>NW_019641606.1:751100-1351100 GCF_000599845.2 Trichogramma pretiosum | reverse complement strand
AAAAAATATCAATTAATTGAGTAACCTTTCTAGCACCGCAAAAAGGTTACTAATTAAGTTTCGTCAATTATTAAAATTTTTTTAATTTTACCGTCATAACAGTGTGCAAGTTTAAATCAAAGTAAGAAATCTTGGACGGAGGCAGAGAGATAAACGAAATAAAAAAAGGCATAGTCTCAATTAAAAATTAAAATAATATTCGATAACGCGAGTAGACACGTAATGATAATAGTAGCAGTTATAGTAGTAGTAGTAGAAGTTTCTGTAGTTGAAGTATTAATATTAGTAGTTGCAGTATCAGTAATCATAATAGTAAGTATAGCTGAAGTGAGAACAAATAATAATTCCGACATGATATTAATTTTGAGGACAAATAAAAGTAAAACCTCAATACTTCTAATAACGTACTTGCTCGTTTTGTGTCATGATTAAAATCTTTTAAACATTCAATCATTTTAGCTGCTTTTCTTTAAAATTCGCGAGTTAATTTTTCACGATTTTAGAAATTTAGAGATTTGTTATTTATTTATCTTATGTATTTTTAATTAAACTGAGTGAATTTGAGACTTTTTATGTGCTTGACAAGAAGTTGTGGCATTATTTGCTTTCCCTCTCTTCCTATTTTACAATTGACACAATAGGATTTACAAGAGAGGAAAAGAATTTTTATTTTTTGTTTTCTCTTAACATTTCTTTCACAAATTTCCGAATCAATCCCATTATTTTTAACACTTAGGCCCTAAATGTAAACTCGATTGCATAAGCTACAGTGTGTAGATATAAAAAAATCTTTCCAAATTTATTGAAATAATTTGAATAATTTAAGAAAAAAGCGACTATAAATTTAAGAATTATCATCTTGTACATTCACAGTAAAGAACCCAGTATTTGTTCGTTCCTATTCGACGATTAAAATAAACGCGCGTTTAAGAGCATCGATACCTCTCTCATAGAATTCTAATGTTGCCATGAGAAATAATCACGAAGCTAAAAATCGTCAAAAGCTTACTATAATATTTACCTTATCTTACTACCTTAAGTTGCATACGTCGTTTCATTTTATTTATTTACTTTTTCTTTTTTTTCTTGCAAATGCACATACTTGCAATATTAAGAAATTTTTCGCTCGCATTACATCAACGAATATAGACACAAAAAATAGTGAGGCAAGTCAGAGTTTTTATTTTTCACGTATACATACACACAGAGATTGAAAGAGATAGAGTGAAAGAGAAAAAATGACGGATAGAGCCTGATACCCGTAGGTAGGAGTGTGCACGTCGTTCGAAGAATTATTGAAAAAAATATTATTTAGCTGAACAGTGAAGTAGAGTAGCGTCTCGTCTCGTTCATTAATCCGAAACAGGGTTGGAATTTGTTGTTTGATTTGTCATTGAAAAAGAAACGTCCCAATAGTCGCGCTCTCGATCGAAGCATATACCGCGTTTTGTTGTAGCTCCAGTCCGGGTGCATTGTACGATACAGAAATTTGGAATTTTTCGTCATCTATCTGCACAAATTCTCTTGACAGCTATTTATAAATTTATGTATACAAACATCGATAAATAATATATATTTTTTTACTGCGCGTATTAAAAATATCGATCGTCGTCGTTATCATTATCATTATTATTGTTATTATTAGAAAAACGAAAAAAACGATCAATGAAGAATTTTTTATAATCTTTCAAGCATGCGCTCACAATTTCTCTACTTTGACATCGAATTTGTTGTTTTAATATACACGCTTGGTAACGCCCTTATGCATCGTTATTGTTAAGTGTTCTATTTTATAATTATGTACAAATTGAAACTAAATAAATTTTTCTTATCGGTGAAATAAAATTGTCGATAAAAAAAAAAATAACGTTGCAATTGTCAAATTCAGATTGTATTATAGCATGAATTCTTCTATTTAATGATTGGCTCCTTGCGAATAAAAAATGTTCAGGAATGAATATATCGTTCTTAAAGTCATTGTATTCGTTATTATTAATTAAATTTTTTATACGCTAGGTTTGGTTGATTTTTTTCATTTGTGCGAAGATTTTTTCCCTAGCTAAGTCTACTAATCGCTTTTTTTATTTTCATCGTATCATTCTTATCACTCGCCATATGCAATGACGGTTATATTTCGGAATAAAATATATCTGAGTAGCGAAAAAAACATTACAACAGTCGTTACATGTACACATACACAGAAATATGAAACACAACATCGTTGATCATCAACAATCTTACATAAATTTTGATTCCTTACTATTTAACGATAAAAATGTCTTTTACATAATTTAAAACATGAATTGAACTATATTTCATTATATTTATATATATCTTATACAGAAACAAATCCAAAGCAAGTAAAAAATTGGAAATCAATTTTTCTTGTCACCGTAAGTCCCTCACGATCTTACGAACGTTGCATTATATTTATTAAATATATTTTATCTAGCTGTTTTAGGTACATCATTTTTAGTTGATAAGTTTTATTTGTCGTATGTTATGTTAATTATTATTAGATCGTTTTTATAACTCACTATACATTTGGCGTACGTATTTTCTCCATAGACAAAATTCCATGTGTTTTCTGTATCTTATTAAATCTTAATTTTATATAATTATTTTTAAAGTTTTTCTACAACTCGTATGAAAATTTTTATGTTTACATAATCAATACTTCTTTTATTAATATTATATTACTTTTTAAATAATCCGTTACTTTTTCAATGTTTGCTCGCATCTCCTTCGCTTTGGCAAATTGTTAACAATTTATTTGTAAATCTGTGCAGCACTCTGTTTTCGTTACGTTGATTTCCAGTTTTTCTTTAGTAATATTTTTAATTTATGTTCACGCTCGTACGCACGCACATCGTATTCGTTTAAATATGTAATTATTCATCAAAAATTCTCATTCGCAACAATTCTATAAATTTATAATCGCGCGCACGTTAACATACAATGTATTCGCAATTTTGTTTTTATAAATAATCTTCATTCAACTTCATTTATTTCCGTAAAGATGCAATAATTGATATTTTCATTATTTATAATTTTTGTTTATCATTCGCGTCATCTGCAATCAATCGCGATTTGCCAAGTTCATTATCCATCGCTCGCATTTTACAGCAGATTATTTCATTTTTACATTGTATTCATTTATGTATAGATTTATTTATTATTATGTATAATAATGTATATAATTATATGTTCATCTTTTTATACGCGTTATTTAAAATTCAACATATGCAAAGACATGATACAAAAGTGATTATCTTAATTTCCCGTGTCAAATTGTCGGTATTTAATTCGAAAAAACAGCCGCGCGAAAAATACACGTGATAAAACCGGTTGACAATATTGTATTTCTCTCGTTTTTCTGTCCACTTCATTATTTTTTACTCAGTTTAAACTTGTATCATTTATACATATTTTATGTAATAATAATGCTCACCCGTATAATATTTTAATATTTATATGATTCATGTTTTATCTTTTTTTCTGTTAATAATACAATTGGTGCTGAGATTCAAGAGATAATCTACACATAAGCAAACGTGTTTATTATAAAAATCGAGCGACGACTTTTAATTGTTATTTTTTGAATGTGTATTCGAAGGATTGATTTTCGCAAAAACTATGATTATTATATACGTATATATAAGTCCGTTAGCGTATATTTGAAAAAATATTTGTTTAAAAAAAATATACCCATGAATACAGAACAAACTATACATTATTATATTTATCATATATTATTTTTTCATTCAAAGGATCGCTCGAGTTTCAAACTCAATCGATGATGCTTCATTTTAAATCTTCTTAATAAGGTGTATAAAAAACTATATTATCATTATCATTATTATTAGTTTTTACATTATTTATTTTTTTTATTAATTCTCATTTTTAAATAATTTCACTCAACTGAACGTCGCGTATAAACAATACTCTTTTCCTGAGAACCAAGCGCGAGAGAAAATGTTCATTTTAGCTTAATTTTTCAGCTCTTTTAGCTCATTTGTACAAATATTGGAGAGAAAAGTTTATTATGAAAAAAATGCGTTAAAAACGTGTACACTCTGCAATGAAAATATGCGGAGATTAATTTTTCATTAAAACAAGATGGATTTTATTATTCTCGAACTAATTTAAAATTCTGATCAGAAATGTATGACTTCATTCATTAGCAATAAGGTAGTAAGTAAAAATTTAACGCCCTGCCAAAACGAAAAAGTAGAATCAGCATTCGATTAGATTAAGCTGCGCATAAATAACTAAGACTTTTCGCTCTTAAAGTAGTCATCGGTAAATCTTTGTCGTGGATAAAAACTAAGTAATTTCATGTTCATCGTACTTTTATTTACATCGTATATTTTATTCGTATTTTTTGTGCTTGACTTGAATTTTCGCTCTTTGACGTAATGGATTTGAATCATTGACATTTTCGAGAGTACCCAATTATTCACAAAAAAAATCAAGTCAATGCACAATAGATGAGATTTTTAATTTATGTTTAATCCGTAATAAAAAAAAGAAATTAACTTGTCGTAGTAAAATACCCTCGTATTTACAATTCTTGAATTTCGGGATTAAAAGTAAACGATATATTATTATTGATTAAAATTACTCATATCAATATGTATAGTCTACGACGTATTTGAGCATTTGGCGCGCGGCTTTGGTGCTGTGGTGGGTCGGTCTTACTTTAATTATCTTATATCGTCTTAATTAATTTGTTTTTAGATTCCATTTTTTTCTAAAGTTTTTTATTTTTTTTTTTAATCACAATTTTATCATTTATGCTCTTTTTGTCGATGTATGTACCCTTAACGTTTGATGTATTTAAGTAATAATAATTTTTATAACGTCAACGAAATTTTTTATAAGAAAAACGATTCCAAACTTTTTTTGAATTATCTATGGTTGTATTACTTTTAATTTCAGGGATGTGCGTGTGCGTGTGCGCGTGAGTTTTTATCATGATTAGTTATAAAAAATTATTTATTGAAGAATCTTATTATTTGCCAATTATTTGATTTCGATTTATTCGAGTCTAGAATGTTTTTACAGAAGTAAAGAAATATGAGTATTAATAAATAATTTCTCAATGTGTATATCAATCAATCTTGAAATTTACTGACGGCAAAAAGTATAAGTAAGATTTAAAAATATACTCTGTATTACGAGCACGAATTGCGCTAAATTAAACGTCACGTGGTACGCGTATTAAATATAATAGGAACAAAGCCTTAAGGTTTCTATAAAGTCAGTATGTGGGAAGAATTATTTTTAAAGATACGATTAAATATTTTTCACAGTGAATTTAAATCTAAATCAATTCCTTGTTCTTTCTTAAAATTTTCTCATTTATCCTCATTTATTAATTTTCATTTTTATCTAAAATGGATTAATCAATTGTTTTCTTTTTTTTCTTTTAAAATCTCATGATTAATATTTAAAATTTATTCATAAGTTGACACAACAGTTCGTACTATCCGTGCTTTAAAACGTGTTCATCAATTTTTTATAATTTCTAGGACACATTGCGATTTTCTAAAGCCTTACACATATTCATCCACTCGCACACTCACACTTATACTTCGATGCTTGAGCATGTTGTGTTAATTATATATTAATTTTACAATTGGCACACATCAAATTTTTGTTCTACTCTCACTCGCTCTACTTTTACATTATTTTATTTTTTATTAATCTAAATACCAATATGCTTGTAATGCGTAATAATGGTATAGAGTGCGCAATTTGCGAAAGTCGTCGACTCGAGCAACGAATTCGATTTTCTTTCTTTGCTACTTTTAACCGTAATCGTTGGCATCTACAATTAATTTCCTGATAATCGTAATTTATAAACGAGTTATGAGTATAATTCATACGATAAACATTTTGCTCGCATCAGAGCTATTATAACGAGATAGAGATATATGAATACATTTCAATACTTATGCACTACGTCTATGCTTGTCATTTATTAACACATTTAAAATTGTATACGACCGTTTTGGGCAAGAAAAGGAACCACTCTCCGTTAAATCTCCATTAAACTTCTGTTGTTTACAGACTAATCGTGTATTCAATTATTTTTTGATAGTATTTTGACACCTTGTATAGTTGTGTAATTTTATATTCTAATAAAAACGATTGTTCTTGAAATATTTTTAAAAAAAAGTTCGCACGTGAGCTTAAGATCAAGTAAAACATCATTTTAGACAATCAGTTTGTTTGCGCAGAGCATGAAAAATTTAAGTTTAAAAAGAGAATGGATAAAAAAAGGTTAACGACGAAGAAAGTATCTTACTCTAATGAGAATAGTCCGTTCGCAAAATAAAAAGAAAAGTAGAGAGAAAGAGAAAGCATCATATTTCTGCAAGACTAAAAGGAGCAGTCTAGGCGCGCGTTGCTCTCGTCGTTTCTCGACCCACTTGACTTTTCTCTCCACGCGCGACGTCTTTGAGAAAACGACGAGCGAGCGCGCGCGTTATGTACTAACGCGCGCAACAGAAAAGAAACGAAAGAAAACTGCAAATGAAATGAAAATGTTGTGTTACTAATTTTCTTTTTCTTTTTCAGCAGTAGCAAAATTTAATAAAAAATGGCAGCAGCTGCTGCGTGTGAGCTAATGCAGAAGCATAATCGACGACATAAGCGCGCAGCAGTGTTAATATTCACAACGATTATTATTTTCGAAAGCAACCGTATTCTTATAATATGATAAAAGCAAGGGAGACAACGATTCACCGATGTGTACTCATTTAATGGCAGCTATATAAACTTGAACATTTTCTTGTTTTATACTGAATTTTTTTTTCTTTTTTTTCTTCAAGGTACTTAATTCACATTTGCATTGCGACAACACATCAATGCATTAACAATTCACTCATACTTGACACACTTGGATAGACGCTCGCTTTCATTACATTCAATACATTATTTTTTCATACACACTTTTCAATAAAGTCATTAATAATGTACTATAGTTTTTAAAACTAAGTTAATCAATTATTTACGACTGTATTTACGATTTATTTTATTATTTTTATTATAAATATTGAAGTGTAACCAATGAGGCATTTTAGGTGTTGGATCTTTACACGTATAAACGTCTTTATTTTATAATCTTGTTCGTTTAGTTTAAAATTTTTCTTATACAACTTCGTGTACAATAAATTATTAATTTATATAATTCACGTATTACATAATCATAATAGCGTCATTTTCATTTTTCGATATGAGTATGTGAGTGTGCAGATTATAACGTTTAATTTTTCCCCTTATCTTCCCTCGTCCCGGCCAGATATAACGTATTTGCCGGATGGCCATGCAGCATCGCGGAGCTTTTATCGATTACCCATAACATTACGTATTCTCGGCTCTGCCTATATGCACACTCATGCACGCAGAGTCGCGAACGCTCATGCCCATAATTATATAATCATAATTTCAATGATAATAATAATGATAAACCTGGCAAATATATAAAATTACTGAGCTTTTTGAATGTACATCGGTGCGGCAATAAACGTTATTCTCTTGCAACAGTCACATACGCGAAGTTGTTTTTTTTTACATTTTATGCATGTAACAAATAAATTGTCCTTAAATTGTTTTTTCGGTATTTAAACATTATTTCTGTCCCATATAAAACAATCGTTCATCATTATGCATCTGTAAAATCCACATCGTCAAATTTATTTGTTAAATAAATTGTTTTACTTTTTACGTCGTTTTATTTATAACTTTTCTTTTTATATATATATTTATATAATAATATATAGATATATTTATATAATATATTTCTGTAATTTATTCGTTATCACTTTGACTTAAGCACTGCTTATGTTAATAATTATACATTTTTATTCTCGTTAAAATTTTTTTAATACTCGCCCTTTTTCGTTTTTTATACTCTTTCTTTTAAAAATTATTTTTGTCGTTTTATTCGTACCATTTAATACAATAATAATACAATACAATACTTGTGTCGTGTAGTACGTCCAAACGCAACTTTCATACTTTGTCGTAGTGTGTCAGTACAATATTCTCAGCGTTCGCTAGCGAATACAACAACAGCAGCAGCAGCAGCAGTTGCGGGGGGCCCTTCTTCTCCGGTAACATGTGTGCGTGTGTGTATGTGTATCGTTAACATGTACACGTACAACTCAAACTCCAATTACAACGGGGGGGTGCGAACGTAAATTTCTGGCCAAAAGACTCGATCCTCGGCCGTCGTCGCACTTCGACACGTCCACCTGGTTAATTAATAGGACCCTGGGCTGGTTGTGAACTTTGCTCGAGAGCTTGTACTTGGACGCGTGTGTGCTATGCAGGGTTCGACGTGTGTTTCGCGTACAACTACAATACACGTTGCACGCTCCAAGAGGGCGAATTCCTGTGCTCCAAGAGAGAGAGAGAGACACGCACGGCCGCAGCTACCGAGCGGAGAATTTGCCGTCAAAAGCAACAGAGACAGAAATATACATTATAATGCGCGTGATGAGCAACGTGTATATGGAAGAGAGACTCGTGTGTGTAGAGAGAGTAAGGGCTATAATTGACTCGCAAGGCTTGCGAACGTGTCCGCTTGTGTGAATATAGACATGCTATACAGGAAGCGGCCATTAAAATTAATGGGACAAGGAGCCGAACGTTACAATGGAGAACTTGCGAGAGAGAGAGAGAGAGTGAGTGAGAGAGGCAGGATATACATATACACATAATACAATGTGTGAACCATGTATATAAGCTCAAGGGGCTTTAACCTCGGTGTGGGCTGCGCTGCACGTCGAATGCAGCCTCTACCTGTTATTCTCCTGTTTTCTCTCTTTTCTCTTTTCGACTAACGGAGCACGGAAAGCACGAAGGAAGAAAGGAAAATAAGCAAAAAGCGTCACTACTACGTGAAAGCTCGAACAAAGTATAATATGCCCATTACATCGGCGAGGAGGTATATTGTAATATCGAGAGTCGTTTGAAAATCAATTCGTTTGAACATTCGCGTACGGCAATGAAAATTGCTGGCCTCAAGGACCGTTTTAACGTTTCGTCGAGAACCAATAACGTATACGTCGCTTAGTTATTATTGCAAGTCGTGCGTACGCGAGAGTAAGATCGACTGTTCCGTCAAACGGATCTTACCAAGTATACTCGTGGTATATGGCCATGTGCTTTTTCTTTTGGCAGTTTCGACAAGGCCGCTCTTCAAAAAAAGAAGCAAAATAAAGAGCTAACGCACCAGGTGGCTTATCGGAGGCGATGGCGCTTTGCGTGTCTTTAACGAGTGTATGTATCCGTGAGCGCGGCCAAGAAAGAGTTCAAAGGGACGGGCCCATTATCAGCTGATGCGAGCTCGACAGGTCGACGACGATGCAGTCAGTAGCAAGAGGAAAAACGCATAACATCGACTGTAATCGCAAGACAATGAGCTATTGTCTTCGCTTTTTGTTCGCCGTTGTATTCCTGACTGCTGTTGTTGTTGTTGTTGTTGTTGTTGTTGTTGTTGTTGGCGTTGTTGGCGTTGACAATTGGACGCTGCACGTCGATGATCAGCACTCTGTTACGGTCACATACACCAAGATCGTTTCGTCAATAGATGGTGTGAATTATTTTTCATTTACTTCGACAGACAGAGAGAGAGAATAACTCGTACTAGACTTACTCGTGCGTCATCGATCGCTCCGACTTGGTAATAATAAGAAAGTAAATAAAAGTACGTCCGGCTTATTGCGAATGGCGGCCCGGTACTGGCGCTCGACTACTGGACGATGATGTGGGGCGCCGAAAGCAGCACCGCCACCGTCGCCATCACCGTGAACAGCGTGAACACTATCAGGCAAAATCTGCAACAAGTCCACGACGGAGGGGGAGGGAGAAAGAAAAGACGAAAATCAGCATCATCGTCTCGAGGGCAATTATTCGAATGTAAATCGTACCTGTCGACGACCATGGCGGCAAACTTCCAATCGCTTATGACCTCGGACTCGATGTCGGACTTTTTCATGCGGCTCGTGATGAACTGCAGCTCCTTGAGGATCGTGTGGAGCTCGCGCTGCGTGCCGCTCAGCGGCAGCGAGGCGGACGTCTCCTCGACCGTGGCCGGCCGCTGCGTCATCGGCGTGCCGTACCGAGAGTATTCCGCCCTTCGAAGGCATAAAGTGTGTCAAAAAACGGACTTTGCGTTAACCTCGCTTGAAAATTTTACCTCATGTTGTTGGTCGAGTAGGCGGTCGTTTGGCCGCTTATGTGACGAAAGTCGTCGTCGATGTCTAGGACGTTGGCTAGTAGGCTCTTGCTGCTGCGCTCCTGGAGCTCGAGCTCCTTCATGCGATTGCTCATGAGGATCGTCTTTCGGGTGATTTTCTTGCCGGGACGGTCCATTCTCAGTATCCAGGGCAGCCATTGTAGAAACACCGACTTTGTCTGCGCGACGCGTGTTTTTTCAAAGTGCGAGTTGAGATCGCCATCGTCTTTTTTTTTTTTTTCATGGATATTCATTATGTAACAAAAGACTCACCCAGTTCGGCATCTCGTAATTGTCAGGTTTTCGATGATGATAATTGAGAACGAGGACGGTGAGCACGACGCTGCTCGCCACCATGAACATTATGCAGTTGAAGTACGTTCCTGGGCCGTGTAAAAGCAGTTTTTTTGTCGCAAGACGAGTAGAGTCGCGACAAAAAACAAAGAAAAAACAGCGATTAATCGGGTTTCTTTTGAGCATAGCACATTTACAAAACAACAGCTATGTCTAATTAAATTCTTTTTTTGTCATTTTTTAGTTAATATGGTTTTAGTCGATATTAGGAGATGAAAAGAAAGATCCAAGTTGTGAAAAAGAGGATTTGTATCGAAAATGAATAAAATATTTATCGATCAAATCATCTTCGCACTCGATAAAACATACAGATGATGAGTACACTGAGCAAGAGAGATAAACAAGAGATGTAGAGATGAACAAAGACGGACAGACACACAGACAACATTTATATAAAAAAAAAAACGTTCGAGGAGTGTAAAAGACGTGTAAGGCACATTTACAATACACATATATAACAATTATATGATGGACGATATCTCTTATCGCGTCGAGCGATGCTACACAAAGAGACTATATTATGGAGAGAGACTACTACAAACACTTGACGGTTTCACAATCGCGGCTTGCCGGAGAGCTTCGAGCGTGAGACAGCGATACATGTACACGCAGAAAGAAGTACGTACGCAGCTTTTATTTATTCGCGCGCATAACAACTACGAATACAAAACTTGTGATGTATACTTTATGCTTTATTCTACAAAAGAATGAAAAGAAAGAGAGAGAGAGAGAGAGAGAGAAAGAGAGAGACAGAATGAGAGAGCGAAGGAAATAAATTCATATAAAATTATGATTTCTCTCTTTCTCTGGCAACTAAGTAAATATATTCACTTCTTATGCAGTTTTCAAACTGTATCTGTTACTCGGCGCGCGAGTAACGGAGTTGTTTCCAGTTAAAGTAGAAGTTAAGATAGAAACTACGAGGCTAAGTGAGGAAAGAGAGAGAGAAAAAAATTATGAGAGAAGCAGAACGAGATAGAGAGAAATAAAGCGCAGAACAACAATTTTGCAGCTATACAAATTTACACACGGTGTATTAGGCAACATACGTGTAACGTGCACATGCTAAATTCTAAATAATGGCAAAGGTATATATACATGTGTGTACGTGTGTATGTGTGTGTGTGTAGGCTAAGCTAATTACTTACTTCGTTGCAAGCGTACAGAGAAAGAGGAGGGAAAGAGAAAGAGAGATTAAAGCGTCGGGAGGCAAAAGAGACTTTACGGTTCGTGTGCATATACTTACAGTGAAATAAATATTAAGTACTTTTAATTTAGCATACATATATATATTTACAGCGGTAAAAAGAGGGCACATGTACACTCGCATAAACAGATCTCGAAACTGGAGAGAAATCATACATATTCAAGGGGATGTACGTTGGCTTTTACATCGGGAGGGCAGGGATTAATATTGCAATAAATATACGTTGGTACAACGTATAATGTACGTACAAGAGAAATTACACTTTTCCTATATGGTTAATTATTTTTTGCGTATTACGGGGCCCAACAACAGCCACCAGCAAAAAACTGCTTGTTTCTTCTGTATTTACATACATAATGCGAATAGAGAGAGAGAGATAGATAGATAAAGATAAAGTTTATTGCGATAATAATGCTAAAAGAAACGAGAAAAAATGTTTTCAGCTCATATTTTTTACAATTTATATAAATAGTAATGTATAATAATATGTACAGGCATGCATTTACAGAATTATTTTTATATATTATGGTAATCATAACGTTACAGCGATCCACAAGATAAATAACTGAGCATATATACGATATACAAGTACTTCTTATATAAATATCATAACCATATATAAAGGGATGAGAATCGACGTTCTTTACAAATACACACAAAGTATACAAAATAACTTGATTATTTTTCAAACACGCAAAATTTAAAGCTACGATTATATCAGTGCGTATACTATGTATCACGAGATAGTAACTATTCAAAGTTTAAATCCCATGATGTTTGTTATTCGGAGGCAAATACAGCATTCGCCGTACGGTGTCACGCTCAGTAATATATAAATTCTCGAGTGCGTATATAGGTAAATGGCTAAACCAGGCGGATAATTATTATTCAACGTTCGCAGAGGCGCACGCATATACGCTCGTAACGAGGTTTAAAAAGAATGGCAATGAATCGTTGATTCACTCGCGCCAGGCAAATTGAAGCTTATAAGTAGTAATATTTACATGATTTGCATGCAGTACTAGACAATGCTAAGTTTTTATATTCGTTCGCTTGAAAACGAGCGAGGATCATTGTTGAACTGCATTAAATCGTATTATGCTAATTTTAAGTGATTCGTGTCGATATGCACATACATTTGTAAATATAGAGATAAAGATGAACGATAATTGCACATATGTACGTGATGTTATCGTGATGTTATCGCGCTGTGTTTCGAAAATTAATTACGTTAATGGATCATCGGATATTAATCATTGAAGGAAGCGATGGAAATTCGTTTGTACCATTTGTTGGTCGAAAAGAAGGGAGGAAAACAGTTCAATACGCCAGCTTAATGCTCGTCGAAAGTATCTGTTTATACTATCGATCATAATTTTATGGCAAATATTTATAAATTACGACCATCCAGATTCTTTCGTTAAAGTCGAACACTCGAAGGATTTTACAGCTAGAATTTTGGAATAATTTCATCTGGCTTCACGGACGATCTGAAATGCAAATGAAAGTCATCTTCATCGAATCAATCGGAGCAATTTTTCTTTTTTTTCCCCCACAGTCGCTGCCGGAGCAATATAATACCTATCGGAAAGCATATCCTTTCGTTGGTAACTTTCGTCGTTTGGTTGCTGCTGCTTATTATGCGCTTGCAAGCAATTTCGAAAGTTGCATTTCGACGGATCAGAATTTCTACCTTATATTATATGACGAATGAAAGAAAATACCCGTATAATTAACATTTCCATGCTTTTCAGCTCGGAGCTGGATTTCGCACGCGGGTCGAGCGCGCGCGCATCAATCAGTTATAAATGCATACGCAATCAAAAGTTCGCCGCAGCCGCACAGCGACGCGAACGAGGCCCTTGTGTATACGCGCGCGCGCGAACTATAGAGAAAAGGCACCAAGTCTTTCAGGCAGCGCTAAAAAGAAAATTGATTTTGAAATTGCATACACGCGATGAGAGGAAGAGAGAGAGAGAGAGAGAGAGTTGAGCGCATAAGTGCGACTAGAGTATAACGGCAGCGAGAGAGAAAAGCTCGTGGATTTATTAAGAAAGTTCGGATTGGTTGCCGCGGAAGCTGCTGCAAGCTCAGCCTCTCTCTCGCTTTTTGTGCAATTGTTCGATGCTCGGCACACGTGTAGCTAATGTTGGGCTCGGGAAAGTCAACGATATTAGTGACTTTGCATCACAGACAGAGGATTTCTTGGCTACAAAATCACCATGTCGATAATAATAATAGCAACAACAATTGTTACCATTGTATCATGTCTATCATCCTTCTTGAGAGCTTAGTAGTACAGAGCTTTTGTAAAACATAACAGCATTAGGGTATAGTATTATGTACAACATAGGTTAAATACTAGGCTTCAGTAATATCGTGTGATTACGCATCGCGCGACACACAAGGCACACAAACGTCGATATATATCCAGAGCCGCGTACAAAGACATCAAAGAGCACGAGGATTAAAATCAGTAGCTCCTAATTGTGCCCTGTGTGTGTGCACTCGAGCGAAATGGAAAAAAACTTCTCGTAATACGTAGCTCATCACTGATAGTGCGCGAATCGATCGCTCATTATAACAGCGGATCGAGAGAAAAGGAGCCATCATTTTATACGCGACGATTACAACGCTACTCTGAAATCTTGAATTTTATTGCCCGAACGACTCGAAGAAAATTAGCTATAACCGATCGAGATTGCCGATAACTACCATTTCTGCTGGAGCGTACGTGTAGAAAAAAGAAAAAAATCAAAAAGTTTCCGCGTCGTAAATTACTTAGAGTTAGCTCGTGCATTTCTTATACGAGAAGCAGCTGGGGATCGGAGCTGGGCTGCTCTAACACACGCATTAATGCTCTTCTGGGCTGTATATTATATATATAGACCGGTTTGTTCTCGAGAGGATTGGCGGACTCGTGTGTTGTGCAGCGGCGGTACTAGCAGCAGCAGCAGCAGCCCAGAGAGTTGATAAAAAAATCAAGACCACATGCAACGAGGCAACGCGCAAAATGATAAAGAGATCCTAAGTATCGGAAATGAGACTCGACGATCATAATATTATCGTTTAATTTACGAAGCTAAGGCCGTTAAAAATTGCTGCAAGACGTCCATGATTTACCACCCAATAATGCAGCCAAAAGTAGGTTTTTTTATTAACTGAATTTCTGGTACTAGTATAGATATATGTCAGGGCGTTAACATGCCTTGCCTCGTAGATTATATATAGGCAGGCGACGCATGAATCGATAATGCCACGTTCTATATGTGAGGCCTCGTGTTCGTGATAGCAGCTAAGCGATTGACGAGCATCGAATCCGTCGCAGCGTGTCGTTACGCGCGTGAGACTTTTTTTTCAATTACTCTTGATTGCTGTGGTTAATAATTTGAAATGATTTAAAATTCATATAGAACATTAGCAAGTAGAAACGCGAAATGGTTTTTGAAACATTATAGATTCGAGGGGTTTCAAAAAAAGTTTTTCTCAACTTAAATTTTCAACCTGATGTCAGGAACTCGTTTAATTGATTGAATTTTTTTATGGCAGCTTCGATTTTATATTGGTATTATTTGAACTAGTATTACAATATCAGGACGCGTTTTAAACTCAGCAGATGGAAAATAACAGATGGGACAAACTGAATCATAGTTGAATTAAACCGCAACAAGTTTCCAAGTTATTACAGCTCAATTACGAACTGGTGGTTTAAGCTCTCGACTATGCAACGTATTTAATAACGTCGAAAAATTGTAGCAAATGTTTCGTGTTTCTCGTTTGTATCATTAACAAAGTGCGCGGGCGAAAGAGAGAGAGAGAGAGAGAGAGAAAATGTTTTTTTCTCCCGGTATTATATGTATATAAGTGCATCATATAACCGCATATAGTTATCCGCGCAAAAAGAGAGTAGGGTTTGCCACCGCCGCTGGTATAATAATACCGCGAGGTAATAAGGTTCTTCTTCTTCTTCTGCGTCGGTGCTGGAGCCGACTGATGACGACGAGGCCGGGGCGAGTCTTTTGTCGTTGTCGCGATCGAGCTTATACCATCGTACAATAAACGAAACGAGAGAAAAGGAGTAAGGAACAAAAGCTGCTGGCGCTCTAGCTACATAGCTCTATATAGCTATAGGTTGGTTCTTATCTGCGCAAACGACGTTTACGCGTATACATATAATAGCTGCGGCTGACTTTTTTCTCCCCCTGGAAACTCGCTGCTGTATAACACGTCGTGCGGCGCAGCCACTCTTATCGGCCATGGTTTAAAATATAACATTTCCAAAGTGCGATAATCGTTTCTTCTGCGCCACTACATTATATACATATTTATATATCGAGTTTCAATTTCATAAAGCCTGACAGGGCAGCGAGGTGATATATGGTTTCGGGCGCGCGATATAAGTTTTGCGATAAAAACGTACTCTATATTAGCATAATTTTGCGCTGAATATGGCTTTTCGGGCGAGGATCGCGTGGCACGATTTACGAGTGTTCGAGGCTACCCGTAATAATGACATCGTGGAAAAAGGAAGAAAAAGCCGCGGAGGTGTGCAAGACGTACAGCTGCTCTCGATCGTGCGCCACGACCGAGGCATATAATAATAATATAGCTGCCGGCTTCGGCACTCGGGGTCACTGGGTCAATCCTCGCTATGCACATTATTTTATACAGCAATGGCAATACTACAAAGGAACGTATATAATATCGCGCGCGGACGATTTATTTTCGACCGATCATTATTTTCCCCCATCCCCCATCCCCGCGTTGCTTCGGTCATTAACAATTCAAATGCGATTGTGCTCTCGGTGTATGAACTGCACCCATATGGGCACGCGTCCGCCTCTCTCTCTACAGAGTGCCAAAACGATGAGAAATTTAACGCTCGTTTGTGTGCGTGTGATTTTAAATTGGACATTAGTCTTGAACGAGTGGCCAGAGTATAATGTAAAGGCAGTGTCGTGAATTGCTTGTACAGCAACCTCCATACTCTTTGATGAGTGTGTATATACTTGTACCGCGGCGCGCGCATAACGCCACATCTGGTACATTTGCAATTCGCAGCTAACATAGCCGGCGTGAAAACAATTACGCGTCGACGAATTGCGGAGAAATTATATTTCCTTTTATACGATGAAAAAATACATACTTTAGTAATTAAATTGTAGTTTGGGAGGAGTGCTTGTGAAATACTAAGCTCGTTGTTGAAGATTATGAATTGCTCAAAGCATGAGTAGTCTTTTTTTTGCAGCTACGAGCTCAATTTAGCTTGCAAAAAAGTCAAATGATTGTTTGTGAATTTTCAACTTGTATTAAAATTAGTATATCGCTCACTCGCACTTTCATGATATAGCATCTTTAAGCATTTTTTACGACTTTCGAGGTTTATCTCGCTCTCGCGGATTCGAACTTTTATTCAACGAAAATTTCCATATTTTCACAACAAGGAGACGGCGCATCATTCGAGTTCACATAGAATCCATACTGATTACTAAGAAATTGGGTCATGGTTTGCGTCAATTATTCTAAATTCAACCAAATTGTTCGCTCAACTTTTCAACTACATCCGATCCATCGTCGGCTCTAATTACGTTCAAAGCTCACCCAAGTTTTGCGTACGTAATGGGTATACGCGTAGCAGCAGGGGGAGTAGCAGCTGCTGTATCCTTTTGTTGACGACATTTTCGCTAGCGCCTCGAAAGCCATCACCCGAGGGCGCGACGCAGCTCGGCGAGATCAATTTCTTTTTTTTTTTTTTTCAAATTTCTTCGATATTCCACGCGCTATACGATAGTGCGCGCGCGCTCGCTTATAAACGTACGCGGCGCAGCACGCCTTGATGCATATTAAAATGTTCCCCGAGCCCCGACTTAACAAAGCAAATTCATATTTTCATTACGGGCGTTTTATGCGTATCGTAAAGCAGCTAATGGAGACATTTTTGGCAATAATAAAAAGTTTCGCCGCAGCGAAATGAAAAACTTTTCGTCGCTCGTCTCGTATATAATCCTAGAGAGGAATTTTCCTCGTACGAATCCGCGACTCTCGGAATGTATGGTTGATAGATACTTGACAGACATGTACGAGCGGCGGTGTACCTAGCGCGAACTGACATCAACGACAAGTATTGCGCGCGCGAGAGAACAAACTATATTTCAGCGAACAATCTCTCTACGCGTACGTAGTATACTTGGCATACTTGCCATGTGGGCATGTGTGTGTGTGCGTGTGTGCATAGCTGCGCATTCGTGCTCTCTCGCGTATTAAATCAATTCGTTCTTTGATGAATATTAAAGCCCAGAGATGCTGAAATTTCCCCCCTTTCGATTCGTTCCGAGCGTCGGTGCATATATACAGCTCTCATCTCGCTCATATTTACAGCTTTATGAATTCGAAAATAATAATCATAAAACTGGATTAAAATTCAATGTATATATACGGCTGCGCGCATACAGTCGAGTTATTGACAGTGGGAAAAATATCGGCTCTGGCATTTGTCCAGTAAATAACTGTCAACGTCTGTCAATTCCGCTCGCGTTCGTATATTACAAAAAAAAAAAAAAAAAAACCAAAAAGAAATCACCTCCAACACGTCCGTACATCCATACATCGAATCAATCGGCCAAAAAATATAATGGCGAAAAGTTAGCAGATAAAATTATTCGACTTCCCCGTGCGAGCGAGTGTGCGGCTGAGACGTATATAGGCGCATTCGATTAAAACTTTCAAGCTTGTTGGGGAGCAAGTTTCGGTACACGTCGTTCGTAGCCTCTTATCCATATACAGGTATATATAGGAAAGCCACTCTTAGCCCCGAGAATTATACACACACACACACACATATACAGGGAGCAAGAGAGAGCGTAAATCCGTTAACAACGTCTCACGAGTTTGGTAACCATTAGACCATTAACTTACGCACCGATAAATAAGGACGATTTTCGTTGCGGCGCAACTATGCCACACGTACACACCCCACGCCTTTGTATCGACGTGCAGCTGCACCGGGTCAGTTTGGGGAATTCCCAGGGTCAGTCCTCGCTGCTGTATAGTGTGCACATGTACTCGAGCTTTTGGTTTAGGATATCGCTCGAGCTTTCCTCTCTCTCTCTCTCTGGCGTGCTCTATAGTTGCGTATTATATTATATACGCGACTAATCCTACGCTGGAGTTCACCCGCAGCAATATTTGCGACAATGTCAAATATTAGCTCTTTGCAGGGTGTAGCTGGGTGTGCAGCGGGTCCTTTGTTCGACCCAACGAGCGAGCGACCGACCCACGCATGTACATCCGTCCGAGCTTTTTACTTCCTTGCTCCTCTATACGTGTATAATACGTGTCCCTCGCACACTACCCTCACACACACACACATACACAACCATACAAGTGCCAAAGTGTTATTATCTTGGGTACGCGTATATAGTCGCGGGCATGTATCAAATTATAAAATCCACCAACTCGAGAGATTGAGTCCCGGTTCACCGGTATAGCGCGTACTAGTAATTTATTTTTGCATTCTGATTAGCCTCGACTTTTCACGGGGATGGACGTCCGAGAAGCAATAATAACAGCAGCTGACAGCGGCAGCAACTTTTCTTTCAAAGCGAATATCAACGCAGTGACCTGCGAGAGCCGTCGCCGCTGCTGCTGCTGTTCCTGTGTGTAGCTCAGCCGCTCGCTGCCAAGAGATTTTCTCATTCACTGCGTCGTGTAATTTTGTTCGTTGTAATTTTACATCGCCCTCATATGTATATTGTATGACGCGAGTCTCTATTATATAAAGAGAGGGCAACTTCATCAATGTGGCAGGTGACACAGATAGCCAGAACGTGAAACACGACAGACTTTCAAAGGGCCGATTGCAATTTATAATTACCAAAATTCATCTGAAATATGATGTCACGGACACGCTCGCTAGTTCACTATCCCCCCCTTTTCTTTTGTCCTCAAAGGACGCCTTTAAATGCGCACACATTCTGCGAAAGCTCGATTCGTTAGTCACTCGCTAACTCAGCAAGAGGTAGATATAGACGGGGGGGAAGGATGAGAGGTGAAAGTCTTAATCGCTTTAAGCGCCTCGGAGTTTCTCGATCGACGTTTGCAAAATTTAAGTTTTTCCTTTGCGTATAGAGCTGGGACGTGTACGAGCGCACACGTACGCGCGCACACACACACGCAACTACTCATGCAGCGGTATTCTATACGCGAAGACGGTTAGAGAGAGAGAGAGAGAATCGAGGCTAGGTGTTCACTACCGAGTCGGTGAATAAGGAATATAACTCGCGCGTCGACCATGAAAATTTAATTGCCATGAAAGTTTAAGCGAGCTTGGAAGGCAGTCAGAAGCTTGCAGCAGCAGCAGCCGTATCTTTATACCCTTCTATAGACTGCACAAGTTTGGGTCCATGCGGCTTGTGTTTATATCTATATATAGATATGCACGATAGATGGAAAAGCACGAGAGTGGAAAAGTAGCAGAGATCATCGGCCTCATCCACTAATTTCTAATTTATTCTCTTGGAAATTGGAGTCGAAATAAGTGCGCGAGCTCGTCCAACCTCGAGCGCAGGAAAAAACTAAGTCAGGGGGTTTAAGATTGGATAAAAAGAAAATAATAATAAAAATAAACGTACGCTCTCGATGCATTAGCGCAACTTTAAAAAAAGAGCTTTGCGATACATTGACTTACGCTAATCTGTGTTGCGTTTGAGAAAAAAAACCGAACCACACACACACACACACACACATGTTGTAGAAGCAAAGAAAAGAGAGAGAGAGATTATAGAAAAAGAAATCTCGCGGGAAGATGACTGCCACGCATGTATGCCGCATTTAGTCGTGTAGCCGAGAAAGGAATAGAAGCATTAATTAAACGCGGCCATTAAAAAGTTATGCGGTCTCACTCTCTCTCTTCTTTTCTCTCTTTATACATTCCTCAAAAGTTTCTCATCTGGCGTTTAGCCAAAAGTACACTGCATTCACGCATCCGAGCTTCCACTGGCTGCTCGCACAGATCTATATATAGCTACTGCTAGTGAGTTAAAAAAATGTTCACTCTCTTTCTCACTCTCACTCACTCCACGAGCTGGTATGTGAATCAAAGCTATAATACCACACAGCTGCTTTTTGTTCCGCGAACTCGGCAAGCTCCATTATACATACGTGTAGGCACATAGCATCGAGTGCGAAATGTAGAAGGATTGAGGCCTCTTCAAAGAGAGATTTTTTTCTTCGCAGCGCGCGAGAGCTGGATGGAGCCGAAATATCGCGATCGAGTCACGTTTCAAATATGAACTGCAATAATTCAGTTCATTAGCGGACAAAACGAAGCGGCGGCAAAAAATCAAGATAGAGAAGAATATCGAGTAGGAATACTGGCGCTCAGCTCCGGAATACGCGCTACCAATAAAAATCTTCTCAACTTTTTCAGTCGTATAATTCTCGCTTCGACGGAAAAGAGTTGATATAGTAAGACGGAGCTCGAGCTAATGATTGAACGATCACTCACTTGAGTTTTTTATATACGGTCGGAGCTCGTTCTATTTCCAGCTGGATACGATTTCACGACTGGTTGCCTTCGGCACAATGCGTCTGACTGAATCTCGATTCTTACTACTCGCAACAGTGTAGGCTCGGAATATTTAGCTCCGATGAAACACGTACGAGAGCGTCAAAATTCGTCGGCTGGGATGGTGTGAAATTTTCAAATGGTATTTAATAAGAATTCCAAAAGAATAAAACTGTTGCGAGTGTCGCGTGTACAAAAGCGTGAGAGACTCGCTATTGTTAATTGGCTGCACTGGGGAAAGTAAAAGCAGCAATGCAGCTTCGGAGTCGGGCATCCGAGTGAATTACACAGACGGAGATTCGAAGCGAAAATTTCTATTTTCCTCCATTGTCAATAGGGGAGCTGAGGTAGGAACGTACAAACAATATTCGTCGAGTAGGGTCAATTTGATCAAACTACACACGTTTGTACGCGGTTGAGTCGCTACTGCAAAGAGAGCTCGTATACGTTTTATCGACAACAAAAGTTTACTCGGCATTTCTATAATATAAGCTAGGCGAGGGATGAAAATTCTGCCTATTAGTTTTCCTAGGCGAGGCATATGTGTACACGCATACGTGCAGCTCGAAACTTGCTTCATACTCACATATATTAATATATATAATGGCCGAACGCTGTCGTATATATTAAGCACCGCGTGCGTGTGTTGTGCGCGGCCTGTTTAAAATTCGCTTCAGCGCCAGGCCAACTGACGCGCGCCGTCCTCGTCGTCGTACTGGAATTCCGGTGCTTTTCTTCTCGGTTATATATACGAGCTTAAAGCGTGTGTGGAAATTGCGTATGCCTTTTCATTTTATATTTTGCAGGGCGCGCGCGCGGTTTTGTGTGGACGAGCGACGCCGCGCGCCTCGTGCGTCGTTTGCGCTGGAAATTTATAAGGACGACACGAAGCGGCTGCGAGAGTGGCTAAATCTTTTAGGTGTTTGCGTGTCGCGACGCCGTTGCTCGTCGCCACGTAATTCGTTATACGATTCTCGGGCTTTCATTAGCTGGTATCGATCGCGAGAAAAAGGCACTTAGCATTATGATATACGAATGCGCGCGGATTGGCCATTACAGATGGTGAATTGAGCGTAAAGCTCGGCGTTAATGAATTAAATAATCTTATTTATATTGTGCCGTACGTTGTGTAAACACTCGCTTTTCCGTCCAGCGGGGCCGACGTTTTTAACGAGCGAATAATGCATTTTTCGATGGCACAGACCGTAAGAGCGCGGGCGAAATAATGCGAAAAAAGTAGGTCGGGCTTCGGACTGCAATACGGACTGCTGCATATAGCACATTCAATAAGCACGCTATACGGCCGAGCTCGCGCGCGGCTTTTCAATAGTGCGCTGCGTACGATATTTACAATGGCCAATACGTATACGTACGACATATGACTCAGGCCGTACAGCAGAGAATTCAGTCAAACTTTTCAAGGATCCGTCGAAGCGATACGTGTATGGGCGCGTAGTATATGGGTCCCTGGCGCATTTTACGCGTACGGCACGTATATGCAGGCCAAGTATCGTTTCGCTTCGAAAGCACATATGCCAGCTGCGAGGGCGCGAAATTGATTTTATCGAGTGAATACAACATTTTTATTTATATTCCTCGCGTCATTTCGCCTCCTCTCCTCTTCCTTTTTTTTTTCGCGTCTCACCGTGCAAGCCAAACGCGCGTGCGGCTGCGCTTGAATTCCGAGTGAAAAAAAAAGCACGAAGCTTTTCTCGCGCTTGACTTTTCAAGTCGACAAAACGCCTATCTCGCACCTCGGCTCTTTCAGCCGTCGTTGCTGCTGCACTCTCATTATGTACACAAGCCGCTACTATATGTACACGCCATGCGCGCCGCGGCGCTTTGTCGTGCTCGCTTGGCTCTGGGACACCACCGCTGCAGCGGCATACCCTCTCGCTATTTTCTTTTCACACACACACACCCACATTGAGCCGCTACAAGCAGATAGCTCGAGTTATCTCATTAATCTTACCTAGTGCGCCTAGAGCAGTATTCCGCCTTGTACGCACAGCTACGCCAGCCTCGGTGTGTCATTAATTTTCGCGGTTTTCTCTTAATCTTGTCGTGTCACGTGCCGAACGTTTGTTTGCTCTTTCTTCGCACTGCGAGAAAGGGAGAGAGAGAGCAGCAACGCGGCCACGATAAATGTGTCGGTCTGCGCGCCACGCGCCTATTTATATGCGCCGCGCTCTTGTCGCCCGGCTAAGGGAATAAAAAAGTATACCCAGCCTAGAGAGGTTATAATTCGGACTTGGATTACGCCAAGCGAGATTCTGATTTTTCCGCTCTCTGGGCTCTGGCTTTGTTATTCGCCGCGAGATCGATTTTACATCGTTGCGAGAGGATCGGGGAAAAGTTGCGAGCTGCTGCAACGGAACTGCAAATCCATTCTACGTGCAGGGATACCTATGTATATGTATACAGCCGAGAAGAAAAGAGCATCGTGTGCGCGGCTAGAGGGCAGGCACGTGCCTCATCAAACTTGCAAGATGCGGCACACTTAAAAATACCGACCCCTAATGTACGCTATATACGGTGTTTACGGATGGAGCAAAAAAAAAACGGCAAAAGAAGAAGAAGAAGAAGAAGAGGCAAGCGAGCGAGAGAGAGCTGCGCCGAGAATAATGCATGAATTACGCCCTCGACTTTTCTTCGGCTCGTTTTTTTCCACTCGTGACGGAGACCTGCTCACTCGCTTTCCTCCTATGTTTATTATATGCGCGTGTCATTTTTTTTTTACTGCAACTTTATGAAATTAGAGTGAATAACTACCTGTATTCTTGTGTGAATTAAATTATCGACATAAATACTTTGTTGCCGACTCAAAAGCTTCATGGGCGAAATTCGAATCATTCAAGTATTTACATTTTTTATCATCTCGGGCAAAATAGGCTAACATATGGCTGTTGTAAAAAATTTGAAATATCGCAGTCCCCGACGAACTTGGCACTTGCTCGTGACGTGCTTTTTAAAGAATATTAATAGTCACGAGGAGTACACCCAACCGCAAAATTTATGGAGGCGCAGAATACATGCAACGATGCCATGTTTACTTGTAATGTAACCGACCGAATCAGGCCGCTGATAATTTCTGCTGGTTTCTTTTAGCTTAAATATATAATGGGTCACTTTCCAGGCTTTTTACGATTGGCTGGCTCACTGCAATTTTCTCGAGACGCGACGCATGTCTAAGTGAACGAGTGAACTTGACTCAGAGATTCATCATGCAAATGGAATAAAATTACCGATTTTGACGAGACTCTTAAAAACGAGCTGCAGAAATAGCGCCTTCCTATCTCGGGGTTATATTTCAACCTATGCCCCATGAATATTCATCCACGATTCTATATATATTGTATCGATAAAAAAACAAAATGCAATTTCGAACCATCGTATATATATCGAAAATAACGAGTGCACGTCTGCGCTAGAATAAATCTTGCAAAACCCCGCTCGCCAACATGACTTTTTTAATTCGCTCAGCTACGATTGATCCGCACAGTCATTTTTTATTTATTTTTTCAGATTAAAGTGACATTACTTGGCTTGCGCGAAAACTGATCCAAAATCAAACATCTTGCAAGTTCCTGATTTCTTAATGTAGCATAAGCTGAATTTTAAGTACACGATTACGTTTGTAACGCTATAATCAAAGAAGCTCATTAATAGCGATGTTGGGTTTTGTAATCTACAAGCTAGATGAATTAATAGCTGTAATTTGGAATGTTTAATCTTAAAAATGGCCCCCACGTGCTTTTGCTTTTCGACATTACATGTCGAACTATTTCAAGAATTAAACTCGAGGTTAAAATTTTATTGGTTGAGTACGACAGGTAAGTAGGGGAAACTATGTCTTCGTTTGCTGAGCTTTTACGCCGTCGCTTTTCACGTACAGGTCGAATGGAATGTGCGGATGTGCGTGTGTGTGTGTGTGAGCATTCGCGTATAATATAAAACTATACAATATGTTTCGTCGACTTTTTAACGAGGGAAGTTTTTTAATTAATTTTTCCCACTTGGCCTTTCTGTACTGCTCTTGTATAATAAGCCATACGCGTCTGCATGTATATATGTATCGAATGCGTAGCTCTCGCGAAAGAAAAGTTTTTTTCCTCATTTTCTTTTTATTAATCAGCGACTCGTCGGCTATGTTAGGAAATCGTAATCAAACGTCGGCCATTAGCACGATCAAAACGATATTTGTTCTAACTCGTAGCAACGGAGTTGCGAACTAAAACAAATATCACTCGCTGACGCAAATCATTTTCGAAGTTGATTAATTTCTGAAAATCCACGTTGCGTTACACGCGTAAGAATGAATCGCGCGGAACGCGTCGAAATCGTAAAAGTTTCATTGGCATAATGGAAAGAAAAAAATTGGTAAACTTTTTGTTGTGGTTGTTGTTGACAAGCTCGGTTGATTTTACCCTCTCAAGGTGCGCGAGAACGTATATGAGTGTTTCTGACTAACTTTTAAAATTGCACGTACTGATGTGTAAGTCAGGTAATTTACCATGCACAGTTCTGAAATTTTATCAGGGTCTTTAAGAAGACTTGAGAGATCTACACTTTTATTTTTGAGCGTTTTGGTGGCCCGTCCTTTTTGTATCGCACGTTTGAAAATCGATTTTACTCTTGAGTCAAAAAACGTACTGCGAATAAAATAAATTTTCGATAGCTTCTTAAAAAATGGACTATTAACCAAATGATCTGAAATTATCATGTTACCTTCCTTTATTCACATACTTTAGAAAAATTTGTGACCTGAACTTGATCCTCCTAAATTGGAAATTTCCCAGAATGTTTTCCGCGCGTACTGGATTATTTGAACTTTTAGCTTTTTTTATACATTTTCATTTTTTACAATGGACTATTGTTTTTTTTTATATCTGTATACATGTTTAAAAAGGGCTGGAAAAGACGAACAAAATGAGCCCAACCAGAACTCTGTCCCTTATTTAATAAGAATTGTACGCTGGATTGAACATTCGATAATCCTGCGTTAATCACTTAAAAATTTTTGAAAAAAATTTTTTTTTCATGAAATTTTTTTCTACTATGAATAAATTAATTAATTTATAAAAAAAATTTTTTTCATGGGAAATTTATAAACAATTTTTATAAACAATTTTTTTTTTTCATGAAAAATTTTTATAAATATATTTTTTTTCATGAAAAATTTTTTTCTTATCATGAATAAATAAATTATTCAACAAATAATTTTTTTTCACACACTTTCTTTTTTTATTTAAAAAATTTTGCTATATCATCAAGGGCAAGGCCGTAAAAAAAAAATTTTACATTTAATTCATTTATAATGACTACGCAATTCGCCTACGTAGATAATTATGTGCGGGATGATATAAGTAATGTCACATGAAAACACATGAAAGAAAAAGGGGTTTTTTCGCTTCAAAAAGTGCATAAGGAAACTTGAAAAAATCCAAAGAAATTTAAGGTCATGTTTTTCAATGCATAAAACAGAGAAAAAAATTTTCGAGTTTGATATTGGCTCGTATCGCCGTATATAAATTTTCCAAATTTTTAATTATTTTATCTGAAGGCCTGAAGCCCTCGAAAAATCTGAAGAAATTCAAGGTGCTTAGTTTTGTTGATATGTACTATTATGAATTTTTTCAGATTTTTTAATTACACTCGGCAACAAAATTATCGCAACAAAAAAATTCATCGAAATTTTGTCGATTTTCAAATGCTTCTATCTTGGGCTAGATTTATCGTATCGACACGCTTTTTTTTTTAATTTATTGGAAATTTTGTCCTCTTTAAATCCATATAAATTAAGATAAGATTTGAGTTAATGTTGAGTTACCAGTAGTATTTGAGCGTGACCCTAAAAATTACTGAAAAAAAATGACTGTTTGAACGTGTACCAGTACCACAGTGATTTTTTTATCGAAATCTAACATACACCATCGCAAAGTGCTCTTTTTAACAAGTAATTTAAAAAAAAAAAGACCTCTCTACGATTTTTTTAACGCCCTGTAGGTCGATTTGAAGGTACGGTTTATGTACGCAAAATGCCCAGAAAATCGTCTTGATTTCAGCTAAACGGGGGATTTTACGTACTTTAAATGGTATCTTCAAAACGACCTACAGGGCGTTAAAAAAATCGTAGAGAGGTCTTTTTTTTTTTAAATTACTCGTTAAAAAGAGCACTTTGCGATCGTGTATGTAAGATTTCGATAAAAAAATCACTGTGGTACTGGTACACGTTCAAACAGTCATTTTTTTTCAGTAATTTTTAGGGTCACGCTCAAATACTACTGGTAACTCAACATTAACTTAAATCTTATCTTAATTTATATGGATTTAAAGAGGACAAAATTTCCAAGAAATTAAAAAAAAAAGCGTGTTGATACGATAAATCTAGCCCAAGATAGAAGCATTTGAAAATCGACAAAATTTCGATGAATTTTTTTGTTGCGATAATTTTGTTGCCGAGTGTACTTCAGGGCTTCAGAATGAATATAAATAAAGAATGGACGTTTATAGGGGTGGAGGGGGTAGGAGGGGGGGATGGGGAGTAAAATTTTGGCTTTAGGATTTTTTTACCATGTACTATAACATATCAAAAGCGCATCTAGATCGGTGTCATTCGAAAATTTGAAGAAGTTTTATTTTGACCCACATTTAAATCGGGTTTCCCAAATGGACTATGGAGGAAAATAAAGCCCAAAGTTATTTTTGGGATTCTTTGTTGATAATATTCAAGAAAAATTCATTCCGGATACTGTGCCGCTAAATTTTTCATCAAAAATTTTTTTAGGCGTTATTTTAAAAGTTAGTCAGAATCACTCATATAGGCGATTAGCATATGTAAAGTCACGCTCGCGTGAACGTACTTGAGCTTTTCTTGCTGTGTGCGCGCATCGCAGATCTGTATTATACACAGCAGTAGGAGCTTTCGCGCGTCGCTTCGTTTGCGGCAAGTTTCTCGCCTCGTTTTGGTCGTCTCGTTGATTACGCGACTCTTTAACTCACCTCGGCTTGCTCCTATACATATACTTTTATAGAAGACTGAGATGGCTGGAAAATGTCTGAGGCGCATCAGGTTGACAATGTCGATAACGATTACGCCGTCGTTTGATTATTTTTCTTTTCTCCCCGTGCCTCCCTCGGAGTTGGCGTGATTGAATCAAAACAAAGTTTCGCTCGCGTATACGCTTTCGGCGTACATATAGATATATGCGCACGAGCTCGACAGAGCAAAGTGCTCGAAAACAGGGTTAGTCCACGGCAGCAGCTAACGACAAGAAGAGCCGCATTATGCATTATGCAGTTTAGATATGTAGAATATGGAACGTGCTTGGACGGACTCGGCGCGTAAACAAATTATCGAGTAGGAATTCCTTGATTGTGTCTCATATATACTTGCATACATGCTATCGCGTTTATATTATGTTTATATAATATATACGCGTGAGTATATACACACACGCACATACACGTTTCGCAAGAGCTACATGCATCAATAACATTCGATTATGCTGCAAATTTCCATGATATAGCAAGTACACGTAGTGCAGCGATGGTTGTTGCAGCTTGCGCCTGTATTGGCAATAAGCTCGAGCGTCGGTCGGTCGGTTGCGTTGCGCCGCCGCCGCAGTACCTCCACTGCTCGCTTTGATTTGATAATGCAGCGGTGCATCGACTTCGAGAGAGAGAGAGAGAGAGAGAGAGGAGAGGGAGAGGTTAATGGGAAACAAGTCAGCCGTCGATTTGCATCGATATTGGTCGTGTCGTGGATATACAAGTTGCGCGCGCTGCCCCTGTTGTACTCCACCCCTCTCTCTGTTATAAGATCTAATATTTATTCGATCGGAGATGTCGGGGCTGGCTACGTTTGTATTTTAAATACATTTCATGTACATATATACTGCGACTAATCAAAAGAATAATCGATGCCCGAATTTGGCTAAATATTCGCTTTACAGCGGCAATTCATATCTGCTATGGTCACGATGCCAATCGACTGCGGCCCTAATCTTTTATTCCATCTGTGTCGCGTTGACTTTTCTTGGTGATCCTCGTGTGCGGCTGCACACACATCTATACATGCCACAAAGTGAATTTCTAACCACAGGTATGCGTTCTTCAATGCTAGCATGTTAAATTAATGAAAAGCCGAAGCTTAAACATGCTTTAATCTCCGGCTCGCTCGCTCGAGACCGGCTCATCCGATATATTGGGCTCAAGTTTTTTTGTTCAACGCACTTTTGCGGATCGTATTCGATTTCCGTCCCTCTCTTTCTTGCGTCGACTCTTTCATAGAAGAGCATTTTTCAAAGTCAAAAACGAGCTGCGGTCGGTCGACGCGAGCCCAAAAATTACCCGAAATGCTAATAGCTTTGGCGTACAGGCAGCTGCAGTCAGAGCTACAGCCACCCGCAGCTCGTTTCCGAAAGTTTCATGCGCGTCTCGATATAAAGCATTGCAGCCGCTGCCCGTGCTACCCTCTTCCGTGTTTGTGGAAAACTTTTTCCATTTTTCCCGGCTCTCGCGGCGAATATACCCATTTATCCTTCGGCCTCTTCTCTTTTGCTGCTGCTGCTGCTACACGTCCGAACTATATACTAAATATCGATGCTGCCGCCGCTACTGTCTGCTTTTTCGTCCCGCTCGTGTGTCGAGAACAGCTCTTCGAGAGAATAGCCCACGTAGAGTAGTAACACAATAGCTGAAAACTCATAGGGTCGAAAAAATGGTGCGATGCTTGCTCGTAGCACACATAGAACCCCCTGAGCATCGACGCTCCAAAGCTCGATTTAATGGTTTTTTTTTCCTCTCTCTTCTTTTATTTTTTCATCAAGCGAACGTATCCGCCGGATACCATCGATGTGTTTACGTCGTACGTGATTTTTTTATTTTCATCGAAAATACTGTCAATTTTGGGAATGCCTAATAGATTATGAAAGAATCACGGGGACGCATAAACGCGTGCGCTTAAGCGGAATAAACGTTTCGAGGGGTGGCGCATTACTTATTGCCTCACCCGAGCGATCTATCAATTCATTAAGCCGCGCTACGTTCGACGCATTTAGGTCGAAAAGTGCTGCGTAATTAGAGTATATATGATGAGGCGCTACGTGTATTCGAGGATTCTGCGAGAAATTCGTAATCTGATTTGGCGCCCGGCCTGCTGGGAAATTTTCTCGCTTTTTCGGTCGGCAAGATTCTACTACTGCGCGTGGCTCTTTATAATAGCACCGACAGATCCGAGTTAAACCATTATAACCATGTTTGCGGACGAAATTCAAATTGAAAATTCAAATTTTTTCGCCCTTGTATGCGTGGAATCGCGTGGGATTTGCCGACGAAAAAAAAAGATGTAGTTACATAATAAAAAAAGGAACAAAACGAAATATATGTCGTTTTTTTTACGCGAATTGAGCTCTCTGCTTGTTTACGTTTTGGATATATATTTTTTAGCTTTTCTGCTAGAGCCTATACGAATCTCGTAAGTCTGCCGTGTGTTACTCTTTTTTATATATATTCACTTTTACTGCTACGGCAAGGACTCCGCATGTGCAGCAAGCAGCGCCAGATATATCTTCTCGCGTCTTTTTTTCTATGATTTTTTTCTTTCGCAGTCGGAACTTTTTTACTTTTATTATTTTTTTTACATCGCAGAAAAAGAAAACTTCAGCTGAATACATCGTAATTTAAAAAAATAGAAAGCCCTAGCCGAAACGTGCGCGCGAGCTTCGTAATTTTGAATATTTGCTCGATGTTGCGCGAATATTATTACTCGCTTTAATATCTGCTGAATAATTGGTTAGCTACCTTATTAGGATGAAGGGCGTTAAATGAAAAATGTTTCAAATTATTTCAACCCAATTTTTTTCCAAACGGCAACGCATAAAGCCAAGAATTTCGTTTCGTTATAAATACGTGTGTTGCATGATAAAAAAAGATATTTTCAAGCACATTTCATATATAACTCGATCATCACCGGTGAATTTCATCTTCAACATGAATCACGTTTCATTTTCAGCCGGAGCAAGTGTCAAAATAATAATTATTATAAAATGGCGATGCGAAATTGCTTCATAGCTGCGCACTAAAAAGTATTTTAGCTGGCTAACTTAGCGGCGCACTGTCGCACAGCAGTCTCCCCCCCTACCACTGACTTTTCTCTCTTTATTTTACCGGTATGTATATAGCAGCGTGTCGCGATTAATTTCCTCATCGCCTTGACGACAAAATTATTAGAGCACAAATCTTTGCGCCTGCCCCGACGGCCCATTCAATTATTTTAACGGCTGCCTCGGTGCCTTGAATGGCTTTCCCCTGTTATTATTATACGTATATATTATGCATATAATTTTGCGAAATACCCACTTCTCGTGCGGTTTAAATGTGTGACCAACGGCCATGAAGCTGAAAAAAAAATTGCATTTTGAAGAATGACTTGCCGTTGCTCAGAGCTCGACAACTTATTCGCTTCGAAATGAGTGTACTAATTAAAAAGTTTTTTGTTACGTGCTTCGCAGCTAGAACAATGACTCTATTACGCTGCTCTAAGATATCACTTTTCAAAAATGGTGCCTCTTAAAATACATTTTTTATGCCCATCAGAGGCTTCTGCAAAATTGATACAATTTCTTTAGAGTCTGAGAACGTTTTTCATCACAATAAAAATCTACAGCTCGTGATAGTTCAATATGTCAATCGAATATTTGTTAGATTGAATCATTACGTTATTCATTTCAGATAACTTTTTCTAAAATAAAAATCAAAATGTTGAAAAAAAAAAAAAAACAATGAAACTATGAAAGAAATAATGTAAAAGGGATATTTTAAAATCAAAGCGATAATTTGATCAATTCCGTAGGAAACGAAAAATGTCTATAACGGTATTAATTGACCTGTAAGTATTATACGCTCGGATATTATTCAACAATTTTTCAAAGTTATACTCTTAAATTATCTCTAGCTAAAAATCATTGTATATTTTCTTTTACTTTTCATACGATGGCTAATACACAAAAATATAAAATACTTTTTTGTACTTTGTTTAAATATACATAATTTGGTTGTAAAGCGTAAAAATGAGTTTTAATTTTTTCATATATTATTAGTGGTAAAGCACATGCTGAAATATCATATTCATACTAAAAACATGATCTAGTTAGACGATATTACTTTTATTTAAATTTATTCTTTATGCGTTTTTATCTCATATTTCATTTATATAATTGTACAATAGTTTGTTAAAAATGTAGTTATATTTTAATATTCATGGCATTATTTAACTTTAAGATTTTCAAAACAAATAAGCTGCACACATCAGCTGGTACACTTGAATAATTAGTAGATATTATACGTAATTATAGCATCTATAGATATAGGTAAATTGAATATATATTATATGAGAGAAATTTTTTATTTATCATATGTATGGCGATATACATAATGTAGTAACCAAGAAAGCTCGTGAATAATTATTGCGTGCTGTAGTACTAATTGAAACTAGACGTTGTAATCATTTTTTTCCCGAAAATCATGTTACAACAAGCATTTACTACAATAATAATAGGATACTTGTAAAAATAGAGAAGCATGAGCTGTATGGCAGTTCAGTAAAAGAAAAATTGATTTATTTTGTCAAAAGCTAGCTTCTTCGTGTTTTTTTGTGCTCGCACTGATACAAAAGGCAATAAATAAAAAAAAAGAAAAAAAATGAAGAAATAGTGCGTCAATGAACTCGAGCGAAGACGTCGAAGAACTAGAGTAATATTTGGTCGCAAAAAGGCGAGTTGATTTGAAAAATGGTAAAAAGATATTCGCGGAAAGAGACAAAGTCGGAGTGCCTTTCTCCAGTATGTGTAAAAAAAATGTACAGCACCCACAGAGAGCTTATGTATATAACGGAAGTAGTGTGTACCGCATGGTAAAAGGTAGAAAAAAAATTACGGCTGAATAGAACGAAAAAAAAAGAAGAAAAAAATTGTTACCAGATAAAGTGACAGGTTTTGTCTGTATCTATGTACGAAGGAAAAAGAATATATAGATGAGGTGTGAAAAGTATTAGATAGAAAGAGAGCAAAACTGAATGGAAAAAAAATTGAGAATCGCTCGAACTTTTAGGTTCGTTTGCTTAATGACTTCTTTACCAAATGCATTCGAGCGGTACTCGATATTTTTTTTCGACTCAGGATACCAAGTTATCTGAAATAAATCATAGACTAGAATTGTATTTTAGGCGATCTTTGCAATGTACAATAATATTACTTTAATCTATTTATAATAATTTATATTTACGGTATGTATGTAAAGCTACCTATGAGTGGTACTGCTTCGGAAGTGCGAGTCAGCACGTGGGACACCAGCAGGGAAAAAACCGTTTGCGACAGCAAGATCGTCACCTCTGCAACATGGGTTTTTTGTTTTACATGTTGTTTTTTTTTTCGTTACACTTTGTCACGCGACTCAGCGCGCGAGTGTTAATTTATAATTTTTTGTTTCTTTCGTAGCGATGCCAGACGCAGAGTGTATGGTAACTATCAACACTCGCTCTTTTTCCGAGTTCACTTTGACGTTGCCAATTTTTTTGCCCTCCAAGTTTGTGTATATAATCATCGAAATAACACATCCATCATATATGTCTAGCCTGGCACGGAGAGCAAGCTGCCTTATTTATATATTTTATATAAGCTTTGATGAACCTTCGCAGTGTATAATGTATACACGTATGTGTGTGAAACACGTTAAAAAAAAGGAAAAAAAGAAGGAAAAGTCGAACAGTAATTCCTTTCTTTTTTTTTTTTTTTTTTCGAGGCAAAGCTGTGCGGCAGTAGCAGTCGATAGTCGACTACTGCCTTGAAATATTATTTTTCGCATAAAAGAGAATCTGCACCGCGAAATACTATCCGAACTCTCATTTTCTCTGTCACGGGGGGTACACATATAAAATGAAGAGAAAATCCTCCCGACACAACATCGACGTGCTGTAGTACACGCGCATGTATACAGCAGCGCGCGAGATTCAAGTTATGTATAGTGTACGAGTGGAAAAAAGAAGAAAAAGAAGAGCGAGCAGGCAAAAAAAAAATATTACTCCATATATATACGCGTGTACTTTTTCCTTTTGTTGCGATAAAAATTGCGAAAGGCACGCGCTCGCACATAGATGAGCCTCCAGAGAGAGAAATAGAGAGGGAGAGGAAGAGAAAGAAGTGCCACAGCTGGCAGGCATGCGCCCACTAGTGCAGTTTTATGGTCGACTTTACGTGACTTCGATGGGGTGTGTATATGTGTATACACGCAGTCACGCGCGTTTATATTGTATGTACAGGTCGTTGATACAGTAGAGAGAGATCCGCTGCAGGTGAGTCAGTGTGCAGCTGCACACGCTTCGATTCAATGTGCATTGAATTCGCAATGATGATTCTCTCTCTTTCTCTCTCTGTCTGCCAGCGAGTTGTTTCGCTCGCTATCTCGCTGGACGCTCTTCGATGCAACGATTTAAATAGTAAAGTTTTCTTTCTTTCTTCCTTGCTTCTTTCGGCTCTCTTGTTTTTGCTGCCCGACCTCTATAGTCCAAATCTATCGCAGGCTATCGATTGTTGCTTGCCTAAACAATACGGGTCAATGGATTTGGAATTTTTTTCCTCTCCTATTTTTTTTTTTTTTTTTCGTTTCGGACAAATGAGACTGAGCTAAACGATGCGAGTAATACAAGATAGACCGAGCGCGAGTGAAAAATCGATTCTCTCTCTACCTCTTTGGTCGGAACAAAAAACGTCAGAGAAAAATCAGCGAGTCGACCGCCTACCTATACCCACTCGTTGGACAACAAAGCATTAATAGTGCGTCATTTGTGTGAAGTACTTTTTCATCGTTGAAATAAAGAGACTTTCAAATTTGACCTGGACTCGTTAATATTTTAATAGGCTAACATCAAAAATAACTCAGCATATCGGAGGGCGCTGTCTTTTTCACGAAGCGCGACAACTCACGACTCGAGTGTTACTAAAATGATCGAATGTAGTTGTACTAAAGAACCATAAATGTTGGATTTGTACGTTTTTCACGGAGAGAGACCTTATACTTTGCAGAGAAAGTTCAGTAGTCTCAACTGGCAAGATGGAGGATTTGCACTTTGAAGCGAAAGAACTCTTTATGCTTACCGCGTTTAAAAATCGAAACTGCCAACTCCAGAATAAAAATATATTTTACTGATGATACTCAAAAGTGAAAGCCGTGCAAACGGTTTTATATTACGATCGTGTCGTTTTATTCAAATTCATGAATTAAATAGAATGAAAATTGATTTTTCGTATTTTCAATAATTAACTCTAATATTTGACTTTTTAGGAAAGTTTCCATCCTCGAAGAAACTTAAATAGTCGAAAGAGTTAAGTTGCACAAAAGTTAAGCCGTCGTATATGCAAAAAAATTCACACCACCTAGAAAGATATTGCTTTGAGTTAATTGATTGGTCGCGTCAGTTCAAGATGTGTCCAGAAAGTCTTTAAATTGAATGAAATATTCAATAATTCGACTCCCAAAGCTTCGACTAGGCGTCAAGCTTATAATATTTCATAGCGAGAAATTGACCAGACCACTCCATACGTCGGGTAATTAAAGTCTCATTAATCTTTGGCTCTGGCTCTCTCATTCTTTGGTACAAAAACGAGAAGAATCGTACTTCCTCGACTCGCGTTAAATATAGCGAAACGAATCTATATCTATATCCTTTTTCGCTTTTTCCGATCACCTAACCTACAGCATTAGAAGCTTGAGTTTTGGGGCGGAGAAACAGGAAGCTCTCTGAAGTCAGTAAGAAATCTTTGCAAGAGAGAGAGAGAGAGAGAGAGAGAGAGAAGCAGAGCCAGGATAGAAATTGCATCCCATGCAATCAGGTCAGAGTCTGAGCTTTAATCAATCTTATTTGGTCAGAGAAGAGCCGGGACACGCTTGCAATATATGCCAGTATATACGCGTGTGCGACGGGGTCGAGAGGTAGCAGCAGCAGCAATTCCTTGCCTCGCCGCATGGCGTGGCGTTCCATGGAGCTTCTTGTTCAAGTTTTAACCGCCACCAGGGATCCGAAATTTCACCGAGAGAGAACAGAGAGAATCAAGGTAGGGGGTCGAGCCACTCATTCCCCAAGACAAGCATCGGATCAGGAACTGCGGACAAACACATTGATTTTTGCTATTGCTCTCTCTCTCTATCTATTGCTCGCGTGCTCTCTCTCTCTCTCTCTCTTCGCTCTCTTGACGCTCATATAAAGCTCTCCTTCAGAGGTATCCCACGAGAGAATAATCTACCTTAGGGCCCGTCATGCTCTACATCTATGCAGCCGCTGAAAGTTCTAATGGAAGCTTTCAACTTTTAGCATGAGAAACGGAGAGAGTGGCGTGAAGCAGAGAGACGAGCCGAAGGGCCGAATGCAAAGAGAGAGAAAGAGAGAGAGAGAGAGAGGACACCGCAGAGGGTGGGGCTCTGTAACTCGATTCGTTAGCTTTGTTGCCAAAGATCTTCAACGTCGAGCTCGGTGAAAGCTAAAATAAGAAATTAATTGTTCGCCGCCGCGAGCGAGCTGCCGAGCTTTCCAAATCTATTTCGGGCATACGATCGCGCGCTGATAAATTTATCTATATCATCGTAAAAATATATGGATAAAAAAAAATTTTTTTCTTTTAACTCTTCCGAGGTCGTAATTCAAGTCATATTTATGGGCTATAAAATTCTGATCGGCCGTTACGATATCGGCGTGCTGCACTTTTAACAAGTTGCACAGGGGCCAGGCAGCCGCTGCACCGCGCCGGATCGGACCGAAGATAGAGATCGCGAGCAGCGGCCGAAGGAAAGAAAATCACAAGTACGCGCTTGGACTACCGAAAAATACACGGATGCAGGGCGAACCGAACAGGTGGCCCGTCCGACACGTTCGTTAGATCTTTCTTACTTTTTTTACCCTCCTCTACTTTGCCAGCTGTCACATTTTGGCGGATCGCGTGCCGTACTTGTAATAGTGCTCGCGTGTGATGCGATCTATATCCACAGTACATAGGTATTCAATTGCACCCTTTTACTTTCCACTTGAACTGCTGGTATCGCTCGATTCTCGTTCGACTCCATTCATTTTTGCAAATGTATAAAATTTGAATAAATCTTTGCGAAATGACTTCATGCGCCCTCGTACGCGGTACACTGTTATTTTGGTCACGCGCGGGTGTCGTTTTACGGATATGTACTGCATCGGCATCGCCCAACCAGATAGCCAAGACACGGATGCTCCGCCAAACGGAAGGAAAGGCTAAACATATGGATTACACGGGCAAAATATGCGAGAGGATCGCGATGTATGCCTTAGCGACGAGCCAATGACTGTATGCCGTATATCGTGCATGTATATATGTATGTCAGCGTCGCGTTGTGTAAGCTGCTTCGAAGCTCGCCAGGGTGCAATTTTGCAATTGAGATACGATAGCGACGAGAGAATCGCAGTTATGCGGCATCGTTTAATCCTGCGCGTAAGCTCGAATACGTGCGCGTGCTTAGCTCAGTCATTCGATAATGTTCGCGTGTAAAGAATAACTAGCAGCTTTTCTATATAATTCAATGGGTGGCTTTGGGGCCGCTTTATTATCAGGTGCAACGTGGCGTGCCGACACGACGATATCCCCACGAACTTTTTCCTGCCTTTTTTCGTTGGCATAGCAGCTATACGCGCGTACGGTATAGGCATTAGACTGCTCTCTGGAGTTTTGCCAAAAAGTGTCGAGCTTCTTTCCGACGACACGACGGCGGCGGCTGCGGACTTTTTCGCGACAACCTGTTCGTGACCCTCTTTTCCTTCTTCTTTTTCTTTCCTCTTCTTTTTTTTTTGTAGAGGGGAAGGAGGACGGTATCTTGTTGGCGCGCGAGCAGGCATCGATACGCCAATGTGTGTATTCACGTTCAATTTCCAGTTTGCTTTTATTTCGCTTGGTTTACTTTAGCGCCGCCGACGCCGATGGCAACGTGTTGCATTATGCAGGCTGCTGTATACAGGGCTCGTGTAAACGTCGGCTCAAGTGCGCACAAGTTTTGTTTGGCTCTAACGACGTTGAAAAGTTCACAATCCGCCGCGCCGAGAATAATATATCATTTTATATCATATTTTTCCAGTATACATTTCTAGAGCTAGGAGGTATTACAATAGCCGCGACACAATGGAGACGAGTCATTGTAACGAGTGTACGTGGCCGCGAGTACGAGTCAGCATTCATTTGTTGCCTATGTGTGTGCGTGTGTGTGTGTGTGTGTGTGTGCACTAAACACGTGTGGTGCGGCTGGTGCAGTTCTGGCGCAGGGTCTGGCGCGGAAACGGGAGGCTAAGCGCGCGCGCGAAAGCGATCGAGTGAAGTCAGACGTATTATGCAGCCAGAAGAGCCGCGTGACAATTACGAGCTTAAACTGTTGCACTCGTGCGCGTCGACGCATGCCAAATGTGTCCCAATGTATCTATGTGTGCATGACGTCTATGCCTGTGTTGCATGTGTGTTTGTGGCGGCCCGAGTAGCTATAGACTTACACGTATTTAATATATATATAATACAGCGCGCCCTGACGTCGCGCAGCTGTTGCTGTGCAATCCGCCAGATCTAACGACATTAGCAGTAAATGCAATAAGCAGCTCGACGCATCGAGTCACTCGGTCCGCGTATAATTATACGCCCGCGCCGTAAAGTTACAATGACAGATAGCCCACCTCTATCTTATACAAATTGCGACTTGCTATTTACGTGGCAGAAACCGAATCTTTGCTGCTTCGTAAATTGCCGCGATGAGCGATCCAGCCAATTATAATAATGTATTTATGGAAAGATACAACCTGCTTGAAAGATAGTGTAGGTGCACTACACCGGCTTATGCTAAGCTTAATTAAAAGCCTTGATATTAAACGAGACGTACGAGTTGTGTGCACGCAAGCCCCACGATGATCGAGAAAATCCGAAAGACGAGTCTGCGAATAATCGTGCTTGCAGTTAGCGCGCGGAGTAAAATTATATCGAGTCGACTTGAGAAGCTCACGAAATCATTCGTACGTGAAAATTTCTTTATACATCAATGAGCACAAGTCATTTTGTATACGATCAAAAGCAGAGATGAGATTGATTTTTTCGAATGCATGCATTCATTTTTTTTTGGTATTTTCGATATTCAGGGGCATTCACGTATTGGTGTTATTAATCGATATACTGTGCGGTGAGTTTCTCAATTTTAAACGGTTTTTTGGATCGAGGAACAGGTATCGATCCCTGACCCTTGCCGTAAAAAGCAAAGCTTTGGCTCTCTGGACTGGCGTGAATACATATTAGTGTCATTTGTCCGACCATTCATTGACTCGTGTCACTTAAAATACTGAAAAGGACTTTTAGCAAATCGAGATAATCGCTAATAACAAGCGGCTGGTTGCTGAAATACCTCTATGTATGCGGTAAAAATATATAAAATTGCACAGATTTTTGTATTGAAAGTACGGTCAGTCGGATTTATTTTTACGTATACCCAAATGTTGCAGCTTACACCGATTTAAGACAGATAAAGTATTCGATGCAAGCTGGAATTGAGTGATTACTCTCAAAAAAGAGACTTTGCCCTAGTTAGTTTTGATGAATAATAAATCCGTGTCGGTATGAGATCAAATACGGGAGAACGTGTATCAATAGGTATGAAAAATATACGGCTATGGTGTTTGAAATTAAAACATTTCCCATGGGAAAAAATCGCGAAATTCCTGCAAGAATCTTTGCAGGAATGCTAGATTTCTGCAGAAATTTTTGCAGGCATTTCGCGATTTTTCCCTATGGTTTGTTCGAGAGTTGCTTGTTGATTAATACTGCAAAGTCCCTACATTCGTTTGAAATTTGAACGGGCGCGTATCGCGGGCGTGGCAATAATTTTGAATTGATAAATACTCTAACGAACGTCGATAACAGGCTCGAGCGCGATTGTAACAATTATCGAAAGGTCGAACTTCAACATCGAATCCCAAAAATCTCGTGTCTCGATTATAGTCGGCGCGCTTCTCAACTGGCGAAACTTCATACAGCGCAGAAGCAAATAAACGAACACAATCACACGTATACGGAATCGAACGTCATAATCTCTGGGCCATTGTGTGTGCTTGCGAGGCGGTTTAAAATACAAATCGAATGTGTTGTGTATATATATATACGTATATAACACCCGCATGTATTGCCAGGCTAACCGCCGCTGCGCTGCAGCTACTGCAGATAATAAGAATTTATTCAAGTCATCTCGCTTTGTGTGCACAATATGCGCTATACAGAGCGACGATAGCGTTAAACTGATTTTCCTCGATGCTTTCTCTGCAAACTTGATTCCGCGAGTGGCAATAAGGAAAAAAAAACGTAAACGCGAAAACGCGTGCGGGAGACGAGGCAAAATAAAATAAACAGCCCCGAGTACTGTGCAAATCGAAAGATTTTTGCCTCCGATACGTTTCAGTCACGGCTGGCACTTTTCGATATACATCGCAGATGTGTACATAGGCTTTTCGCTTTGGATGTATACATATATATACGTTGGAGATACAATGGAAACTGCGACAATGGATATCGGATTAATAGCTCAGACGTGGTACAGCACGCACAAAGGCGACCCACTGCTATAAATGCATTGAGTGCGCACGAGAGGACGGACGAGTCCTCTTGCTGCTGCAGATGATGGGCGAGGTGTACTACAAGACTAGAGGATTAATGCCCTCTTTACATACGTCGAGAAGAGAGAGAGAGAGAGACTCGGCCTTGTATCATTAGTTATTATATAGCCTCGTGCGCGCTGAAGCTGTGGCTCTCGTCTATGGTAATGGATTCGAGTGTATTGTTGCTTATCAAGACTCGAGCATCAAAGGATTAGGAGTTCTCTCCTTGTTACAGACTTGAGCAACAGACAGCAACGGGAGAGAGAGAGAGAGAGAGAGAGAGAGAGAAATGCAATAATGAGGAGGCAGTTTATGCGAACCCTTAAACACGACGTTTTACGAGGATACATAAGGCGAGTTCGCTTATACCCTATTTTATCCAACTTTTAAAGCTTCTCGCGCCCTCTTTACAAGTTCCATCGTGCTTCATAATAGAAAATAATACAAGAGTGACGAGCATCGGGCAACTATATACCCCTGCGTCTCGTTCTACACTTTGTCATGTAATAAATCGCATTTATATTCGGCATTTACACGAAAACTCGTTTTTCCGCCTTGTGTAAGAAAAACAAAGAGCACGCGTGTGCGGTGGGGCCGTCGAAGCGAGCACTATAGTATACAACGCACTCGAATTTACTTTAACACAGAAATAGAGAGAGAAAGAGAGAGAGAGAGAGAGAGAGAGAGAGAGAGAGAAGAAAAAAAAACATCATTGTCCTTTTCCGCACACGTGGCAACTGTATTCCATTCGTTTCCTCTTGCGTTTCGTTTATTATATTTGAGTTAATACTGTGCCGGGCTCGTCTTCCAGGCTTCACTGCGTACAACAGTCAGCGGGGGCCGTGTGTAGCTGGAAAGGATGTTTACGCGCGCGAGTTTGTTTACGTGTGCTGCGGTTTGGTTCGGTCGAATATTTTCGAGTGGATCTGTCAATGTATGTAAAAAGGCAACGATAGCGGGAAGAGAGAGAGAGAGAGACAACTATCAATTAATTAAATATTTGAAAGATAACACTGATAAGGGGTCAAGATAATTAAAAACAAAAAATATCAAAGTTTACATAACCAATGATTACTTTTAATTATGTTATTCAGACATTTAGAAAGGACGAAAAATATTAGCAATATACTTTTACATAATTTTCGTTTTAATTAAGTATATTATAATATTAATATTACGAGCAAAGTCACAAGACCAAATTAAACAGTAGAGCTTTAAAATGTCCAATTTAAATTAATCGTGTCAGTATTTAGTTGATTCATTTATAATATCGTATGATTTATTTTAGCCATATATGAAACTATTACAACGAATTACAATACTCAAAATTCGATATCAATATAGAATCAGGATGATAATAAAGTACAATAAAGGTACACATCGAAGCTTTGACGTGGGTAAATGAACTGTAAAATTTTATTATCCTCGATCGAGACATTCATAAAGTTGGAATTATTTAATTGTATAGGAGCAATTGCAAAATGAAGGTGACACGGGGGAGGGGGATTGAAATGCGCATTAATGTATAAGCAATTTATGACAAAATAAAGTGTATAATACATGTATACAAGAGAGTAAGAAAGAGAAAAAGAGAGATAGAGCTAGAAGAGAGTAAGTAAGAGAAAAAAGAGAGAGAGAGATAAGGTGATAAAAGGCGCAGACGTTCGTTACGTAAGGTACATTACGAAACGAAATATATGAATACATTCGAGCAAAAGAGAGAGAAGAGAGCGTCGTACGCGAGTTTTCCTTTCGATCGGAAATTGTCGACGGCACGACCGGCGCGTAGCTATATATACTCGATACAGAGACTCTTATTGCTTATATGTACTCTCGCATGGTCGAGTAATTTCGGGTTGGCTAATAATTTGTTTATCGTCGAAACGTATACATTTACCCCTTATATGATGCAACCCGCACTCTCACACACGCGCACAAGAAATTCGTTGTGTAAATAATAGAGCGAGTTCTGTAGCAGTAAAGGCGGCGTTAGCTACTATATATACATTTTCTATTATTTATCCGCAAGGGAGGATAACATCCCAAAGAACGAGAGCTCGGCAAAAAGGGCAAAATCGTCGCTTCGATTAAGGTCGCTCGCTGCTCTGCGTTGTGTGTGTGTGTGTGCTGCTGCTCTCCCGGTTCGCAGTTTCCGCGCATCGCTGCGCCTGCATTATTCAGTTGGTCGAACCCTGCTATATACACACATACACACACACACACACACACACACACACACACACACACCCAACCTACGTATACGTTATATGGAACAGCATCGCGTCCGATGCACTCGCGCGTGTATCCCATGTCCATGTGCATACGCTACAGGCTTGATTAATTTTTATATGTATATACATGGCCTGTACCACGCCGAGCGTGAAAGGTCGAAAAAAGAACTGCGCATTATCCAAGTGCGTATAGTCTTTTCCAGAGTAAATTGCAAAATGACAATCCGCAACGATTTGACGACTCCGAGCGAAATTATTATGGAATATGTACTTGAATATTTTTACAGAATGTACCTGTGAGCGAACAAGAAAATTTCGATGACAAAGTTTCAGGGTCTTCATTTTTCTATGTACTCTATGAGAGTCTGTATTTAGATCCTGCAACCCTTTTTTACTTTTCACGCTTCACATGGTATGGCCCATATGTATAAATGTAGATACACGAATTATACCGATACACGATCAATCGACACCATCTTCACGTGTACTTTTTTTTATACATTATAAAGTCAACAATTTCACTCCCAAAAGCTTTGATGTGACCGTTTCGCGGAGTTGATTTTCCAGTCATGAATTATTATCGATGAGTGTAATATAACGTTTACTTTGTTACTGGTACTGCGCATCGATTACTACTGCACGAAAATTCGAAATAAATCACCCAAAATTGCTAATATGTGTTTTTTTTCTGCTGAAATCCATTGATAAACCCATTAAATTCAACCGAAAAAACGAATGAAAAATTCACTCCTCGAATGCAAGCTTCTAATTCTATATAGATAGATACACGTGAGCATATGGATTTCTGAGCGATAGTGTCTATTTGCTTTAGTTCGATCACAAGTACCGTTGTCTAATCGAAGAAAAGTAGAGAACGAAATGAAGTTTTCACGTTTCTGTCTTTGTTAACGTTTTTAGTTCTTTTCCGCCGCATCGATGCTCCATAACCTTGAGCATTGCTTCGTGACAATAATTAAAATGTCAAAGTAAATGGCAACTAAATGCACTTGCCCGCAGCAATCGCTGTACACACGTGCTTTTTTTGCCCGCGCGCAAAAACGAGGGAGATCAAAAATAATATAGACCTTTGTACTTGCTTTTCATGTACACATATAAGTCAACCGCGACTTCCAATTTGCAAGCCCGTAAACGAGGCGCGCGCCGCGCGGTATACGCTACTTGCAATGAAAGAGTACGTAAACGTGGAATAAAAAACTCGGCTTTCGTGGTTTTTTTACTCGCTTCTCTTTCTCTCCCTCTTTCTCTAATCTCGTTTACAAAATGAAAGGCCGTTGTAAAAAAGAGCGATGCGTAATTGCTTTTCGAATAAATTTACTTACTGGCTTCGTGCGGCTGCGTGCGCGCGCGCGCGCTGGACAAGCATTCAATTTACGTTTTATCGAAGGTGAAGTTTTTTCGCGTGTACACGCTGCTTGTTCTCATTAGCGTGAGCAATTTTTGAGCGCGAAAAAACCTTAACTCGCGATTACAGTCGTTGAGAAAGAGGTCGAACGAGAGAGTTTAAAGAAACAAAATGAGTAATGCGCAAGTGTTCATTGGGTCAAGGATAAGCCATCGATGCACGATTTAAATTGATCCAATAGTTGTCACAACAATTTTAACATTTTTTTAGCATAATTTACAAGGAACGTTGATCGAATTCTGATCGAGAGAATTCATACAAAATTTATGTCGTGTAGTCTCGAGACTGAAAAGTTTTTTTTTCGCTCCGTTAAGAATTTCCGCGCGCGATATATATGCAGGATGCGGCGCGCGAAACGATTTTGTGCTCTCCCCACTCCCCGAGAATAAACGGCCGATGATGCACATTTTTTACCTGCTCGATTTTATCTTCTTCTCTTTCGTTGTGAAACAATTATGCGAATGTTTGCAGCATAAATTTATATACACATCAATATACACCCATCGAACGTTTGATTGTTTTTGTTTTTACATAATTACACAACAATTATAAATAACAACAATACACTCACGCATGCATACAAGACAAAAAACAAATAAAAACAACATCTCATTCTTTACGCGATCAAAAATATTATTGCATAATCGATTGATGTTTAATTCAAAGCTCTTTACATCATATAGTTTAGGAAAAAAGAATTCAAAGACTCAAGAGAAAAAAGAGAGAAGAGAGCACAAAAGTGACATTGCTTATAACATTATTTCGTAGAATATATACCAGAGAGATGAAGAAAGACAGTATTATAGATACAATAGAAAGAGGAAAATGAAAGTAAAGAAAAAAGAGGAAAACAAAAGAAGAGCGAAAATGAAGAGTGATACGAAAAAATGTTGGCATAAAAGGCGGTACCTAACAAGGGTATAGCGTCGGAGACCTGCGGCAATGTTTCGGCAACGAGATTCAGGAACACCGTCAGCGATAGCAAGATGGTCACTCCTGGAAAACATTAGGTGCATTTCGCACGGATATATATGTGTGGTGGCCCCCATAGCGACAAAAAGATAAGAAAAAAAAAAGTAGCACACGCCGCAACTGAGCTTTTTTCCCACTCGTTTACGACTCAGAGCAGCTTTTCTCAAAAATGTCCAACAAACATAGTAATATGACGTTGGTATTTAAAGCTGCTGCGAGCACAGCTCGAGTTTTTATATACCATATAGTTCCCGCACATAATACGACGATTGCACCGTTGCAGAAATGAAATATAATTTTCTGGATGGGGTCTTGCGTGGCGGAGAGATGAAATATTCACGATAGTTATGAGGCGCGCATCTCGGCATTACATATAACATCGGTTAAAAAAGACTCGAAAGCGTCTCTTTTTTTTTTGCTGTTTTGTATGTACTCGCGCGAGCCTTTATAAAGGTGGATCCGGCTCGCGTTTGCGCGCGCGGCTAAAAGGATGAATTTTCAACTTTTCCAAGAATTATCTTCCTTTTGCTCGACTTTATATTTCCTTTAGATTTTGCCGGCTCCGCTAGCTAGCCTCATGCGCGCGCGCATCTGTTGATAATCGGCTTATACGCAGTGCAAGAGCAAGAGCACAATGCGAAGAAGAAGAAGAAGAGAAAGAAGAGGCATGCAGAGCGTGTATTTTGCTCGCTGCACGCCTCTAATACACATTATTATTAAATTCGCATCGCACGCGGCTCTGTTTCTAGGCGTTTAATTCTCGTTTGACCTAGAATCGAATTTCAGGATGTTTCTTTTTCATCCCGCTGCACGAAATTATGCTCGGAATAAGCTCGTCTAATAAGAGCGCAACGCTATATAAGATGGTCCGATTTTCAGAATCAATTGCTCGAAGCCTGCGTCGAACGCGCCACGACACCAAGGCTATATTTACTTCATCTTCTTCTTGTTCGAGAAAGAGAAAGAGAAAAATAAGCTGAATGTTGTTGAGACAACGTGGTCAAAGTATATAAGCAAGCGCACGAAGGAGTGAGAGAGCGATAGATGCAATTTCATGGAATGAAGAATATTGCCTCGACCAAAGAGAGGCAGGCAGGGTGGGTCGGCACTCGAAAANCCTTGGCTTTGAAGTTGTATGAAGCGAAGTAAAAAAAAAAAAAAAAAAAAAAAGTTAATACCAACGCTGAAATTGGTCGAGAGCTTTTCCAAGTGCTCGCGCTTAAAATATCAAACGAGAAAGTTGCACGCTTGCGGGATTACAAGGAAACTGAGAAAAAGAAAGTGTGTGTGTGAAAAGCGAGGGAGAAAAGTCTTTTTTTTCAAAAAAAAAAAAATAACTCGAAGGATACAATTGTGATAATTGATGAATGTGCTTGATTGCTCGGCGAGTTTCAAAAAGGTATGAACTTTGAAGTTTCGACAATTTTACCCAACAACTCGTTAAATACAGAGACCTTTGTATTTATTCGAAATGGTCTCGATCAGAAAATCTTGGGCACAGCAGCGCAACTTTTGTACAGAGTCAACACTTTGAAGAAAATTTAATTAACTTTGTAAGGAATATTTTCACTGGCTGCAGCTAAATTGAGTCTGACGATTGTTTGTTTGCTGTGTGTTGAATATGTCTATTGCATTTTATTGTGCTTATATAAATGTATATACGCATAGATAGGATGCACACAAGTTTGCCAAGCTGTATAAGAACGAAGAGAGAGAAGATTGTTGAACTTGGGTTACTTAATTGTTTACGTTGCGTTGCTATGTGCCTGTACTACACCGTACTGCACCCGGAGAGATAAGTGCTCCGCAGCCATAAACGTGTATATATATATATAAGCTCGCCGCGCTCACCACTACCAGAGCAGAGCAGCACTTGGCTCCCTGTAGGACGAAAGCTCGACTGCGAGCTCTTCCTTATATTCCGAATATCTTGAGAGGGAGTTTGCCCGTTAACCGCGATTTCGTGCGGTGATTACGAAAAGCTGATTATGTGACGAGCGAAAGATGCGGCGGTGGCGGCACTACTTGCCTCTGAGCTCCATCTATATACGTATTATATATACGACCTGCATACGACCTATACAGTCGAGACAAGGAAACGTTTTTGATTGAAAAATCGATAGATGGACTGTTGCATATTCAGAAAAGATGGGATTCCTGTTTCACGTGGAAATCTTCCGAACGTGACAAACGGAAAAAATTCTCTGCATGGCCGGGCGCACATTTCCCGGTTAATTTAATTATGCTCGGACTGCGGCGGCAGTTCAGAGGAAACGCCGCACACGTGACGATGACAGCACGTTGGAAAAATGTACAAGTTCAAATCTTACGAAGAATTAGCTTTTATTATTTAAGAATTATTTATTTACTTTTTTTTCCTTGCAATGTCATTTTCGCGATAAATCGACTTTCTTGTAAAGACAGCCGAGCTATTGAATAGAGAATAAATGTGAGCATTGTGCGCGTGTAATACGAAGCAAAAAAAAAAAAAAAGGTACCAGCGGGTCTGTGTATATATACGGAGAGTTAAAGCGAAGTATAAGAAGAAAAAAAAACGACAAGCTCTCTAATTCAGAGCTGTGTTGGTACGCCACATTGCAACGGAGGCAGGAGCAAGCTCAGTACACTGGCGTGGCAGCTTCATCCAGTTAGCCACGCGGAATTACGACTCGACGCCGAGAGAGAGAGAGAGAGAGAAATCTCGTTTTCTCCCTCATCGACTACAGAGAGGACCCGCGGCGGGGAGTTAAGGATCTTTCCAAGATATCTGGTCGACTTTCTTTCCTTTCCTCTCTCTTGGGGGAAAATGACTCAACAGGCGTATTTTTTTGCTGTTGTTGCGGATACCGATGATGATGACCATCGACCTCTTTTCATTTCTTTTCTTTATTCTCGCTCTCTTGCGCGTTTTATACATGTCCAAAGATATCGAGTTTATCATGAGGGAACGGCTAAACGGCAAACTTTGCGCGTTTTCCGTATACGCCTACGAATATGTTTAAATTTTTTGTTCTCCATCAGAAATTATTCTACTTTTTCTAAAAAATTAAAAGTATATCAGACAAATTCCTTAGACTCGAAAAAGTTGAAAAATTTATAGTAACGTTAAGGAACATAAAATCGAGCTGAACTGGAAGATAATCGTGAATCGTTGTGTATTCGCTGCCTACAACATTTGATTAAAAAGGCATTTTCCTTGAATTCTAAGCCTTATATGCTAAGAAAGTTATGAATAACTTGATTTATGAATTATTTAATTATGAAACTTATTGATAATAATTAATTTGTATCAATTATAACGAGGAAGAAATATGTACAAGAAATTCATTCGTGCAGAAAAATTCGAAAATATTAAATTCCTAAAATATAAAATTTTTCACAAATTAATTTTTCTTCCACCCATGTCACGAATAAATTAACCTCTGTAATTATCGATCGAGTGGTCAGAACGTATGTAACGTCTGTTCTCCAATCTGCCAATTAATAACGTGTTTTTTCGATAGAGAAAAAGTTCGGACACTATCGTAAAGAAACGTCAAAGTGATGTATATTTTCGCAAAAAGTCTTATTTGTTATTCATCTAAATGTGCTTATTTATTATCGTGTTTTTTGTATATATATTTGAGTCTTAGAGTAGTGAAATTAATTCGTCAGTATATGATGTCGAGTTATATCGTATATTATATTACCTACAGTGCAGATATACTATGAGGGGTTCGTTACAGGAATTATAATAAATTAGAATAGAAAAAATTTAATTTGTATAGAATAGCAAATCAATCGGATGTATTATATAAAATTTAACACGATCTGCGGTGTTGATATTGCAAACTATGATGTCAAAAGTATGGATTAAATATAATATATGTTGCTAGCTATAGATCAGAAATAGTTTTATATATAATAGCAATAAATAATGTAATATGAGTAATATTAGAAGATATGGTGACTCAAGCCTCCATGAAAATTTATAACAATATAATAATGGATGTATAGCGGTATACAAGTCTACTTGTACTATTATATAATACAGTATATGATTGTTTGTTTGTTAATTTTAATTATTTTTCAATATATCATTTAGTTATGCATCAGTTTAGCTTGTTCATTTTAACTTTATAGTGTTTTATTCGTTATATTATAATCTTTGTGCAGTGCATTGAATTGATTTATCCTCATAGCAGAGCCTCCTAGACTAGCCTCCTAGACAGTATAACAATGCGATGGCCAATAAACAATTGCTCTTCTTAGTTTCTTGACTGCGTCCATGAAATTTTCTTCTGTATCTAAAGTTTTTTTTCGTACATGTAACAAAGTATTTCCATAGTTGTACAAAAAATTCGTAAATGCAAATACCGACCAATCTCTTCTCTCGTATCGCATTTTTCTTTCACCTCTTCATACAAAGGTGTGTTTTCGAGTACGTGTGTGCTGAGTTCATGATATATAGCAGGAAAAGTAACTTATTTAAACAGTAGACTTGTCGAAAAAAAATAACAATAAACAATTCATATGTAAAAAAAATCTATGTATACACGGACTTCATTGGTATTGTAATGAAAAAAGAAGCCACTGTACCTCGATTAAGGAAACATTAACCCTGCATAATTTCCGGCCAATTATCTACGAAATAAATATAATGATAGTCGGTGGTATCCGCATAATATAAGCCGAAACCGCAAAGGGACGCGCTCGCTTGGCTCGCGGTCAAAATGCAAAATCTTTCCCGGTCGTAGTCGTACTCTACGCTAGCTTATCCGCGATTAACGCCAAAAATTCTCACACCCCTCCGCCGAGTATAACCCATTACGTGCTCGCGCCTTGCAAATGCAGGGAAATGGCCATTTTATATATCCGTACGACACTATGGCAGTGCTGCGATGGCGTATATAATCTGCGCGTTATAATCTGAATAATTTCGTCTTTCTGTTGGAACACGAGGCGAGGGTATTTAAGCTCGTTGTAATCTTAGTCTCTCTTTTTATTTTCATTGAAACTTTCAATGAGCTCTGACGCGTTCGAGGAAACTTATAACTGCCGGAATAATTGTATTATCGTGGCAGCCGAGCTTCTCTCTGTGTTCGACGAACTAAAGTATCGGTACCCTCGGCGTCGTAAAATCATCCACGTGCTTCGAGCGAGGAGGGAAAAAAGACAGCCGCACCGAGAAGCTTTATAATGAAAAAATATGTGTCAACTTCAGCGTACACGCGCACACTTTCAGGCGAGAAAAGCTCGTATACGGATATTATACGCGATACATAACCGCACAACGAACCAGTTCTCGCACGCGCGCGGCGTCTGGGAATGAGCGCGACGGCGACGCGTAATTCCAAATAAAAAGTATGTGTTTGCACTCGGTGTTTAATTTTTCCAGCCTTTGTTTTGCCTTTCGAGCTGTCGGGGAAGAATAAAAAAAAATATATATAACTTTCGATTGTACGTTGAAAAAAAAAGAGTATGAACTGTTGCGCGTTGCATTTGTCACGTGTATGGAAGGAATAAAGGGTTTCTATTTTAATAGTGTCAACGAGAAGTAAATATGTACGCAAAAGTGGAGGAAAAATAGGAAGTCAAAAAACTGAGCGCAAAATAGCCGATGTGAAATCTTGAAATTTTCTGTTAGCCGAAAAGGCTCGGACACGATTGTAAAATTTGCTTGCGAGTGCATCTGAGTTTGAATTTTTTTCTTAGATAAAAAATCATAATAATAATTATATATAAAAAAAAAAAAAAAACGAGTACTAACTGACTTGTGTGTGTGTGTTGTTTTGTTTGCTTCTCTTTTGACAAACTAATGAGGAAAAATGCGATAGTATTTTAGTATAATATACATCATTTCTTATATTATTACATCATGTTTACGTCGCCATTTCCTCGTCGATATACACCGCTGGAACATCGATCAACGTTGAATAAATTCGATTTATCAAATTGACAGATAACCACGGTATAAGATTCGGTTTTCCTAAAAACCCCTGCGTAAAAGCGAGATTTCATTTGTACACGTATACAGACTGCTCTCGGAGCTTCGTTCGCAAACGCGCGCAGGCGACACGAAAAAGCTCGCCGTTATTCTGATAAATAGCTTTGGGCTGCGCTCGTAATCCAAATGGTATACATACGAATTTCGTGAAAAACAGAGAGAAAAGCGAGTACGGCTTGTTTTATTTTCTTACTCTCGTCGAGAGAGAGAGAGAGAGACATCCGTACACGCGACAAGGTTGATTATTTTACAATTTTTATAAAAGAGAATTTAGATTTTGGAGTGACGAGCGCAGAAGCTAATTCGAAAGTGTCTCAACGTACAAATGAAACACGCTTCGGGTATTGTACAAACATACATAAGTATATATAATATACATACGCAGAGAGAGAAGTGGGGTGGATGCTCGTTATATTCCTGTTCGATTCACCGCTTTGTATATGCACACTCGTAGGATGTATTTATACATAGATAGGTGTACAAAGGTAAACGCGACTATTCACACACATCACAAGTGTAAATAAGAGTGTGAACGAGAGAATAGGACATAATAAAAAGGAAAACACATTGGGTATAGACAGTAGACAGCCAGAGTTAATACATATATAATGTATATATAGACGTGGGACGGGCACAAAACACATACATATATAAAGAGAGAGAGAGAGTTTAAACAGTAGAGTTATATTATGTCTATACACACAGGATACGAAATTTTGGACAGTGAGATAAAGTAGAGAGATTATAGAGATGTTAGAGAGGCAAGCAGTTGGAATTGTATGTTAGGATTGAGAGAGAGAGACTGTGGGTACCTATCAGAGGCACTGCATCCGAGGTCGTCGGCATACTCTCGGCCACGAGGTTCAGGAAGACTGTCAGCGACAGCAGGATCGTCACCCCTGAGAGGATTGCACAATTTGAGATGAAAAACGTCGAGGTGAGACTTAAATACCACTGATACAATTATATTTGTTGTTGTTTTTTAATTTACTTTGCATTGCTTTTTTCGTCGCATATATCGAAGATTTATTATATAATACTTGTTATTTTGCTTTCAGGCGGTACATCGTTGAATTGTTTGAAACGATAACAGTTTGATTGGAGGCAAAAAAATTTCTTGGCCTAATTTTTGTTCGGTTCTTTTACTCCATACCGCCCATAGGGACAATGGGCTAATAACACTGTGAAAAAGTCATCGCGTGTGTACGTGTGCCACTCTTTCTCACAATTAACATCAAGTGCATACACACATCGACACACACACAGCCGCAGATGTTGTACGAGATGCAGAAATAAGCCCTATAACGACGTACAGCACGTCGACGCGTACAATAGACGTAAGAGCTGCCTAAAGAAATTCGGCACTGACAAAAACAAAGAGTCGACGAGTAAAAAAGCTTCAATGGAAAAAGAACTCTACTCTCGAGTCGTTAGCTCGTGCACGTTGCATTATACTTACGCAGAGGTGTACGCGAGCAAGAGAAATACATACAATAAATGAAATGCGGGTGCGCGATGTATATAACATACAAAGTGTCGACAGCGACGCATCGGGGTCAAGATACAAGCGCGCGCGCGAAATATCCACGCGAGGAAATAAAATTACAAAAAAAAAGGTCAGGGTCTGAACGGGGGGCGGATCGAGTCACGCGCGTACGTTCGAAAATTTCACCGACAAAGTAGTTTCGCGAATTTTTGTAATTTCGAGCAACACCTTATCGCTACAGCAGTCGTACAATGTAATTGATCGATCGCTGCCGCACGATCGATCGCGGCCGAGCTGCCTCTAATTTTTCGCCCAGCTTCGAAGCTATCTTTGCGTTTTGCTCGACATGCTCATTTGTGCCTCCAGACACGTAGCGACACTTCAATCATTTCGACGTGCACTGCAGCGGTGCACATCGCGAGCGGTGTATCGTATATATAAACATTCGCACGGTTATACCACGTACATAACACACGCTGCGCATTTGTGTCACTAAATCAAGCTCGTGTGTATGCCACGCGTCGGAGCACAGGTGAAACTCGAAGCTCGTGTATATACGTACACGCGCCTAGCTCGCGTAATGTACTTTCAAACTAATTAGCAGTAGACCTACGCGTGCATAAATATATATATAAATATATCAGTGGGTATGCGTGTACGGACTGCAATAGAGAGCTAGAGAGAGCGAGATATAGGCAAAAGGCATCCGTGTGAGACAATGGAATAGCCGAGCAATTAGCTCCTTACGCGCGCTAGACTACCAGTTGAAACTGTATGTATATAGCCCACACGGATGCACTGGGCTAGCTACCTACGGCACTCGACCGTACTGCAAGCTCCAATTAGCTCGTCCACTGTAAATTGCGACTTGATTTTGGACGATACACCCGACTATGTGCCTACGTCCTACATCTCGTTCTGTTGTATGTGTGTGTGTGTGTGTGCACGTGGAAGCGCATCACACGGCCGCAGTTGCCATGCTGATTAATTTACGAGTCGATTATTATGGAAATAAGATTTCGATGCGGATCGCGCACCGAGTGCAGCTCCAGCCAAACGAATCGAATTTCATCAGCTGCCTGACGATTTTTCAAGGGATGCCATCAACGGCGTCAGCCTGTTCGGCCCGATGGGCTACTCGTGCGTGACGATGAAACTCCACGAAGCGTCATAAATTTTGCAATTATCGCCCGCGAGCGTTGATATTTAATCGACTTCCGAGAGATGGCTAATGGGCTCGCGTGTGCTCGGATAGACTGTCGCGAAAATACACATACCACGCCGTAGAACGACGAAATTCGAAATAATTGTTAAATTTCACCCTCGATTTGCTGCTCGTTCGCGAAAGCACACAAGAAAAAAAGCCCAAAGAGAAAGATAAAACTCGAGGACGGTCATCAAGCGCCAAGTACCAAGTCGTTATCGAGTGAAACGACTCTTGAAAAACATTCATCGCCGCTCCCAAAATGAAAAGCTCCGTTATCGTCGAGCGAGCCGAGGCATTTAAATGTTCCCGACCGGCTCGATTCCGTAATTATACAGGCCGATATACGTGCGCAAAAATTTCCAAATATAACGAGTTGAGAGTTATTGATCATAAAACTTAGTCATGCCCATGAACAGGCTGCATAAAGCTCGCGTATCAATCAATCAATCAATGTATCCGTATACGATCGTGCGAGCACACACGAATTTCATTCCACGACACATTGAGCTTGACTCTTATGCTGCGTTGATTATTATTATTATTAATATCATAAGCCGTAAAAGTAAAAATGTGCACCGGCGAAATATGTTATTTCGTGCCCCAACGGCTCAGTCATAACGAACCAAGTTTACTCTGAACAACTCGTCATATTCTATACATGACGCGTATAAAAAGTTTACGACGAGTAAAAAAAAAAATTTGATCGGCCGCGGAAACAATTTCACTCGTCATTTGGCAGGCATTAGTATTTTTTCATTGCACTCGCGTGGCGCGATAAGTACTTATAAAAGTACAAAAGATGGGGCGCTGATTTTTATACGTATGAAAATTACTCCGTATTTTATTGCTCCGAGCGCGACAGAGCGAATCTCGCATCAAAACACGTGAAAGCCCCTCATTAAAAACGCCCAAAATGAGAATTTTCGAGTACACATTATCCAAGTATAAAGTCGGTCGACTTATACTTTACACGAAAGTTGGCCCAAAACTGGCGACTCTGTAATACGTGTAACAATAAATCCAACTCTCTCGCTCTCTATCACGTATTCTCGTGGCCGCCTATATGTGGATTTCAGCTTCGATGTTTGTCTTCAGTTTCGGCCAGTTTCGGTTGGCCAACTTTGCACGTGGCTTGTGTTGCTTCAAAAGCTCGCGCTGCCCTGCATACACACATACACACACACACACACACGCGCGCGCGATATATATACAAAATAGCTCGATCGATACTATGCAATGTGGCCAAGGCAATAGGCCACTGTATCCCCATGCCGAAAACCTTCCCTTTATTGCCCCTTGTAAAGTTTCACCGAGGCTCCATAGTTGTCAAAGAGAGGGCCTATATAGTACCAAGTCAAAGACTATACGCACGTATATAGTCGAGCCGTTATGAAACATAACACTCCTCTCTCAGACTTTACAATTGTGGAAATGAGCATAGCGTGTGGACGATTTCAATTGTCCATAGTGCACGATATGGGCCTCGCACTGCTGCTGTATCTATAAACAGAAACACAGGCAGCTGACTCGGGCTCGATTATTAAATTTTATTGTAATCGATTCGGGTTTTCGATTCTCTACATCTCTCTTTCTCGGCGTATTATGAGTTTGATGCATACAAATACCGACACTTACACAAAAGAATTATTATTATTATTATTAAAGATTGTAATTGTACGACGCGATCGATCGACGTTTTAACGATGCCAATTAAAAGCGAATATGTTTGTAAGTTCTCGGTTCAGCAACAAAGTATTATATATATAACATAAGAAAAGAAACGGTCACTTCTTTTTACCTCCGGCTTTTTCTTCTTACTCCGCGCTCGCGAGCTTTGTCAATTAAAAGCGTACCGAATGAAAAAAAAAAGCGAGATGGAAGAGCGGAAAAGAATCGGTGCTCGCGCGCGCGCACATTTTCGAGAGACTTTATAAAATTTTCCCGCAGACATAAATCCTGGCAATTACGATCGTATAACTTTGAATCACTTCGAGCGAGCGAGCGAGCGAAAAGAGTTGGATCCGCTGACAAAAAGCAAGTTGAAAGCTCGAACTCGGCGCAAACCCGATATTTCGGAGGCTACCCAGGCAGGCAGGCAGGCAGGCAACGAGAAAGGAGAAAAAGCGATGGATTGCAAAAATAAATAGAAAAAAGAGAAAGAGAGAGAGAGAGAGTACGCGGCGAGCTTTCGGCCGTATACGCGCGCAGCACTTGCGAGGTGAGTGAAACATTTGAAGGTTTTTTTTTACTGATGAAAGAACTGCGGAATTTTCATCCATTCTCCGTTTCTCTGTCAGATTCGATTTGCTTCTCTTTTTCTTTTTTATTTTTTCGGTTCGTTCTGTCACCTCTCACGCCTTGCTGGACTTTGAACGATTTTCCTTTATTCACTTCGATCGAAGCGTTACGCGTGCGCGAGCTCGCGCAATGTAATGCGACCTACGATAGGGTCGCAACAAAGATTATTATTATTTATCTCGCAGCAAAGCGACCCGCATATCGCGAGAGAGGCAGAGACTGCAGATTGATTCTTCGTACGAAAATATACGCGTCCAGTAGTGGCACTTATGTAACGAAAAAAAAAAAAAGAAAAAAAAAAGACAAAAAAAAAACGAAAAAAAGCGTGCGCGAAAGCGACGCCCGAGAATCGTTTTCTTCCTCCTCGTGGCGCATTAGAAGCTCTCCGAGCTGGTAAACTTATGAGCTCGAACCCTCGGCGAAAAAACTTTTTGTTCCATTCGTCGGTCTATATACTTTATAAGTCGGAGGGGGAGGGCGCGCGCGCGCTCGCTCGAGCTCCCCCCAACGATGGAGATTGTTTTTCTTCTCTCAACTTTCTTTATTTTTCTTCGTCAGCTATACATAAACATTCGCATGCACTCGCTACGGATGGATTTCGAATCTTTAAACAGTTCTTCGCAGCAGCAGCTGCTGGAGCGAAGAGAAAAAGAAAGAAGAAGGCGGAGACCGCGCGGCAAGCTTGAGAATTTAACGTCGCGCGGAGCAGTCTCCGCGAAAGCTGCTTACCGAGGCAGCAACGAAAAAATGACAAGAGCTTTCGAATTTGAACATATTTTACAGAAAAATGTTTATGTGTTCTATCAATCGATCAATGTCGATTTGACAATGATGAATAAATTTGCCTATCTCTCGGGCTCTCGTGCTATTTTCTTTTTCTCGCGCGCGAGTTCGTTTCTTTTTTTTTTTCTTTCACCTCCTAAACTGACAAATCTTGCACCCCGCTCCCGCGCGAATAATGTGGAGCTATTCGCAGCAGCAGCGCCACTACATGGTGACTGGAGTGAGAGAGAGAGAGAGAGAGATCAGGTTGAACGCGTCATCGAGCACGTATACGAACGCAAGAGGAATTTCTAATATAAGACGCGTGCGGTTTTCGCGCGCGCGCAAGAGGCAAAACCCATTTGCGAAACGTTGCGAGGCGTTAGAAGCGGCTGAGAGAACTTTTTGTCAGCTGCGTATCCGGTGAACCGTACGCTTAGTCATCGATTGAATCGAGCTGCTGCTGCTGCTGCTTCGAGTTTATGCTTGCCCTCGCATAGCTGGGGAGCGAGCAAAAATGACTTTGTTCGACGTAGAGCTCTCCCGAACTTTGTTCTGCTCGTTGTCAAAATTATGTTGAGCTTTTGCTATCGTTTTGAGAGACTGATTGCTAAAGAGAACGAAATGGCCGTGGTTTCGAAAACGTACTATATACTCGGGACACATGGACGCGTTCGATTCGATTCGATCCGCGATATGGCTTCGTGACCCATTCAAAGTTTTCATTTTAGTTTTCCCGCGGTGAATATCAGTCGTGCGACTGCTGCTGCTGTACAATGTACACGTACGTGCATGCGATGTAGTTGTATTTATACAGGAGCTCCGATAGCAGTTGATGTTTTGATGAACGATCGAGGCAAAAACGCTTGTACAGTCGCTTTTCTTCATGCGGCGAGCCGCCACAACACCCAAGTGACTATTCATACCATCCATGCTCGCATTCGTGTTTGCAACACACAACACAACACACGCCCACACGCGAGCTCGTGTTTTCACAGTAAATCGTGATATTCAATTTTCGCTGTTATCGTTTCAAGTAAATAATTATTTTGCCTCGCATGAACCAAGTATTATTCTCGCAATGCTTGTGCGCATTCAAGAGTGCACATTTTGATGTTTCCAACCATTTTGCTGTATTCCTCTTATTATTTTCCGGCGCGCACGATTCGTGCGGCCATTGCAGAAACCAACAATTACAATAATCGCAGCAAATTAAAATATGAAAATAATAATCATGTAATCTTGCTCATCTAAATTAGAAAAAAAAAAGATGAAAAAAGCGGCATATTTCTCGATGGATGCAGATAGATTATCTTCGTGCTTGGAATTAATGATTTTCTGATTCTACCGCAACGATTTTTCAGTGTCAAGTGAATAAATACTGCAGGCGCCCAGGGTTAGCGCGACGCGCAACATTAACCCCTTGCACAGCGCGGAGCGTCATTTTATCTACGCGCGCGCGCGCGCCTCTTTACCTATAGAGCTATAAGAAGTTTTTCTTTTTTTGCTCCTCTTTCCTCTAACGCGTACCGGCTTGACTCTGCATGTATACAGGTATAGAGCAGTGAGTTAACACGGTAGCATAAGCTGACGAGCACATTTCATTATCTGCTTTTTTCCACCTTCGCGGGCAGATTTTCTAAAAATATGTAAAATATTGGAAATCGTTGGCGTGCGCGCGCGCCTCTTTACATACGTATACAAAATGATAGTTTACTCGCGCTCTTTTTCTTGTTTTTTTTTTAACCTTGTCAGATACACATACGCTAGCCAAGGAAAATAATCTTTCTGCATCGGCAATCGAGGAGCTGCTTTGCATATAATATACTTTTAAAACACGTCGATTTCTGTTGTTGTTTGCATTGTACATTACACGCGTTATCGTGTAAGACTCAATCGAGGCTCTTCTCGCTGAAAACACATTCGTGATAACCTTGAGGATATCTCTTTTTAATTTGGTTAAAAGATATGTGTAGATTTTTTAATTAAAAGTGCATTTGATCATAAACATGGTAAGATTAATCACAGACATGTTAGATATTCCTTGATTAAGTTGTTAGTTGTTTAGTTGTTTTAAATCTTCGTTTATGAATAATAATATAATATGAAAAAATAATTATTATTACAATTAGCATCTACAGGACTACAGATATAATAAAGAGTTTCTCAAAATATGTGTAAATTTTTATACTGGGGAAATGACAAGTTGATCCAAATGGGAAATGGTTCGCCATCGTCGCGTCTCGAGTGCGATGCAATTGAAGCTAGAAAAAAAAAAAGGAAAAAAAGAATCTCATTTAGTCGCAAATATCTTACGTCAACCGCATAGCTATACGATCTGCTTATCGAGCTTAATCGAGGCACGTTTGAAAGCTCCTAAAAGCCGACGATTATACGCGGGAGAGCTTGCAGAGGCTAGACTCGAGCGCGTTTATCATTAGCGAGCATTTCGCCCTGCAAGTTCTCTCTCTCTCTCTCTGGTTCACTTTTTGACTAATATTGCCATTCATCGTGTCTTTAAGCGCGGCGCGAATCTCTTGCCACATACACTGGGGCTGTGCAGCAGCCAGACGCCGCACGAAGCGAGATTCGGTTTAGCAATTCCAGAATACGTACTATATACACGTAGAAGGACAATTTTGAGGTTACACTCGAGCAGGAGACTAGTAGCAATAGCAACGGACTTGTCAACTGGCAATACTACATATAGACACGTTATTACCTTATAAGGAGAGAGAGAGAGAGAGAGGATGTCGCGCCACGTGCGATTTTGCGGTCGGAAAGCTCTTACTGGCACATAGTTGTCGTCGTCGCCGAGCGACGCGTAATTATCCTCGAAATTGTCTCCGCACGGCGCGCGTGACATATACACGCACATGTATCTATAGCTTAACGCACTCGAGACCATTCGACGACTATAATGCGCCGTTGGGCGGTTGAGCGAGGCGGAAGGAGGCCGCGAATGTGCGGCCGTATAAGGTGCTGGCATGTACAGGCTGTAAGATCGGCACACACGCACACATCGTGCTGCCTCTCTCCTGAATATAATATACAGTTTGTGTATATAGGTAGGTATATATTGGTGCTTTGTGTCGAGGTGCTACGTAATGCCAGTGATTATATTGCACTCAATTATCATGGCCGTGCTCGTATATGTATATCATATACGCGTGTTCATCTACGTGTACGGATATTTATCATATTATATATATTGTGTGTGTGTGTATATATTTGACGCGTGAAAATTGAGAGTGTACAACGCGTGCGCTAATATACGTGCGTGGATTTATTAATATTATAATGAGGCTTGAGAAATAACAGGGTAATTCGAAGCTTAAATCGTGGCGTAATTATACGCGACTCCCGTTGACCCTCGCGTGTAGCAAGCGATTCGTTCTACCTTTGCTACATATCTTGTCCCTTTTTTTTTGTATATTTTATCTTGGAGCTCTGTATATTATTCAGTACGTCGTAAGAGACAAAGGCAGTTATATAGATGGACAAATTTGCTATCGGTTATCAGTATTTGAGCGGCCGGACGTACTGTAATCGATCGTAAAATGGTAGTAAGAAAATATATTGTCCATAAAAAAAATTAATACGTCCATGGTTGTATTAGTGTAAATATAAAGACTATATTATATATACTATAAATTGAACACATATCAGCTGGAGTTGTAAAAATCGTTTACGTACACTGTCCACAAGATACTCGTCGAGCGTCGTAATATCTTATGGGGGCACGTGCGACAGAGTTATATATTTCTATTCTATAAAAGCAATCGCGATGCTTCGGGATACAACAAAACAGGAGAGACGATAAAAAAAGGGGGGGTAAAAAAAAATTAATAACAGTAAAAAAAAAAGTAAAAAAGGTAAGTAAAAAAAAAAAGAAAAAAAAAAGAATAGAAAGAACTCAAGTTTTATATACGTACGAAGCTATATACCTGGCATGGTTCACGTGGTATAATAGAAAGAGAACGACGAGGCATGCACGAGTAGCGAGAGCAGCAAAAGACAGAGAGAAAAGGAAAAACTGATGAACATTACCTAGAGTGAGCTTCTCGCCGGAATCCGGTGGCAGAGTGAAGCCGAGCAAGGCCATGCTCGATATGAGCACGCACGGCACGATGAGATTGAAGAAATAATAGAGCGTGCGCCTGCGTATCTGTATAGTGAAGGTGATGTCGACGTAGGGCTCCGGGCAGCACTGGTAGATTATCGTATTCTTTTTGCCGGGCATACCTGCAACGACAAAGCCGTGGCACGTATCGGACACGCGCGATTGGTTTTTGGTAGGATTTTTTTTTTTTTTTTGTCAATCGCACGCGCCGTGCTACTTTAGTCAACGAAATTTTCAAAAGATTCATCATAACATTGACATTCATTTTGTATTTTTATCATCGATAGGAGGTGACAGAGGATGCATATTATTGTTTATGTATGCGCGTAACGAGCCACTATGCTAATTGCGAGCTTGCGGCTATTTACCAGCGAAAATCTTTTATTGCATCTACTCAGAGTTGAAAAATTAAAAAACTCTTTTTCTTAGTCTCGAGTCATCACAGCTCGTTGTTAGCACGAGTCGCCTCGGATTATTTATTCTCGTTACGCGCGTACACATCGCACTCGCACATTTTCAAAACAGACATTTCAATTCAATATATGTTATTAATCATAATAATAATATTTGTATGTTGTATATTCTGATTATATTTTATAATTATTCCATATTTGGTTGAGTTTATTTTTGTCAGACTCACCAATGAGGTACCACTCCCCGTTCATGATGAAATCGGACAAGTCGCCTCCCTCCTTCGAGTTGAGCACCAGATCGAGCTATACCAAGTATGGTCGGAGAAAGATAGAGAGAGAAGAGAGAGAGAATAAAGTTACGATTAAACTTTACAAATGCTTTTTCTTCAACTCTTATTCTTTTACAAAATTTCGCGTTATATATTTTTCAATGTTAATGTCACATTATCATATGATACAATTATATTACATTTTTCATGATTATAATAATTAAAATTGCGTAAAAAAGGTATATTATATATAATATATACAGAAAGAGAGAAAGAGAGAGAGAGAGTGAGAAGTAGATTATATTTACATATATACATTTGGAACAGAGGGAAGCAGAGCAATTTGTACAAGGCATGTTTGATTACATCAAAGTAGAGCTCTTGTGCGTGTATGTGTATAGGCGGTGATCGAGTCTTCACAAAAAAAAAAAAAAAAGAAAAAAAAACATTTCTTGAAACAATACGTGCCACGATACCAGATATCTATAAATTTTCCCATCGCAAAATGAATATGCAATATCGAGAGGCCGGGAATAGATATATGTACACGCGGCGCGAAAGTACAAAGCCCCGGACGTTTAGCACAATAGTGTTGGCGCGCGAGCGATAAAATATGCAGGATATAATTGAAATTTATTTGAAAATTGAATTACTGCCGCTATAGCCAATTCTATATCTGATTATGGCGATGTATATGTGTGGACACACACGCAACGGTATCTCTGGATGCGGCGAATGAACACGTACATTCGTGCATCTATATGCATGCGCGTGACCGCGTGCACACAAGATCGATACCCAAGTATCAAGCCCAGCGCACATTGATAGAGACGATCGGATGCAAATTCGACATTCAAATTATTGTATTTCGAGGCCCGGGCTCGCCGCGTCCAAATTCATTAGTGCGGTACGGAAAATCCGGGGGAAAATTCATGCACGGTACGAATGCGTCCGAGCAAAAATATGTCCAGCCGATTTAGAAGGTAATGCCGAAATTTTGTCGAATTCGTTTCACTTTCATCGGGTGTGTTGTTGTCGTAGCGTGTATAAACGTGTAAAAAAAGCACTGAGAAAAAAAAAAGCGAGCGCGGAGCACAGCAGGCACAGGAGAGATAAATCAATGTATACGTATAAAAAGTATCCATACGTTTTAAGGATAAAACAAATTTTATAAAAGCTCTAAAGGGCTACGAGAGGTTCATCATGCACATTTCGATCGAGGTACATCTTTTTTTTTTCGAAATTCGCACGTTCGTATCGATTCAGCTGGACTAGATTCATTATTGATTCTTTTCGGCAAAAGTTCACACGCTTAGCTCGCACAACGCGTGCGAGAATCTAGATTTCAGCTTAAAGGACACGTGAATGCAAAAAAAAACAGCGCCATACAGTGTGTTTTTCTTTGGCTTTTTTATCCGCTGCTATGACGTTCTCGCGTTTGTACAGAAAGCACACTCAGATAGGGGGGTAAGAGGTTTCTTTTCTATTTACACACATATAATATGTACATACACATATTTAGGAGTGAGCAAGGCTTTTCATTTCATTCGCATAATGGGATATTTACATGCCATATTTTAAATGTACATAGGAAAATTTGTATAACTTTTTTTGACAAATAGCATAAATCCTTTTTTCTTATAACGTACGAGATATATGTACAACGAATGTGATATACTGCTAATCAAAAAGATTTGACTTTGCTTGCTAAATAATCACGAGAAAAAAAATTAATCCCTTGCATCGACACAGCATGTGTGTATATAGTAATCGCGGTCACATAAAATGCAGAGCGACGTAGCTAAAACGCATAATATCAATTTTTTTCTGCACATCGTAATCAAGTGTGATGCTCGGGAATAAACGACGCAGTAAAAATTTCTCATCCGTGTGTAAAGCTCGTATGAGTGAATCGAAACCATAAACTTGTGGCAAAGCGAGACAGGAGCGTTAAAAAATTTCGAGGTGACATGTAAGTGAGGAAATTCAATGTCAGACTTTTTAAACGTCGAGCAACCAGCGTCCGTAAGCAGGTCATCGTAATTTCATGACCTCCTTAACCGGTGGTATTCATCGATAGACGTGCATGCCTGGCGCGCTCCTGTTACGCTTTGCTCGCGTCTGCGTGTCTACGTGTGTGTTTATATGCACGTGTATGGATATCAACGCTTCGAATCTCCTCTGTGTGCAACATAATTATCGAATTTATGCCGTGTATACTCTGATTGGGAATCCCTTATAGCATGCAAATGCAAACTGAAAACGTTGCCACACTGAATACACACACGCGCACAGAACAATAAACGCACAAAAACATGAGATATCATATGTGTGTAGATATAGCTATTTTTTATTTTTTTTGTTCAATCATCTAAGCTAATGCACTAAATATTGATTCCCTCTCTGCAAATTTTTTTCTGTTTCAACTTAATTATATTGTGTTTTTTTAATAGCTATTTTTTCATTTTTTAATAAGATGCTGGTTTTTTTTTCAGGAATTGTATGTCAAGGGTAACATCAAAAGATACACATTAACAAACAAGTGTGAATTATTCGGTGAATGATGTCAGTGTGATTCAATGCAAATGTTTTTTTTTTGGGGGGGGGGCGAGCAGGGTATTTTATTTGTACACATCATATGCAAACATTTTGAGCATGTACGGAAGAGGGCCGTTTGTCTGCCAGCGAGCCGCAATTGCGCTTCAAATAATATTTAATTTTGTTAGCATAAATTAATGTTTGATTTTTTTAATTCATTTTACAGCGTTCATATCGGTTACTCATTAGAGTTATTTAAAATTTAAAAATTAACTTTAAAACTGAAATGAAATAGATTGACTTGACCTCGACAATTTAGATACAACATGAGTAAAATCATAAAATAAAATGTAATTGCTATTGCACCGAATTATATCGACGAATGGAAATTTTAAAAATAAATTAAATTTTAAAAATCCGGAACGGGTTTCGATATGAGGGTAATTGAATAAATGTCAAAGAAATTTTAACACACATACATAAAAATGTTAACTTTTCATTAATAAAACATCACTGCTATATATTAATGAAAATTCTTATATTCGGCACATGTAAATTATATATGAGATAAAAATATATTTTATAAATATAATAAAATTGATTCTTATTTAGCGATCGAACGTGGTCTTACATGGATGCCCCCTGGCTCAGACGCACTGCACGGGTATACTTGTAGCATGTGTTTTTACCCCCTCGTCAACACATGCTTGTTTTTTTTTTTTTTTTTTATTATTTTTCGAAGAAAGTATGACCTCTCGAACGGTGCGTCGAGGGGCATGCAAGTAAGAGCGCATCCGACTAATAATTGATTTAACAAACGAGCATAATTTAGATTTTCTTTTTTATTGAAAAATCAGAATTATCTTTTATTTGGTGCACTCCTGCCTCGAATACACTCGCGCGACTAAATATGTATTGTCGCCACATTCGCTGTTCTTTTGTCTACTGCGTGAGCTTTTAGAATCTAAAATGATATACTAATGTTATATTTATAGACGTGTCTCTAAATAGGCAAAAAGATTACTATTAACTAAAGAACTCATCAATATGGCCTTAATGCAAATTTGCATATGTAAATAATTCATAATGAGAATCATACGTTACTAAAGCACGAAATGAAGTCGTACGATCGTCCATTGGAGACTGCTTTTGATTCGGCTGCATTTCGACTCCCGTGACTCTATAATGAATCAATCAGTTTCTATCCTTATCGATTTGTCAGTGCGATCAATATGATTTGCGGATAGCTAACTGACGTGTTCATAAAAAGCTCGAAGACTCATTTTCTACGTTGGAACAACTTTCACCTACTCGAGAATATGAGACTCGTCGCTTCGATCGGTGCGTTCAAATAACGAAGTTTTTTTTTTTTAATTTTAATTTGCACCGTCGCAAGAGCACGATGAAAGTTTTTCCCAATAAAGTCTTCTATCGATGTGCTTTATCGATGAAATAAAATAGCGCAAAGTAAATTTTTTAATTTAACAAGTCTCTAAGATTGCTGGGTGAAGTATTATGCAAGCAAAATATTTTTATCTCGAATGATTACAGACTTCAGAATTGAAATAAAATTTTAATTATTTAATCGCGCTGAAAGATTCATCCTCGAAAAAATATTACGAATTTCCGCGTATAAAAGGCGGCCAAGATTTTATCCAGGAATACAGCGCAGAAAGGAAACAAAGTATGACGCGCGCGATGCACGCAACAGGTGCGACGTGTACTCGGTGCTCGCGCGCAAGTAGTACGAGGCGCGTAGCGTCAGGCGCGGTACAATATCGCATCGATGGAACTTACAAAATTTTTCCAGCCGATGGGATATCGAAGAGCCGTTGTTACGCGCCACTTGTACGGCCCTCCCTCCGCCTTATTCGCGCTCAAAAAAATACCGAAAGCTGTATGCATCGCGCGACTACATTGTTTTGCGCTTAACCTCAAAACCGAGGCTACGGTGCTCGATACCGATAGAAAGATACACGCGCGTTGTAATCGTTGAACGAGAAAAAAGCGAGGATAGAAAGCGACAGCAGTCTCGCAGTTTACTGCGAGCTCGTCAATATTTTCTCTACGATCCTGTAAGTACAAGCCTCTGAATTTCATGCAAGTAGAAGGTATAAATTGTCACGGAAAACTCAATGCAGCAGAGAACGCGGTCTCTATTTCGATCGAACGATTTCTATAAATATAGTTTAGCACATAGCCATAATTCGTCGAGCTATAACCAAAGCAATACTAACGTTCATCGGATGTACGCGCGAGTGCTCTTAAATAATATATACATAAAAACGACAGACGTGCAAATAGACAAACGTAGATTATGATATGAAAATAAAGAATAGTAAAATTATAGTCATATCAGAAAAGCTCGCGTCCAGTGTATGCGAGGCAAGAGAGCGGCTAGCCTGTTATAATAAGTAACATTATTGCTAGCTTCATTTGAGAGGCGAGTACTCATTCTCCTTGATCTCCGTTTTCTGCTCTTTAAAGTCAATCGTTCATTTGGATTTCTCTGCGGCCATAGTTGCGCGCGCCCCCGCAGCCAAGCTCCCGCTACAACTACTCCTGCGCTGGTTTTGCCTCGCCAGTGGCCTGTCATTAAGGCTTTTGTGGTGGAGATTACCGATTTAATGGGCGGAGATTAGCCGGGCGATTCGACGTCCTTGTGTGCATATAAAAGCAAGAAACGACGACGACTACTCTCGTCGAGGCTAACCGATCGCGATCTCGTCGTCGTTGCGCGACTGGCTGCGAACATTAGCCCCGACTAAGTGCGTGTAATTCCCCGCCCTCCAACCAAGTTGGCTGAAATATATATATATTTGCTCGAATAAATCAGAGGCGCCATCGAAGCTTGACTCGACGACGAGAGCCGAGAGGCGCGCGCAGCTGGTGCCGATCAAATATTATCCAGATTGATAAAAAATATCTTTTCAGTGTAAATCGAGCATGAGCCCGCGCAGCCCAGTGTAGTCGGGAGAATGGAGCAGCATGGAAATGGTACATACCGCCGTTCTCCTGGCTACACTAGAAAGCCACGCGAGCTATTATGTAAGATTGTAATTTTTGTTGTTCTTGTATTGCAGTTTATTCGCGGAGCAGAGCGAGCAAGCGAGCGTGATCAGCTCCAACGAGCGCAAAATTAAAAATCAAAATCATAATAAAAGCAGAAGAATGTGTGGGGGGACACAATGAAATGCTGTAAGCTGGATACTTAATGGATGTACAAAATTAGCTCACACATGTACTAGCATAGTTATGGTGCAACTTATATGTATACATCACCAAGTATCGTGTTAATTGTTATATGCAATATATACACACAAATGTGCGATTCGATGGAGGGATGAAGGGCGAATGCAATTACAGGCCAGGTGAGAGAAGATGGACAAAGGCGACGAGAGATGAGGATACATATAAAATAAAACATAAGCTTAATTATATCGATTACGAGAGCTGATCCGCTCGGCCCTTGACGAAGGGTACGGACGAATGAGGACTCGCTCGTTGGCTGGCATGGAAGCGTCACTCAGCTATGGACTCCACTAGCAAAAGGACGAGAGGCAGGTTGGATGGTTGGACGTTCTTTTCCTCGCGCCTTCTTTATATTTTCTTACGCATTTTCGACATCGACTCGGCTCGTGCGCGGCGGGTCGATTTTTCGCGACTTACCGCCTTACGAGCCGAGTCGACTCGAAAGATTTTGCTATGACAAGAAACACAATCTCTTGCGTTCTCGATCGCTCGAGAAAAAAAAATCCTGTAACATTGGCGTTTACACGAGTGGCACAAAATCGATCGATGATTTTCCCCGAGCCAGGCTTGCAAGCTTGCGAGCTCGTGTGAATATATGTCGCAATTGTCGTAAATATAAATACACGCGTGGACGCGGAGCGTGATAGTGGAAGCAGGAGCGAGCATTGATTTCGGCCAGTAGCCAGAGAGTCCATTGGGTTACTTTAATCGCCGTAACGAGGCAGTTAGCGATAAAGCGTTAATTGTTAATCGATGCCTGATATTCTCTCTGCTGTTCGGTCGAGGGGAAGCGCGCGCGCGTAATAATGATGTAAAGCGCTGTATTATTTTATAGCCGTAAATCTGCGATCGTAAGGAAACGAAACAATTCCCCGTTCATTATTTATCATTCGTAAATACTTTGCAGCGAAATTACGAATACGTCCATGCGATAGCTCTAGCGAGAGGCAGCTGCAGTCCGTATAGCGGCCGAGCAAGAGAGACAAAAGCCGGCTATAGTCCAGCGGACCTATCCGTATTTATCAATATCAACTCAGCAGCAGCAGCAGCAGCAGCACGCAGCTCGCCCGTGCGGCGTTTGGCTTTTAAGGGAGCTCCTCTCGCCACCGCCGCCGCTACTGCTGTATCGCGCGCGTGTACAGCGATATCAATTTAACCCGAGAGCAGCAGCTTCCTGCTATATACTGGCTTTTAACTCGCGAAGCTCAAAACGCCTATATAGCCCGCGAGCTTCTATATATACCTATATAAATGTATGGCCGTTTCGTTCGTATGCACCTAGTGGGTGTCTGTGTGTGTGTGTGTGTGTGTGTGTGTGTGTGTGTGTACGGCAAAAGCCGGCCTTGTATAACTCGACTCCCATAAACGTCAATGAAACGAGGATTTATTCGAGACCGCGAGAGCGAATGAGACACACATAGAAACTGCCAAGTGACCAAAATTTATTGTTCTATTTGGCTAATGTAAAGCATGGGCCAGCGGGAGACAGGAGTAAGCACACTGCCTGTCGTGACATTGGATCAAAGGATTTTTCTTTTCGTGGAAGATGCGGAAGTTAGCGGAGTCGATAGTAGAGCAACGATGGACATATGCTCCATGCAAAATCGTGGTCCCGAGCTCAGACATAATCACGTGGTCCCTTGCTTTGACTTTTTTCCTTCTTTTTCCTTTGCCTTTTTTTTTTCTTTTCTTATCTGTACTCAGTAACGGGCTTATCGTGTGTGTGTGTTGGTGTGTGTGGTTTGCTTCTGTGGTAGGTGAGGGATCGAGGCAGACTTTTTCTTTTTCGGGTAGCGTGTTAGTGGTGTTCAAAGTTTGGGAGTGTTTGGTTTTTATTATTTTACTGGGGAAGGTGGGAAAAGCGAAAGATTTGAGGGCAGCAGCGCGAAAAGATTTTATCGGCTCAATTAATCGACATCAAAGTCGAAAAAATAAAAAAAAAATTCAATCCGAATTGCTCTCTGCAAAAATACTAGCTATTTACTCCAACCGACAAAGAAACGACTGCGTTAAAAAACGCGCAAAAAATTTTTTCAAAGATAAAAAACTATCTGATAAAAAAAAACTCGTTATTATTTAAAATTGTAATCTGAGATTTCTGACGTGTGAACGTTCTGTACTATTTTATTTTTAGATACTTTTTAAAACGCCGTTGCAATTGATCATTAATTGAGCATAAAATAAGACTTTAAAAATATCGTTATAAAAAGTATAGTTAATTGAAATTAAAAAATAGAATAGAATCAATTGACACGAGCTCCGCGAAATACGGTGCCTTAACAAAATGTGCGTGTTCATATAGAAGATAGAAATAGAGAGAGAGAGAAAGTATGGATAAGAGAATCAAGAAGTATTCTTTTTTTTTATTATGTGAATCGTGACGGAATAGAATAGAAATATATAGGCGTTTATAATTTTTTAGCATATTTTGTTTGATGTATCAATGACTCTTTTTTGTTGCATTTTCAGCTTGTTTTAATGAGAAAAGAATAGAGAAAGAGAGAGAGAGAGAGAGATATTGTGAGTTAGACAGAGAGAGAGCATGTGTACCTGGTTGCCGTCGTAGGTCCAGGATCCGAACTTCATTTCGCAGTGTTGATCGTCAAAGGGGAACCAAGCGATGTCTATCTTGCATGTGCTCTTGAAGATGCCCGGAGGGACGTACAGGCAACTGCCGTTATGCGTGACCACCACGTTTGTTTGGAACGTCCCGTCGAAACCCTCCTCCGCACTACACGAGCGTAAGGTTGTGATAGTAGGTTTTTTAATTTTTATTTAAAATCAACTCTTTTTTTTTTTTTTGATTGTTTGGTTGTTTTTGTTCTATTTTCTTTTTGATGTTATTAGTTAAAACAAAATTTTCTAGTCTCCTATCAAGTTTCACCGTATAATTTTTTTACTTTTTAGTAGGCAATAAAGGGGGCTAGGTATGAATTTACTCGCTTTTAAGAAATTTTTTATTTCTTCTTTTCTGCAGATTTTATTCCGTGAATGAAAAATGGCAAATTGTATTGATACAATATAGCTTCGATCAGATTTCAAATAGGCTTCATACTTTTTCCCGTAGGTATATTTTGTATGCATAGCAACTAACTTGCGTTTACGACCTTTATAATACATTATGCTTATTATCTAATCATGTGATCCTGAGTATTATTTCCGTTGTGATTATCGAAATAAAAAAATTATGATTGCTCGGTATATAGTATGTAATGGCATAAATAATCTATTCTATTTAATGTTTCAACCTATCCATGGCGCTATTAATTGTGTTGATGTGTGTAAACTGGGACAGTTATTTAGATGGTCTTAATTTATCCAGTGTCTTTTATTATTTTACGATAATTCATGTTTATACTTTAAACGGCGCATAAGAGCGCAGTTTTTTTATTTTAATAGTAGTCTCCTTTTTTTGACGAGTTTGCACGCGCACATCAACGCGCTGACAATAAAATGTGCCTGCACCAAAAAAGGAAGACTAATGCATCATTTTTTAACGCCAATAGGCATGTTGGCTGAAAAGTTTTACGCGTCTCGTATTAGCTTTAGCTTTATCACTTTTTGTTTTTGTTTTTTATTTGTCGTTCATTTTTTATTTTAATCTTTTTGGGGAAAAAATTGTACATGTTGTTGTTTGTGTATCGACGCTTCTGTATCGCGAGTGGGTGTGTAATAAAAATGTTTATTTGTGCGTATGTTATGGACGGGTGAAGGTGTATTTTTTTTCACTCGCTCAGACTCGCACTCGCACACATATACACTGCACAGTTACAGACACAAACGTAGGAGCTATCCTTTTTCCAGCTATCTCGTCGTATTTCTTTTCATCATAAGTGCTCTGAGCGAAAGCGAAAGTATAAAAAAAAAGCATCGTATTTTAGACTCGTGTATCTGCCACTTGTTCGCTTTTCTGCACCTCGCGCGCGCGCGTACCGAGATTTACGCACACCCACACTCGGCACACATACCTTTACGTAGCTACGAGAGTCGGCAAACTTCGACCGGCTGTACTTATATAAATATATAGTGCAAGTGTGTACCACACTCGCACAACCAGCACCGAGTGCAAACATGTCTACAATCTCTATACTAAATATACGTGAAAAATATACAAATGTTTACTAGGGCGTGGAACTTGACAAACAAATAAATAAACAGGAATAAGCTAGAGAAAAATAGTGAACTTTTCAGAAAATTTGGTTGAACGAGGTATAAATATGGCGTGCGCAAAGTAGCAAAAAATTTAATAAAAATCACACGATGCTCGATTATAAATAATTGAGCCAATTTGAGGTGTGAAATTAATTTTCGAGCTCGTTGAAAAAAAAAAGCATATATATTACTTCCATTCATTGGACGTCGACAGTTTTTCCTTGCGTGAAAGCGTATTTGCAGGGCTCTGAATATGCCCCTTTCGTTGCCTTCCTACAGCTCCCAGACCGAGAGTACATAAAAGCACACGACTAAAAATGCCAATTCTCTCGTGAATGGTAATAAGACGTACACGCGCACGTATGTGTAACGTTCGCGAGAGCGGAAAATATACTCGACGGAGTGAAAAGGGAAAAATTCCCAATTGTATATTGAAAACTGCGTTTCGGTTTGTGTATGGGCGCGCGCGCGCGCGTACCCAAGTCTAACGTACAAATCGGCTCGATCGCGTCAGTGCAGCGCAAGTATATGTACTTGTTTGATGGTGGTACCCCTTCCGTCCGCAGCACAGCATGCCTCACGATATCGCAGCGCACGACCTGTGTACTCGAGTGCAAATTTTTCGGTACTGGAAAAAATCGAACGTCGATTGAGAGAAAGAGGAAGAAAGGAGAGAAAAAAAGGAGAAAAGAAGCGGAAGTTATCGAGTAGAGTTTATTTCTCTCTTGCGAATTGATCGAAGTGTATACCTTGGACGAATTCCAAGCTTCTTGTACTGCGTTGGTATTTTAGCTTTCACGTGGGCTCGTCGATTTCTTTTTTGTTCCTTCGTTTTGCATCGTTCTTATTTTGATCTGTCTTTTTACAATTTTCAAGTTTCACGCGCCATGTCAGTATTTATAAATAAAAATTCATAAAGCCGGGTTCATCGATTGCAGGCGCCGCGATAATAATCGTGAAAATCGAGCTATATTAACGCGCCGGGCAGCCGCCGCTGCTGCACGGATGTTGCCGCGCTGACGCGATACCGTCACCTGTTGTCGCGCGCGCAATATTCCGCTTGATTAAATTCTGCACTTCGCGCTCTCGGCATCCCGACGATGTAATAATTATTTTTTTACATTATTACGCTGGTATTTTCATTTAATGGCCGATACTTCAGTTGAGTACTTTGAGCTGTACAATATATAATATATACCATCTGAATATATAGCCGCGGCAGTAGAGCAGCTTTTCAAGGCGTCGCAATAAACATAAAAAAAAACCTACTTTTTCTTCTTTTTACCTTTTTAATGATACTTCCATTAGTCTCGAAAGTATTTGCAAGCATCGAAATCAATATTGGCAATTTCGAAAGTGGCAGCCAAAAGAAAAGTTACAATAGCGATAATACGAAAAGTGTACGCGTCGCGCAGTGAGCATATAAAAACTGATATACTTTTGACCGGCTAGTGGAATACGTCAGTTTCCATTGAGCGGTGTGCACCAGCTGGCGCACTTGGCAAAGTCGGTTGCAGCCAGCGAGGCTCGCGTGCCTGCCGCGTTCGACTAGCTTATATATTTACAAACAGACGTGCGCGAAAAAAAAACTTGCCTTGATTTATCGATTCCGCAAGTGTTTATATTTCCCTACGGATTTAGCCGCGCGAGCGAACTGCGGCTCGGTTTTTTATTATCATTATTTTTTTTTTCCACGCGAGTATTTCTCTCGGCCACGCGTAAACTTAATGTACAGGCGCGAAAAAAAATGGCTACGTATACGCCATGGACGTGGCACGTCGAAAAAAGTAGTCGTTGTTTTTCTTCTCGGCCAAGCTCGAGCGCCCGATGATACGTGCATTAGAGAACGATGTAAAAATAAAATTTTTAGAATCACCTTAGACGTAGGTTTATTGCGGTGCGCTCGAGTCGTAAATACGTTAACATATACGTAGGGTGGCATGTACGGAGAGAAGCAGGAGATTTTGGCGTAGTGATAAATGTCAAGATCGTGGCTTTAATGCGATAAATCCTGAAAGGCGCGCGCGTGTCTGTGTGCGCAGACTGCTTTAATTCCACATTGTATTTGTACGTATTCAGAAAAAACCTCGAGAGCTCGAGTATCGCACTCCTTTTTTTTATTTCGAATGAGATTTAAGCGAGGTAGGAACAAGTTTGCGTTGAACAAAGTCGCCGCGCGTGCGGCGCATACGGATAATTAAGCGCACGGGGCGAGTAAAAGTTTTTGCATCTGAGAGAACAATGAAATATTACAAATTTCTCGCGCTGCGTAAAGGGACGAGAGCGAGAGAGAGAGAGTTATTAAGTCGAACGCATAGTTAAGCGCGTACGAGCAGCATTAAAGATTCCACAGTTGTATATTTTACAAAACTTGTATCTCGCCTCTCTCTCTCTCTAATGCTCTCAAGAGCCTGCGTGGTTTACGCGACGAGGAAAACAGAGAAAGTTATGTACGACATTGACGAGGACGCGGCTCGGTGGCCAAGGAATAGTAAGAGCAAGAGAAAAGGAAGAGAGAAAAAGCTGTAAATAAATGAACGCCTGAAAATTTGCTGTTTGTTTATTGTAATAACAAATCACTGCGTTGCCTCGTGGTACTTGCGCAAAGAAAAATCTTCCGGCTCGCGCACGCACCTGTAACCGGGCCGTTGAATTTTATCCTTTTATTCGGTACTCTTGCGCGAGCGTGGCATTATTTCGAAAAGAAAGACTCAAAGTATTGCGCGGCGAAACAATGACACGGCACGCTCGCACCGGGGTTATAATTTTCCTTCAGCTTTTTGTTTTTTTTGTTTTTGCAAATTTAGCAACTATAGAGCTGCTAAACGACTTTCCTTTTGTACCAGCGCAAGAGCAGGGAAAAATGCTCCCGAGACGAGCTACGTTTCGAAACAATGAATTCATGTTTTTTTTTTGTATTATTTCGTGTTTTAATGACATACAACGAGCGTTAAAAATTAGTCGCCTTCTCGTATATAGGTTCGTACTACTGCGAAATCTTATGTATATTTTTGACTGCAGAGCGAGCCAAGTGGAGAGCAACAAGTATCATCTCTACGCGCGTATACAGAGAGGCTCCGGCGACGAGTCGAGTTTCGCACGCGCCGATTGTTATATTAACATCGTAGTTCGGGCCGGGCGTAATTTTTCAAGCTCGTGCTATCAATGCGAAATGTTTCGCTGGCACAAAGTCACGGGCCCATTGTTGGAGGCTTCGCTCCGGAGAACAATGGCCAGGCGCGCGCTAAAGCTCGGCGTCAAGGAAGCGACTCTCGCGCGTCCCGGCTATATACACAATATTCATCGCGCTGATAAGCTATTTTTTTGCTACCCTCCCAACCGAGCGAAGCTAGTATACGTCGAGCGCAACATTTTTTTTTTCCTTCAATCACTCGCGTACGTAAACTTTTAAATTTCACGTTTTATTGACGCGTTTGCGGGACACGTTGACCAGGCACCGTCGCTAGCTCGTGCACAAAAAAAAAAGGAAGGAAAAAGGGTATAACATTCGCGTCATTCACCGCGAAGCTAAAAAGTTATTTATGCAAAAGCAACAGCAGAGCACAGAAAACACGCACACACGAGTCTGTTCAGTCTCGCGTCATCTTGTTTGACTTGGAAAACTTGAGCGCGGCCAGAGAGAAAGAGAGAGAGAGAGTTGGTTTTCGCTAAGTGCATCGATGCGTATAAAAGCGCGCGCCACCGCTCGGGCTCTGTACATCGTCTCTCTCACTCTCTCTTTCCTTTTTGTACACTATATACTATATAGAGTAGTTTCGCTCGACGGGGCTGCAGCTTGCGTGCGTTCGCGCGCGTATAAGGACTCGACGTTGCTGTGCGCCCCACAGAAAACCTATATATGCACGCGTCTTGCTTATTCAAACTTTACGCGGCTTGCGCGCGTGCCTCGCTTTTCTCAATTTATACAGCGCGCGCGGTCCGTAGCATTATGTACGTAGCTTCCCTTTTCAAGTGGACTCTTTTGGCCCGCTTTTCCTTTTCTCGTATATTACTCTCGTCTCTCTTGGAGCGAGCAGCAGCCCTCGTCGATGCGAAGAAATATTTCTTCGATGACGTTGGGAATATTATCGCGCGCACGCGACTATACATTTGAATTTCAAAACAATGTCGCCGAGTCGCGCGCACGTACGCGTCGTTCGCTGCATTTAGCTTCGGCGACGCGCATTCAATATGTCGAGTACGACGACGAAGACGATCGTCAACAAGGACAATTACGCGACACGCATCCCGTCGTTGTATCACGTGCCCCCGATCGGCGCTATAACTCCAGCCCGGAGAAGTGGCAAATTTCGACGTACCCCCCCGGCACGTCGTCGTCGTCGACGTCGTACTTGTCGCGCGAGCAAATGCCTCAGATGCAGCCCGTGTCTCGGAGAGTAACGAACAGCTGTTGGACGTATACGTATAGAATGTAATATGTTACGTGCCTTGCGAGAAAGAGAGATAGACAGTCGGCGAGAGGGCCTCGAACGATACTATATTCGTTCCGCGCAAGATGTGCAGCTGTATTATATCTATGCGCCTCCATATAGATATGCTCCTATATACATGCGGCAGCTCGTGTACGAGCACTTATCTACCGAGTTAACCGATATTTATGGCCGAACGAGTGCAAGGCAAGATCGAGAACAAAAGAGAGGATAACCGAGGCAGTGGTACACGCTGGCGATTGTTGCGAAATGATGCGAATCTTTACGACGCCGCGCGTTTTTTTTTTTTTTTTTACACATTTTGGTTTTTTCGTATTTATACAACTCCGAGCGAGCAACGGAAAGAGAGAGAGACAGAATCGACGAGCATAAACATAGATGACGAGAAAGAAATATGCTACTCGTGTATGCGTGTACATGCGCCAACGACTCTGAATTTTTTTTTTATATCGCTCGATTAATTTTCAGCTTCGCTTGCTCATATATACGAGCTCAACTCGCGACCAACGAATCGACTCTCGGTTTATTTATTCGGGTCCGATATGAATAAAAATATATACACGAGAGGGAGCTGCGTCTGCACATAATACATTTAAACGTTTCTGCCGCGCGCACGAGTGGGTATACTGCGTTCTGTGCAAGCGTAACGCATAATATAATAGTACGCGTCCATATACAACCGCGCAAATGTAAACGATGGAGAGTGCTTATATGGAGAGAGAGAGAGAGAGAGAGAGAGAGAGAGAGAGAGAGAGAGACGAGTCAATTTTCGCATCGATATAGAGCTGTGTCGCACGTGTACATATCCAATCGCGAAAATCATCGTGTAATGCAAAATGTCAGAGATGGTCGTGGCGCTTTTTATGCTCAGAGACTAGTTACCTGGGATGATGCCATCGTTTGTGTTTGTTATTACTGTGCGGTGAACTCGTGATGAATGATCATACATACTTATTTTTAGATCAACCTAAAAGTGTGGTACGTGGTGCAGTTACATAATCGCTAATCTATTTAGAATTGCTAGATTTGCTTTATCTGTGCCATGTGATAATGGTGTATATTATATAATAATTTATTATACGTTGGTTTTTTAGACAGTTTTAGCTACATAATCAGATGCATTATTTTTAGGAAAATTCATTTTTTTTTCGTTTATTTTAGATACTCTTTTTATATCATATCGTTCATATATTTATAAAGCAGTGCTTAGTTTTTCAACCATTTTTTTCATTAGTCATAATATAAAACATCAATTTACATTTCTTATTTTTTCCTTTTCCTTTTTTTTTGTTTAAATTTCTTTTATATCCTCGAGCGGAGATTTTTTTATTTTAAAATTTAGTTATTCTTTCTTTCATTAAACGGTATATATATGCGAAAGTATGTATACGCAATATATATATACCGCAAAGTCGGGCGGTCTTGGGTTTCACCTGACCGTGCCACGAATACCCGCTCCTCGTTTGCCCTGGCGCGCGGCCCGTGTGCAGCTGTAACTTTGTTGCACGGGCCGCGCGCGCGTCTGTATGCATATGCGTGCACTCGATGAATTCACGCAAATACAAACATACGCTTTAAAACCTATTTATTGCTTTTTTATTCAAGGGTTTTAATCAAAGGCCCATGTATATAATGGAGGAAAAAGCAACAACATATAAATACGCGCTTCCAAGGTTCAATTCATAAGCAGTAAGACAGCTTGGTCTCTTCTTTTTACATCACGGCGAGATTTTTTTCAAAGCAGAGAAAAAAAGTCGCGCAGTCTCGGAAGGGCGTATTATTGTACCTGAAAAAAGTTATTAGTTATTCGAAAAACAATTGAAAAAAAAAATTGAGCCAAAGAGGGAAAAGTTTGATTTTACTGAGGAATATTCAAAGGAAGAAAAAAGAGAGAGCGGGGTACGTTAGTTAGTTTATCTTGTTCTATGTATGTAGGAGCGGGCATCGAGCTCGGTCTGCTGCGGTGGCACGCAGTAACGGGGTGGCCTGACGTCGCTCGTCGCTTAATAGGTTTCGCTTATTTAATATAATTTTATCATTATACTTATATAATTGTTTTTTTTTTTTTTAGTTTTCATTGAACTCATTCATGTATGTATATTAATAATGAAATGTAATTATCTCATTAAATTTTTTATTTCTTAATCTTATTAAGTAATATTATTACGAACTGGAGCTCGATAAATTCGGATCCCCATACAGAAAGTTGTAAAAAAAAAAAAAGAAACGATACAAAGTGAGAAACGGAAAATCGAATGACTCATTGTTGCACAGCTGTTTCTACACATTTATACATTATAATACGCATAGCAAGACATGGAGTTGGAAAGCATCTTTGAAAGAATTCGCTGCGAATAAAGTATCTACTTCCATTGTTGGAGGCAGGAGGCAAAATTCAATTGGAAATACAGGGGTACATAAGGGAAATTGCCTCGGGGCGAGCGCGATCTTGCTCGAGCCCCTGCAACTTCATACGGTCCGCGAGCTTGGCTCGCTCGCTCCTTTTATATATATACGCTTTTACATGGACGCATGCTCGGCCGGATTCGAATGCGCGTTCGAACGCAGAGAATGTTATACGAACGTGGCATGCAATCTTGCTCGTAATTTCCATCGATGCCGAATGTTTTATTTTCTTCGACGGCACACGCATGATCGTTCCGGCACACCTGGAATCGCTGGCAATTTATCTAATCGAACTTTTCAACGGGCTTAGCCGGACTTTTGATTCTTTCAGCGAATGGATCGGTTTACTTTCTTACGTGCGATAAAAGGTCGTAAGGTCGGAGCAAATCTATTGCGTCGGCAACGAGAGCAGCTGCTGCGCGCGGCACACGCAGTTTCATCCGTATATATATGTATAGACTTTATACAGAGGTATATAGCGCGAGAAACGTTAACGAAGTTTGCGCGCTGTTACGATAAGAGAGCTAGGCTAGCGCACCTCTCTGTGTATGGGAGCAAAACTATAATAGTCCATGTATGGCACGGCACTATAGGCACGCAGTCTAGCTGCTCTAGCCACTGACTTTACACAGCAGCAGCGCACACACGTACACGTACGCTCGGCACAGGCTATACAATGTTTTGGAAGCTCGAAAGAGAGAGAGAGAGAGGCTGGCTCGGAGGAAGCTCGCGCGAACCTGCTGCAATTTCCATTTCATTAACGCACCCCGATCTCTATACCGTGTGGTGCGAGCTTGTTGTATATACCTGGACCAGGCTTAAAGCGGACAGCTACTAGCTCTGCCCTAAGTACTCGGCTGCACCGACACGCGCGAATTATAGCGCTGTCTATTCTTCTCCTTGATACCTCGTACTTTTTATTTTTCTCCTTGGCGATCGTTATCGGGGTCTTTTCGAGGCAGGAAAAATCCTCGCCGAGTCTTTTCGCGACCACTTTTTTTCGCTTACAGTACCTAACGCATACATCTTTCTTCGTTCCGCTTGTCTGCACTTGCGGCGCCTGTGTAGCCCGTAAGCATAAACGTATTTTCTATACGCGCCGATGCCAGTCTAACTTGTTGCTATATGGGTATGGCCTTGTCATCGAAGCCAGAGCACGCACACGCGCACACACACACACGAGCAACAAAAGCAGCATAATAAACTCGTCGTCGTTGTCGAGCCGAGTGGAAAATGATGGATGGCAAATCGTACGATGAATTTTCACGTTTGATTAATCGCGCACGTGCGTGTGTGGCAATTTCTACGCTCGATGGACTGCTGCTCTTGCTGCCATGTAGACGAAAAAGCTGTGTGCTGTACGCAATTTTCTTTTCTTCTTCTTCTTCTTCTTCTTCTGCTTGGACCTTTTTCTTTTCTTCTCCTTGCTTAGTTATCGTCGCGTGCGCGCTGCGCTCAAACTTTTTCGATCTTCTAGCTTTTGCGACCTTTTTTCCTTATTTTTTTTTTTTTTTTTTCGTCGTCTTCTCGTCGGATACTGCTGCAGTCGTACTCGACGCAGCACGAGACACGGCTGGAGCCAGGAAAAGAGAGACAGAGAGAGCCGAAGCGCGAGCAGCAGCCGTAAAAGATCGAAGCGAGCGATCTCGAGAGAGATGGAGCGAGAGTTGAAGGACAGAAACTTTTTTTAACAACTTATCCAGCTCTCGCATTCGAGGAAAAGTTTTGCGATTTTATGTTCGCTTTTGGCATCACACACACCTGTATGTATATAATCGATCGTTTGTATAATCGGTCTGGTCGATTGAAACGCCAACGGAAAATTCAAGCTGGCAAATAATCATCGTTACATCGCCTTTGCATCGAAAACACCGAAAGCTGTATTTGGCTCTCAATGCTCGTTCCCATAATTACGACAATTTAGTATAGCCAGCCAAAAGGCGATCCACATTTATTTTTTCATCTGTCTTTTTTTGTTCTTTTGAATAATGATCGGAGTACCATCGACGTTTCGACTCTGTCTCTGCTCTTCTATTTTTGTCTTCTCACCATCGTTGCCAGCGTATGCCAGCTAATGCATAACATTCGACATTTTGTAACGTCAATCTTGGCTGCTCCGGGGCTATACCGCGTGCCCGAGAGTCGGCTCGTCGAGGGCATCTATTTTCCAGTGTCAAGAAGTAATGAGAGGAGCCTTTGATGCCTATTCGCCCATTCATTAAGGCAAGCGAGACAGCTCCATACTATATACGAGCTAGGAGGACGAGAGAAAGAAAGAGAGAGAGAGAGAGAGACGGTCGAACACTTCACGTTCGATTAAAAGCTCTCGAAATATATATATACATAGGTTATAGTGCGCTGTCTTTGAGCAGCATCGTGACTCTTCCTCTCCATCTTTGCTCATTGTCGCGCGTTGAAATATAGGGAGAGGAAATTCCAGCGCAAAAGAGCGACACGAAAGAAATGATTACATATCCATTCAGAGAGCGGCGAGCGAAAAAGTAAATTTATTTTATTTACTCGGCTTTCTCGCGAGCTTTGTACATCGTTTTATATATGGGTATAGAGCGCGGCGGGGGAAGGCATTATCGGCGGCCGATATCGGGCCACTGCTGACGAGCAGGAGAAATTCGATAAACGAATCGTCCAACGGATCTAATTGGAATTGTTTGAAATGGGAAACGGTAAGTTTTGAGACGGAGGAGCGAGCGAGCGAACGAGACGAATGGGAAAAGAGTATAAACGAAGAACAGCGATTCCGATACGATCTTCGCGAGCTTTCGCGAGCTTTCGCGACATCGCTTGCGTGAATAATATACTTATAGGCGATCTTGGTGCAAGAGCGACGAGTGGCTTTTCGCGGCTGTTGTATATAACGAACGCCCAGGACGAGCTACTCTTCAATTTTCACGCCGGCACGAGCTTACACAAGCAGACAATCTTCTTATCGAGCCAATGCTTATATGTATATATATTGTATGTATGTATTTATGTGCATGAAACACTCGAATGTAACTGCACGTGCATTACCCTTTACAACAACAACAACAACAACAAAGTTGCCCAGTGAGCAGCGCACGCAGAGAGAGAGAGGGAGAAGCAGCAACTCCGACGATAAAGTTTCAGCCCGAGGCTGACTCTCTTAGCAGATGGTCGTGCTATATACACATACACATAATATTTCATGCGCACATACACAAATTTGGCCGTACGTAGGTAGGAGGGCCGCATTGTAATGTCGCTGCTCGGCGCGATCGTACGTTATCATTTTTTTTTTTTTTTTGCCGTCCAAGTGACGTTTAACGCTCGTGCGCGGCGCAGCAGCACATAAAAAATAAATAATAGCCACAGTGCCAGTAGTAGTGCATACACGCGGAGCTTCGTCCCGACGGTGCAATTTTTTGAGTAATGGAAAAAAGACTCGGAGAGTCGTGCGCGCGTGCACATAGGCGCGCGCCGCCAATGGTAAATCATCAAAATTCCAGCGAGCACTCGAGAGCTCGCGAGCCCGGCCCCGTGTACGTATATACGTAGCAGTATTAGTGGCGCAGTGGCTGTATAGGTCGTGTAACAGGTGCTCGTGCACGCTGCCGAGCAGTCATCCTGCGCCCCGTAGGGATCAGCAAACACCGCATCCCTCTGCCCTGTACACGAGCCAGGCACACATACACACGTACGAATGTACGAGCGGCAGCAGCAAGCAGTGCAGCAGCAGCCAGCCCGACACGGCTGAGGGAGGTACACGAGGGTAAACGTGAGGTGTACCGCATTTTCGATTATGATTACCCTCTCCCCCCCTTTCTAGAGGCAGGCTCGATCCGCGCGAGGGCGCAACAGCCAGTTGACTTGATCGAATTTGCCAAAGCCACATCGGAAACGGGAATTTAACTTGCGATGTACACACATCTCGCGCACATGACGGAGCGTCCCGAGCTCCCTCCTTTTTTTTCGCTCCACCACGGAGATACGCTTATTTGTTTCTAGCGACAAAGAAAAGCTAAACGTGTAGCTTGTGCGCTAACAAGTGCTATACCAGACGAAAAATGCGTCAATGCGCACCGGCGTGTTTTGCTCGAGCTCGCGTTGCACGCCCAGTCTATCTGTTACATTGTCGAGTGCAGGAGATGGAGAGAGAAAGAGCGATAGTTGCTTTAATCGTATTAGCGTCAATTTGGGCAAGAGAGAAGCTAATTCCATTATCGACGAGTCGAGCGCGCGATCCTCGAAATAACACATTAAATCCTCGCGTGTGCGCAGGGCGAGCCGCGCGCGATGCATAGATTGGCAGCTTGCAACCGTGTTCACACACACACACACAAGTACACGATATATAAAGCTGTATGTACTCGTATACATGCATAGAGAGTAGCACAGCTTCGCAGCACAGAGTCTATATGAGTCATTAACCTTTGCCAGAAGGGTCAGAAGGTATAGAGATATATAACACACACAGCTCTCGTGTGAGAGGGATCCGTATATAGTCGAGCTCTTTTCGTTATAATTAGTTCGGGGGATAAGCGCCAAGGCCTTCGTGCGATAAGGGCTATACGAGAGACGAACGAGAGAAAGATAGCAAGAGAAAGAGAGAAAAGTTTGCAATAAAAAGCCGCGTGCAGCCTTCGCTATATAGAGCGTTGTTATTGCTATTGCGAATTAAAAGAGCCACTTATACCGCGTGTATAAGCCCTATCGCTCGAGAGCCTCGCACTTTTGCCCCGACCACACCCTTCAGCTGTTATTACATATAGATATAGATATTTAACCCTGTTAACATCTACATCTTATGTCATTGTGACTTATATTTTAATTTTCTAACAACTAGTTAATAATATATAAATATTGGACAAGATTTTATTTCTTTTGTACAAGCTAGATTTGTGAAAAGCTTGTGTTTTTAAAGCAAAAAAAAAAAAAAAAAAGAAAACTAAAAAAATCTTTGGTGAAAGCTTAAGAGATATTGCATGGAAGAGAGGTTTGATTGACGCCGAAAACAATTCGAAACCGTTTCAAATTTATCTTTCGGTTTACATCAATCCTCCGTGTATTATATGATGATCTTTGAGTGAATTATTTTATATGATTGGCTTTGTCGAGTATGAAAAATGATAATTGGTTTAGACAATATACTAATGCTTGTATCACACTCTGTGTGTGCGAAAGAGACACTAGAGAGAAATTTATGGCTCAACGCGACGCGCTTATCCTGTACATTATTATTTATATTATATACTAGTAAATTTTGTGATGTAGCACACTAGAGATAAAGATATCTCGCGTGTCGTGGCCGACTATAGCGTTGATACGTACTACTGAATAATTACGAGAGATGCGTATATTTTGATAATAATTGAGAAAAATTAAAACATCTACGGGTTTCCAAATTTACAAAACTACTGTACAGGACAACGATGAGCAAGATATAAAAAATAATTTATATAATTTATAATTTACAATTTTTTAACTATTAGAAAAAGTAAGAATGAAATTTATTTTACGAAAATAAAACGTACGATTGTTTATAGTATATACATGTTAAAGAAAAATCAATCCAGACAACATACGCAGCCAAGATTGAAATAATTTTCGTGTTTTTGTATGTATGTGTGTGAGTGTTTAATCTCTGTGTTAATATATTATGGTGTATGCATAATTCATACGTAGCGTAAGAAATAGAGTCAAGTTTATAGAGGCATGCAGCAGCGCAATTATATAAGTGGTTAGTATAAGTACTCAGTGTCATGAGAGAAAGAGAGAGAGAAAAAAAATCTGTTTCGAGGCATAAATAATTCAGAGTACTCATGAGTATGTGTTTTTTTCTCTAAGAGAAAATTACAAAAGCAAAGCAATGTATGATACACAGAATATATTTGCGTGAGTTTTTGTCGCGTTCCAAAATTTCATGAAAAATATATTTGTTCAAAATTATTATGAGTATGCATAAAAGAATGAATCTCTTTACAATAATAGTAAGTATTGATGTATAATAAGAATAATATAGAAGCCATATTTCTAAGAAAATCGAAAAGTGTATGATTTATATATATCTGATGTAATGCATATTATATATAATCATTATATAATATGAGATAATATACGTAAGTGTAATAATAGAAAGAGGGTTTCATTACGGGAATTAGATCGAATTGTAATTTTATTGATAATGATAAAGATTGAAAAAATGAAACAAAAAAATTCAAACGTTTCAAAAACTACTCATAAAGCTAAAGGGATTAGTGTTACATTATATTGATTAAAATACTTGATAGAAAAAAGAATTATAAGAAAATGTTCGACTACAGTAAAGAATAATTTATATATACAAAAAAAAACAAAAATAATTAACCAAAAACAAACGAGACGATATTATTATTTTTTCTTTTTTTTTTTTTTAAGAAATCGAAGCTTGGTATATTGTTATCGTCCGGTGCGCCTGCGTGAAATAGTTGGGCGGAGGCGGAGGTAGTGAGGAGGCCTCAGTTTTTTTGTTTGTTATTTTGTCTTCTGAAACAGTCCAAAGCCTGTGAGAGAGCAACAAGTTCCTGGCACGCATGAATCTCGATATTTAGGGCCGCCGCGCGGCAGCAGCCTTCGGAGACACAAGTGCGACGCGGCGTCGAGTTTCATGCGCGTCGACAGGTATTCGACAATATCGTATAACGCAAGTTTTCTAACAATTCAGTTATTTTTGAAATAAGTATTACATCGATGATACTCTGTATCATCTTACGTACATCTGCATTTTTGTTTTTTCGATTTTTATTCGAGAAGGTTATTTTTTTGGGGGTGTTTTTTTTATAGACTCGTAATTGGTCGTTAAATCTTGGACAGAGTAGACGTAGTATTGGTGGCGATGTAGGGGAGCGGAGGGGGGGGGGGAGTAGATAAAGAACACATTACCTGTTGTACATGAGCACATCCGGCTTCCAGAGTTTGCTGGGCGTGATTCTCAAATCTTTCACACCCCCAAACTCTGACTCGTTCCACTGGAGGTTGTAATCTGTCCATTCCTGCGAACACACAAAAATCGAGTAAATACATGAGGTTTAGGTTTCGTAAGAATATACAGCAAAAAATAAAAGCGTCGAGATAAAAATTTCATTGCAACACGGTGGGAAATCTCTTTATCTACCCCTTCCACCGTTGCGGCCTGAAAACTTTTATGTAGTTAGTCTATATACTTTGAAAGCTCGAAATCGGTGTAAATCCGGGCAGCTGTTTTTTCTTTCATCGAGAATTTCATTCAACCAAATTGACTCTCTGTCTCTCTCTCTCTCTCTCTCGCTCTTTCTCTGTCTGTAAATCGTGCAGAGAATATTCAAGCGGCCCGCGGTGAGATTTCGGCGTATAAAGAAAAGAGAAAGAGAGAGAAAGTTGTATTATTTTTGCCAGCCTAGTTTATGTAGGCGAAGTAGTCGGAATAAATATAAAAAAGCCTCTTTTCCCGCGCCATGCACAAGCCCGAGGCAAATTCTAAAAGGAAGAAAGTAGAGAAGAAAAAGGGGGCTAATTAAATGAAAGTCCAGGACGTGTTTTTTTTTTTATTGTTTATATACCGCTCGGCACAGGGGGCGAGGGAGCGGGCGCGAGTCAAAGCTTATATTCCTCTGTCTCGGGCAAATCCCTTTTTCTCGACGCACTTTGTTTCCTTGGTCTTTTGCGTACTTGTGGCAGGCTCGGCATAAAGCGCGAGCATAAACACACGTGCGCTAAATTTGTGAGCTAGCTTTTCCATAAAAGAAGTTACGCTCGCAAGCATAATCTTGGAGCCGAGCAAGCTTTGGTATACGAATATAGTAAGTCGGGATCGGTATCGGAGCTGTTTTTTTCTTTCGCACGCGTTTCTCTCTTGCGATCGTTGAGTGACTTTTTGACCTATTATTCTGAACGTTACATAGACAGATATCGTACCCGTGCGCACGCGTAAACGCGGAATAACGAATAACGCCGGCACGAATCGGAATTCTCAGTTTATGTGTAATTTTACTTGCGCATTAATTCGATATTATCGAAGGCAAAATAAATAATCAATGACACCAGGCGCGGGCGTAATAATAAAGTTTAACTTTGGTATACATTGACAAAAGCAATTTCGCACGAATGGCATAAGCAAAAGCGCGTATACAATAAATATATACAAAGCGCGAAACACAGACAGGGGGGGATTTGATTTTAAATTTCGCACGCGCGCTTAATTATAATGTAGATATAAAGCAAACACGCAATATCCTCGGCGCGTATAAGCGCGACTCTATACTCTTGGTAAAGATTAACTATAATTGCGTTGCTGCAGCTATACCGTTATAAGAATGCACATTTGTTTGGGAAATGGGCATGTCATGGAAAACACGCAAAAACTAACTTTAATAGTAGTGTTCGCGTCAGGAGCAATTCCAGCGAACGCGAGAAATTTTCGATTATTTTGGCCGAAACGGGCGCGAACGTACTCATCGCCTACAGATATACGAATCGATTTATTAACGAAAGGCTATTATAAAATTTCATCGGAATCGTGCGCACGCGTGATCGAGCACAAAAAAAAATACACCTCATAAGTTCGATATACATAAGCGAATAAATCGACTTCTATTAACGTCATATCGTACGTGATGTGCAAATATGCGCGTCGAGTGCTTATATAATTGCGATGTGCGATTTTTCTTATGAGTCTAACTACTTCGGAACTTTGCATATCAATGTTGAAAAAACTTCATCGAAAGACAAATAAAACTAGATGACGAGAATAAACTTGCATTATTTTAAAGCAACGATAAGCTGTTTCATACTCATCTTCCTCTTTTGAAAAAAGGATGTCTTGCCTGTTGTGATTGGTCGTTATCTCTTTATCGAGCGCAAGTTTCTAAATTCATAATAACGCGATAGGCTTTGAGTCAAAGCTTATGCGCGCGAAGCGCGATGAATGCCATCTATGTTACAAAATCATCATTTACTAAAATTGTTACGACTTTTTGAACTACGAGGAAGTTGGCGCCTTGGATGAGGCTCGTATTCATTAAAATGCACGTTTTGCGGCAACATCAATAGATATAGTGAATCGGTGTACATTACACGCAGCATAGGCGCAGAGTTCGATTACACGCTCCTGCGCACCAACACACATACATATTACAGCCTTTGAGAGAGAGAGAGAGAGAGAGAGAGAGAGATCGCACGCAGGGGTGTAGCGCTCGTTCATAAGCGTGCGAACTGCGCAGGGGGTGCTAAATTTACATGTCTCACTCACACATGCTCGGGGCGTGGTACATATGTATACACAAAGTTTGCTTTAATTTCTAATATATGTGCATGCCACTATTCGCTGAGTGCTTTTCCAAAGCTTAGCGCCGCGTGACGGCTCGTTTCCTTTTCCCGCTGCTGCCATAGCTACTCGCACTATCGCCATTAAAACATTTCCTGCTTCTGACTTTTTTTTCCCCGCTTTCTCCGCCCTATCGCTCGCTCTCCTACTTCCACGAGCGGCGAGAAAGAATGTCCGCTATATTCGAGCCATGTACATACAAATGCGAGCGCAGCCCGTGTATATACGTTTTCAAAGATTTACCGGGACTCGCGCGAGCTTGACAAATGAGACGCGATTGATCTTGCGGGCGTGCGTGGATACGTGCCGAGTGCGTGCCAATAAAGGGGCTGCTGCCAGGCATTATTCTTCGAGGCATCCAAGAAAATCAAGCTGATTGGATTCGAAATGGCGTAAGGCCTTGCGAGAACGGACGATAATGGCCACGAAAGTTGCCGCACTCGTACGAAGTGACGATCGTCCAGTAGTGAGCGAGCTTTTTCCAATTTTCCTCGTGTGTCGAGTGGAGAATTATCATTTAACGCACTAATCAATGAGGACTCGCTTGTTCCTCGCTCGATTAATTTAACTTGTACACATTTGCGGATTGTGGAGAATGTTTCCTGGTGAAAAAAGCTAGCAGAGTACAATATTGAAACTCGATTAACATTTAATCATTTGGACAATTATATTATCAAGTCTTGAAGCAAGAGAATTTGGATCAGTAGTTGAGGAGATTTTTAGGCGAATGTATCAAGGTATAGTCTGCGTGAGTAGATATTGCAGCCTTCGAAAAGTTACTACAACTTGTTCATTTACGAGTATTTCGATTGTCTCTTTACATAAGCCGTGAAAATAGAGACGGCATTAAAGTTAGATTAAATCTCCAGCTGCGAGTACAGATTGGTCATTAAGCGCTTAAAAAACTCAGATATAAACAGCTTTGTCGGCTATTCTTCATAAAATGCACGTATTATAATATAAAACAGTTTCTCGACCATGATATATGGCGACAATTTTCGAGCCGAAATAAAGTCGTTTCATTAAAGATCATAATTCCCCGGGACAATGAAGTTGAGGCAGGCTCGCGCGCGCGCCCGAGTCCTGGCGTCAGCGGCGGCGACGTCAGCGGCGAGGAGGAGAGCAAAAGACAGAGGGAGAGAGAATATTCACCCGAAAATCCCTAATGCAGACGCACATAATCAGTGGACGGCGAGCTGTACATTCCCCAAGTTGACCCACAAAGCCGTTAAAAGCTCATAGCTATACCTACACACACACACACACACACACACACACACACACACACATATAGTATGCCGTCTATGCGGCGATATACATGCGCAGCCGAAGCAGGAGCGGTCATACTGAATACAGCGGCGGCGGCAGAGCCTAGTGTCGGAAGCTCGCGGACAATTCGGAGCGCGTGCCACGGATATGCGTCGTCGTCGTCGTTGCCCCACGTACTATGTGTCTCTCTCTATATATATACTCGCTCGTACATACATGCACAGTTCACCGTATTCGCACGTATCACGAGTAATAATTAACGAGCTTCTCTCTCTTTCCCCTTTGCCCACCTCTCCCCTCTCGTCGACACCGACATTCCAGAGAATCTGTATGAGCCAGACCCTCTCCCCTCTTTATCTCCCTCTCTCTCTCTCTCTCTCTCTCTCTCTCTGTCTCTCTGTCTTTCTCTCGCGCTTGTACGCTCTGACTATAATTCCGAACCGAGAGCTTTTTCGCGGCTGTATACTACGAGTATATTATCGCGCGTGCACGTAATCAGCCGACGCGTTTCAATTTTGCCTTTGCCACGGCTCGCAGCTAGACTTAATTGAAATTTTTTTGTTTATCGATCGAAACAAGAAACAACATCAAGAATTGCCTTGAGAAACAGTGAAACCTAAGCCCGAAATCTTTCAGGTGCATAATTCAAGCTACCTTGAGCTCATTTACTATAATCTCGCTTTAAGAAAACTTTTTAACCCTTAGAGGACTGTATCTCCCTCTTGATGTGAAAATCGTCATGAATTGGATTAATGATACCTATTCACGATTTATTTAGATTTTCCTTGTCACTGATCGCGATTCCCATTTGTAATTGTTCATTGTTCATTGTTGGTAAGTTGAACATCGGAATTCAGTAAAAATTAAAAAAATAAAAATATGCATGAGTTTTGTACCAGTATCATGGGATAAAAAATAACGCCTGTGACAAGTGCGCGCTCTGCTGCAACTCGTCCTACGAGTTTGCGCTCTACGCCTAATAAAACAGCTCTGCCCCCAGCGCGCGTCTCTGTGTACAGCGTACGAGAAAACATGTACTCGTGAGGTGAATAGGTTCCATTGAATTTACATTATTTCCACTGGAACTTTCCATACTTGAATGCAAACCATGCCTTAAGCGTGGGAGGGTCGAAATTTTCATTTGGCTCAAATTAAAAGCGATATTAAAAAAGTATCGAGAGACTTGATTCATGTACATTAAAGCCATTCCTCGTCACGGTGATTGTTTTTCTCGTAAATGGCTTTCGTAAATGTTATGTAGGCCGTCACGAATACGAGAGATGCGCAATATTTGAAAAATTACCTGCACGCACGCGTGCGTCACAAGCTCTCTGGCTAAATAATCAAGCTACGATGCGAAAAAGCCTCGATGAATTTTTCGCAGCGACGACAATCAATGCGTATTGCTGTCCGAGGGTACACAGTCTGTACGTGTATAGAGTCACGCCCAGGCGAGACCATCTCTCTTCTTTATACAGGCCGGTTACAGTCCTTTCAACATTCATCATTCGGACTTGCGCACTCGAGGCGGTCGTACAGTGGTGGCGTTACAGCTAGCGCACCGACGCATAAGTACAAATTGTCAAATGCGCATATACCTTAATGAACGTCACCGTTGCCAGCCGTTGCGTCGAAATTGAGTGCGAGGACCATTTATGCGTATACGTATTAGAGACTGAATTGCGACAGGATGAAAAATACCCGATACATTAAAATAAACATCGTTATAGAAGCTCAAATATTACTTTATTACACACGAATTCGGAAAAAATAAGACTATAACCACGATTCTACAGTAAGAAATTTAATTGTAAACGAAGTCCGCACAGCGAAAAATTATCTTCCATATCTTTTCATACTTGAGAACCATCAAAATTAATTGAGTCTGAATGTAGGCTAGGACTGGGTGACGATTTATCATTGAGCATTAATAATTTATAACTTTAGATTCTGCAAGTTGAGCTCGAGCAGCGCATGCCCGCGAGCTCGCGCACACTGGTTACATCGGAGCCACATGCGGTGGATCTCGCGAATTAATGGTCCGCGGAATAGCCGCTATTGTCGGAAAATCACGTTGCTGCCGCTGCAAAAGCCCGCATCGATGATTATAATATCGACGCGGCCGGCCGTCACCAGTTATTTGAATCATTTACGCTTCCATCAGATGTATGGGGTAATATTTTTTCCTACCCCTCCCGACTTTCATTAACGTTGATGGATTTAGGAGTTATGCAGGGAGAAAATGAAAAAGTTCAACCGTGCAACATCGTTAAACGAACGATCAGAGAGACGTATTTTTTTTATTTTTTTTTTTTTTTTTTTTTTTTTTTTTTTTTTTTTTTTTTTTTTTTTTTTTTTTTTTTTTTTTTTTTTTTTTTTTTTTTTTTTTTTTTTTTTTTTTTTTTTTTTTTTTTTTTTTTTTTTTTTTTTTTTTTTTTTTTTTTTTTTTTTTTTTTTTTTTTTTTTTTTTTTTTTTTTTTTTTTTTTTTTTTTTTTTTTTTTTTTTTTTTTTTTTTTTTTTTTTTTTTTTTTTTTTTTTTTTTTTTTTTTTTTTTTTTTTTTTTTTTTTTTTTTTTTTTTTTTTTTTTTTTTTTTTTTTTTTTTTTTTGTTCACGGCAGAAAGACTATCGATTACGTGTCGAAGCGCTGCGTTTGATTTTCGTCCCCTCTCTTTACATCCTCCCCCCCTGCGTGACAAAGCCGTGACATCGGACAGAGAAATCGCGCGGAAGGCCGCAGCGCGCACAAATCCAAAAAGTCCGATTGTCGCGAGAGCGCAAGAGAAAAAAGCTCAGCTCGGCTGTTATAAGATCATTTTAACAATGGTATTACAACGATATAACGATGACTGCAATAATAATCGTAATAATAGTGCAGATCAGAGCGGTATATAACATCGGACCACAATAACTCGAAATAATAATAAACGAGCTCGTTCGGATGGATATATACTTGGGACGAGGTAAATAATTGACCCAGTTATGCCGGAGGTGTGCAGTGGGCGGAGGCGACGGCGAGGCTCGTCGCAAAATCGTCAAGTTATATTACCAGACGGCCAGAAGCTTCCTCTGTACGATCCGAGAGCTGGGCTCTACTTGCATACACACACACACACACATATATAAGCGACAGGACGTAGAGGACGGATTAAGGGCTGGGCAGGTCTCTCGTCTCTCTCTCTCTCTCTATCTCTGTCGTCGCTTAGGTAACGCGACGGCACGGGCAAATGTATTCGCACGCAGACAAATACACACACACAAACACACACACGCACATATACTATCGCTATTTTCTCAGCTATATAGCCCGGGTACGCTTGCCCTATTGAGCTTTCTCACGTACACAGGCGAATCCACGCGATTATACTATATGTAGAAGAGAGAGAGAGAGAGAGAGAGAGAGAGAGCAAGGCGAATCGACTGCGCGATTCTGTGAGCGATTGCAAGTCTCAGCCAATGAGTTTGTGTAGGTGTGCGTGAATTTCAGGCAGTTTGACGAAAGATTCAAGTGTTAACAAGTGATAGAGGGAGAGCTATATATACATATAACGCCATTGAAGCGATGATTCCTCATCGGATATACATTGGGCCAAGGCATTATCTCGCTCGGAGCTTTCGCCGATAGCCAACGGTTAATTCGGAGTTAATCAGCTTGCTCGCTCTCGCCGACCGACCATAAGGCTAATGATAATCGACTTTTCTTGGCTTCAATATTCAACGCTACGTTTCGACATGCCAGTTCGTTCTCGCGTTGGTTGGGGCTGCGCACAGCTGTGTCTCGAGCAGCTCGATCGTTGCAATCGCACTCACTCGCTCGAGGACAGAAACACACACCGACCGATAGATACTCATGAATTTGATATACCTCGTCATTGAAAAAAGACTCGGAGTAATTTTTTGCCTCTCGAGTTCAAAGCGAGCATGTATACTGTAGTAAAGGCTCAGGCAAACACGCATCGACGCTCGCTTATATACCTGCCGCTAGGGGTATTATGATCTACTCCCAGAGCCTGCGCACGTATACATATGCATCGAGCCCCGTCTCTCTCTCTATATATACACGGTGCGGTTCGAGCAATCACTCGGTGATTACGTATTATGTTATACCAGCCGCTCACGCTTCCACCTACAACATCCAGCAGCAGCAACAGCAGCTATACATACACAGCGGCTCCCAACTAATGCAAGTGTTTGTATAGCCAAAGATGCTGTACGGGAAATATATACGCATAACATGTGCGCAGCTCGTCGATCGATCGCTCAAAATTACCAACGTACGAGAATTGTTTCGTGATAAATATGGGCTGGTGTCGATGAGAACATGCCTTGTTTTTTTAACTCGAGTAAAATTTGCTTCAATCGGAAAAGCATCCTTCTGCATTCGTTTACGGATTACATACATTATTACATGTACGCTGGATCGATGACGAATAATTGACAATCAGAGTCTGCGCGATCACGTATAAGCATGTTTATGCATAAACAGATATAAAGAGCAGCGCGCGACAGGTCTTTCAGCTTCTCTTCGACGACCTACTTAAATGTACGCTCTCGCGCGTTTTCTCCGCGATATCTGTCGCTCGTAGGCATATCACTGGCTGTGCTGTACGAATATTTGCATGTATAAGCTCGGCGCGTCTCTCATTGACAGCTTGTCTCTCCCTCTCTCTCTCTCCAGGCTCTTCTCGTTGGCGAGCTCCACGCGCTTTCCCGAGCTTTCCCGAGATATTATATGATATAAGCAGTGGCAGGCGAGGATAACCCCTCCACTGCAGCTCCGTCAGCTGCTCGATGCGTGTGTCTATGTATCCCTCAGCAAAGCAACCTCGGCAAGACGGATTTTATGCTCTATCCCGTCGAGATTGTCGCGAGTTTAGCGTGTTATCCTGATATGCATCTTCTACTTTTTTTTCTCTCCCTCAGCCCCGGCTTGCTTTGCTTCGCATTGCTTTCGACGACGAAAATCGCGTGTGTGCATTCGCAGAGTGAAATGAAATTGATTTGTATGAAAATAAATACAGAGCTCGTTCTTTTTTTTCTCCCTCTGTTACTCTGTTTTTCTTTTTCTTTGCTTTCGCTCGTCTGTGTGTGTGTGTGTGTGTGTGTGTGTGTGTCGCTGCTCGTCGTCGTCGTCGTCGCCGTCGAGCGTGTAAACAAAAGCTCCGAATCCAAATACCCAGCTCGTGTATACCTGTATACAGCTAGGTCGCACCCGGCGAATGAGAAATCGAAATGCTGCTCTACGCCAAGATTGCCCTAGCACCGGTAGCTCGAATGTGCAGTGTATACGCCGCGGCGATTGCTGTATAAACTATACCTCGTGGTATATATTTAACATTTGTATCTCGTGCAGTAGTTGCAAGCTCGGCAACGTAAAAATCCATCGGGCCGCGTCTGTTTGTTTGACTTTGTCGTGTGTTATGCGCGCGCGAGAGAGATCCTTGTTCTGCATCGGAGATAGTCGAGGCACGTAAAACGTCGAACCCCCTTTTCTGTTTATTTCATTTTATTCTCTTTTCCGAAAAAAAAAGCCGTTCCAATAACGGCCGAATTTCGACTCGCTACGGTGTGTACTGCAGCTGGACGGCAGCGATAGCACGTGTCTATCGCGATTACAGCCTGGCTCGGATGTTATTTTAAAGCGCACTTTATTAAATTGTTACTCGAGCGTTTCATATCGGGGGGGTAATATTGGTTTATGTGCGCGCTACTCGACAGACAGTAAAACACGTTACATAAAAGAAATAAAAAGGAGGCGAAAAAAAAAAAAAGAGTCGACGAGGCGTTTGAAGGCATCTTTAATATATACGACTTTTCTGCCAACGTTTCAGTAGATTTTGCTCTCGTCTCTCGTGGCCGCGTAACGATATACATCACGCGCGTTCTATATATACGTACGGATGTATGTATGTATGTTGCCCGGACGCGTAATGTATAGCGCGTTCAGCTCGCTGCACTAATACTAACAATTTCTCCAGGATAAAAGTGCAATAAAGAAAAAAAGCCTCGCTGCTGCTGCTGCTACTACTGTTGCTGCCCGCGCTTATTAGCCAACAACGAGGCGTATCGCCATCGCTGCTCGGATATACGAGTGAGAGCGAGAGAGAAAATGCGGAAAAGAAAAGATGAAACGGTAAAAGGTTGTATGTACACCTCGAGTGGTACACAACGGCAGATGCTTTTATCATTTTTTCGCTCTTTATTCCCGCGGAGGAGCTCTCGCTCACTCGCGCTTACGCCCACTATACGAGTAAGAATAGCCGTAGGAATAAAAGAAAAAGCTCTCGCGCACGAGAAGCAATATCATATTATTATTTCTTCGTTAGTTCGGATGGTTTATCAATGATACGAAAAAATGAGAACGAGCTGTGTAGCGAAAGGCATTTGAGATTTTCACGGATAGCGGATAAATAAATCGGAGGGGTATCGTAGACAGAGGTAGACGAGAAACATTACGTATAGCCTCCCTTTTCACGCAGGCCATCATAATATAACGCGTAACCTTGCAATACTCACACATACACACACACACACACACAAAAATACGCTCGCACTTACGATTGGAGTATTGGTTATCGATAAGTTCGTTATGTACCATATATTATATTGTATATATACACGTCCAACCGGACATTACTTTCGAATCGTGCAGTATGATATTGGGTTCACTTCTCTGAACTTTATATTATATATTTTCTGCTCTGCTCTCCCGCTTTCTCGCTCTATCTCATGAAAATATCACGTGTCTCGGCGTGTACACGATAACTTGGTATTATACTGGCTTTTGATCGAGAAAAAATGTGCCTCATCTCGTCCGTTTGGCAGCGAGGGAGCATTACATTTTTTTGTTCTGTCTCTCTCTCTCTCTTTCTCTGCCGGGGCTGAAAAATTCCAATAAGTAGGTATACGCGCTATATGTATGTATAAAACGTGACTGAGAAAAATGTAAGAATGTAAAATTTTGCGCGTGTGCACCTCCCCACACTGCAGACTCACACACACACACACACGCTCATACGCACACGAGTGTGTTATATGTTTACCCCGGCATAATGAAGAGAAGAGAAAGGAGACGCCCATCAGGCGTGAAACGTGCATGGAATACATCATCGCCTCGCAAAATTTTCGGTATGCTTCGGCATAATATACGTGCCGCATATATATCTGCCTATATAATCTATGCTGTTATTAATCTGCACAATTTACAATAAAATTTATGCAATAGTCAGGGCGAATCTGATTTCATAATATCGCTTGCGCGAGTATACACGTGTTGACCTGGCGGCTGCCGTCAAACGGCCGCTAGTAGGTGTAGCTATCGCTTAATTACTGTCTACAGAAAGATAGGCTGCGTGTGCAGTGGTACAGCACCAGGACGCGAACTAGCCAAAGTTTCTCTCTGCTGCTGCCGCCGCCGCCGCCGCGCTGGATATGACTAATTAAAGCTATATGGGCGTGCACTTGTACAATTGACTGTTCAACAACTAGAGTTCCTTTCCTCTATCCGTCTCCCTACTCCTAATGTTAATTAACGTCACCGAGGCTGCGCGTGTTTTATTTTTTTATTTTTTCAAAACTCGCAAGCATTTTTATCTTTCAGCTCTATCTCGAGAAGTTTTTTTCCTCTTTAGTCCTTTTCTCCCTTCAAAGTATAACGTGATGTTGATTTTTGTCGGACTCTTATCAATGTAGTACTGCAGCTATTAATACGTTTTAATAAACTTCGGTGCTATCTCTGATACATGGTAAAGGAGATCGAATTTATTTTTCAGCTAATTATTCTTACATAAATTCCGAGGTTTTTGTGAACGCGTTAGGACTCTCATTTCGACTCGATGCATTTAGATTTACGATTTTTTCCAGCTCAATTTCACTTAGCCCAAATGAACCAAAGTTTATAATTCATTAAAACTGAGTTGTTTTTTCACTCTAGCCATTGCGAATCGTGGTAGTTAAAGCGTTATTTTTTTAATCAAATTGTTGACATAGCTTACATTTATTTGCTCGTGCGTAAGCGAACGGCAAAATCTGCATGACGACGAATAAGAACTTTTCGAAAGTTTTGTACTTTTTAAAGTTAAATCAAATAAATAATCTAGAATAATTTTTCAAAGCGACACAACAACTTAAACAACTCGATTCATAAATTAATATAATTATTTGCTTTTTACGAAGAATAATATAATAAAATTATAATGTACGCTCAAAAGTTTTTATCAAATATTGTCACTGCCATAAAAACACGACGCAAAGGATGTTGAGATATTTTGACCGAAAAGTTGAAGCGCTTACGGCAGAGGTTTCATAGCGGCATTATAATAATTTTGATTAAAAAAAGCCAAACTCATCGATAAGCGCATACAGTTTCATCGAGTTTTTACGATAAGCGAAAAGATTAATTTTCAAGTTGTATACACGCAGATTATTTTTCGCACTTTGGCTAAAACCGATCAAGTGAACGAACAAGTGTTGCACAAAGTTTGTGCAATCTTCTTCCCACACGGCGCATTTACGTTGAATTAATATTGGCGCCGTAGTCGCACGCGCCTCCACACGGCCCTATAATAATCATGGTAATTTATTCCAACGTAAGAGCAGCTACCGATTTCATCAGCTGCGGGCGGGCGCATAAGTGTTATAGATTAAACACACGCGCCGCGCCAGATGTGTTTATTGTTTTCTTGCTCGCGCCGCGTGCGCAAAGATATATCGTCACGCGCAATGCGCGAGGAGCAATAATAATAATTGCACAAGAGCCTAAACATAATTATCGTCTTTACTCGGAACTTGAACTATCCTAACGAGCGTTTGATGATTATTCATTTATTTTTCGCTGCCAATTTATTCTCGGAGTCTTCTCGAGTATTATTGCGCAAGCGCAGCCAACATAATATAGACCAAACGTCAAAGCAAATACACATGCGGATGCAGATTGATTAGATCGGTTGATAATATCCTTGCAGTTATTAACGTGTAGATAGTGCGGCTTTCATAACTAGGCCGAATTAACAGTTCCGCATCCGAATGCGCAGGAGCTCGCAAAACGGTTACGTATAAAGCTTGACAGTGTACGCCTACCACGCCCATAAGCATCAATCTATCTCGCCCCAACAGCGCCTGCAGTAACAAGATTGATACGGTAAAGATAGAGCCGGGACCCGCAAAGAGAGAGAGAGAGACATAATACACACGCAAAAGGCTAAATCCCCTTAGGATCTATTTCAGCAATCGCGTAATCTCGCATAGATGTTACGGCACTCATTATAAGACTGGGTGGCTTCGCTTAAAAAAGTAGCTATTTTAATTCTCCGGATGCGCTTTGTAAATAAGCGCTCGAAATCGTCCAGTCGAAAAAAACAAGCTGCAGGATAGGTGCAAGGACTAATTGTCCTTGGCCGAGGAAAAAAGGAAGTTGCGCGAGCTTAAGCGATCTTTAATAAACTAAATTTACAGCCGTGAAAATGGAAAAGCTCGCACTCGTAGAAAATTAAGCACGTCTACAAATGGAGCGCGTGGTTTTACAGTTGTGCTCTACCGCTGCTGCTGCTGCTGCTGCTGCCGCCGCTGCACAAAGCGCTCGATTAATAAAAGACGGTCTTGGGCACGCTCAGGCGAAGCTCTATCACGCCCAGTGAGAAATGACCATTTTCCATCTCCTCGAATTTCTTTTACTTTTTCCTCGTATTTTTTATACTTGTTTGCTGCCCCTACTGCAGTTGCTAAAGCTGCTTCAAGCCCAGAAATTTCCCACGAGATTAGACGAATGGAATTTGCATATTATAGGTGTCGAGGCTTGATGAGAGCGTTGATTAGCCAAGCTAAATTAATTAACGCAGCTTATTCCTTTATATTTTATCATGTATATTAGTGATCGTTGCCCAAGATGCGATTATATATGCGCACAATGATTACAAGGGCATTTCAAAAAAGTCATTTTATATGATATATAATGTAAAATCATTGTTACGCGCTCGCGTCGGAAGGAGAAGCTACTCATTGATGAAATGTCAAATATGGCAAAAACGTACATGCGCGTCACAGATTTGTAGCCAAGATATTACAAAATACGCCCGTTCGTAACAAATACAGCGTGAGATATGTTGTTGTTGTGCGCCGTATCAATTGTGCTTATCAACATAGACACTCGTTCGTCTCTTCGTAATCTTATTGGTGTGCGTTAGCGTGCTTTTTGTCCCACGTCTTGCTCGATGCGCTCGAGCTGAATTGCCGCAGTGCATTATCGTTGCGAAAATAATATTTATCGCGTCATAGGCACAGCACATTTTGGACCCTTTTATTCTCTCTGCAATGATATTTTCCGCTTTTGAAATTTTATTACAAGCTATTTGATTGACGTATAACAACGTTAACTCGTTTGCTCCTCCTTCTCGAAAAATTCATCAATATTGTTTTTTCCACTTGTTATCCTCTCGGGGCTAGGAGAGCAGTAAGTATAAGTAAGTAACCTTTTCTCAATTCCGTCGGCTTCGCAGCACGTCGTCGCGTAGATACCTCTCTCTCTCTCTCTCTCTTTTCACTTCCTCTCGCCTCTACTACACGGCTCCGAAACATCGAAACTCCGAACTAATATTTAGCCGATACAATGGGAAAAGCTCAAGCCCGTTCGAACATTCAGCACACGTAAAGACAAGTTCTTGCTAGTTTCTTTTCCTCCACTATAGTCCTTCTATACTCGCTCTAGCTCTATTGCAGCGCGCGCTAGCTTTTACTTTTTCTTTTTTCCTCCGGCTTCCTCGAGCGAGATAGACCGAGGGGAAGGGAGAGAGAGAGAAAGTACTCCATTGAAAATTCGCCACTCGAAATTCCAAGTTCCGCGCTGGCAAAAAAGGAACTCACGCGCGGAGCGCAAGTAAGAAGTTCACCTCCTTCTCCAGCCGTTGCAGGAAAGGGTGGTGGTATTGCAAAAATGCGTGAGCAAATTTCGTCGCTCATGCACGTGTACGCAGCGACACTTGCGCAGTTTGATGCCAAGTTTCTATCTTCGGGAGAAAATGCAGCTCCCGCCACTTCCCTTCTCTTCTTCCGAGCAACGATATAATCCTGATAACAGCAAAGTTTAGAAATACATATTTGCATAACCTGCGTACGTGTTTAAGCTCGACGGGAAGCTCGAGTGCGCGCGCTGCAGCTCCATGCAAGATTTTGAGGCTCTAAATTGTCTCCTCTGAAAACGATCTCTGCCTTCGCAAGAAGCAGTGCAAGTATATATACAGAGAGGAGAATAAAAAAAAAACGTTTCAGCCAAATTATCGCATAAGCGTGTGGATTAGCGTCTTGACCCGAGCGAACTAGAACTTTGAAGCTTACAGACATAATATATAGGCACGCTCGCGCTATTCGCATTTATATATAAATATATATAGTCGTCTCTCATTCTCTCTCTCTCTCTCTCTCTCTCTCTCTCTCTCTCTGCTGTTTTCGAGAGCGCAGGATCTATTAGTCAAGAGTTCCATATTTTCTTAACTACGAAGCTTGCGCGCGCCAGCAGTATTATTATTACTCCGGCAGCAAACGGGCGCGTGAGCGTGGAGCGAGAGAGAGAGAGAGAGAGAATTTTGCACTGGAAATGTAATACTGTATTTACTCTCTGGGCAAAAAGAAATAAACAAAAAGAGTAGGGAGACGGAGGGGGAGCAAGAAGGAGGAGGGGAAGAGAAAATATAAGGAAAGTTCATTAATAGCGTGGATGATACACCATGCACCTATGCTCGCAAGCTCCTGCAAAACTAGGTCATATACACATAGCAGGCGTACATCAGGCAGGAGCACAGACAAGTCTAGACTCTTCAATTTAGTGCGCTCTTGCTCGCTGCCAGGCGCTACATACATATATGTATATATATTGTACGCACACACGTCTACCTTATGCGTCGCGAGTTATGCCACGTATACACATACACACACGTAGCCAACCCAACGAGTATCTAAGTTATTTTTTCCCTTATCTAACGATTAAAATCCTTGCGTGCACTGCTCTCTGCACAGCAAGAGCAGCGACGGCGGCCTCGAGGCGCTCCCGCTGAAATTTTAATTACGATTTCTTCCTTTTCTCCGGCTCGCATGTGTATTAGACAGAGGGAGAAAGAGCGTAGCGCCATCGGGATGTATCAAGATGATTCTCGAGACTTTACAGAAAAGTTTGGAGGTATCTTTAAGTTTTGTCGTTGCGTATATGCATGACGTGTATATAAAAGGAAAAGAGAGATACCGTTCATCAACTGAAATGATGATGGAAACTTTTTTTCCTCGTGAATTTTCCTCTCGAATCTCCTTTATCTTTATAAGATTTTCTAAAAATTCTGATGCCAATAAAAAGAGCGAAGAGGAAAAGGAAAATAAATAAGGTATTATCGCAACGAGCTGGATCTCCTGTACGCGCGCCTGTTAGAAACAGCAGTTGTATATAAAAAAAAAAAAGTAGGCCAAAGACGAGGCTACACGCAGCTAGTTTGCATCCCGCTATACTTCGGTGTACCAAGGTAGAGAGAACTTCTTGCCTTAGCGAATTGTGTCGGATGGTATAAATTCGTACGCAACAGCAACAGCAGCGAAACCGCCACGGGAGCATGCGAGCGAGCGAGAAGAAAATCTAACAAGGCGACATTGAAAGGCACTTATATATTCTTTGATAAAAAAAAAAAAAAAAAGAAAGAAAAAAAATTGTGCATCGCGAGGTGTGCGTATATATATTTGTGCTCACGTGCGCTATTCAGATCCTCGAGATAGAGCCGAGCGCGCACTGCCTTCAGGGCTTTATGTACTGCGCGAGAAAGAGAAACAGCTGAAAAGACGACGACGACGACGGATTAGAAGTCCTCTTAATTGCAGTCGTAGGTTATATAGTAGCAGGTTATATACCCTATTCCTTGCGCCGATGCAAAGTTTTCGGCTGAGAGAGCGTGGAAATGTGCCAACCATTCACATACGTACATGAAGCGCGACTGTGTAGGGGTATTATGATATTTTCCGTGCGGTTCGTTTCCGCCTGCAGTACGTTTTATATGAATGAGCTTGATTTGTGCCTCATACATATAGCTATATTGTCGAGAGAGAAGTGCCAAGGGTCTAATATCGATTTCGAATTAATGTCGCGGAGGGGGAGCGAAGGACGCAAGATCTGACCTAAGATCTGAACTTGAAAAATTCGAGCTAATTTTTTCACGGCAACGTTTGCGAAAGCCCTAAAACGAAGTTTTTCCATTTGTGTCGGTGCGCAAACGCATAAACAACTGATACAAGCACGAGGGCATCTCGTAGAAAATATCGGTGCGAGTCGCAGAAAAATAGTCAATTTCGGGTCTGTACATAAAGCGGTTATATAGCCGGAGCCATTTTTCGAGAGGGTTTACTGCCACCCGCACGCAGTGGTGGTACCCAGTAACGTATATAAAAGCTGTACAGACACTCAAGAGATCGGAGCTTTTGACTTTGTAGCTTGGCAAATATTCCCTCATACTGTGAAGAGAGAGAGAGAGAGGGAGAGCTTTAACACGTATCTAGGAGCTTTGAACCTCTTGAGTGGGGTAAAGCGAATTCGGTGTCGATGGTACTCGTCCTTTCGTATGATATTGATCTTGTTTAGTCGCTGCTGTGGCAGTTCTCTCCTTCTCTCTCTCTCTCTCTCTCTCTCTCTGTAATTTCCCGAGTGTGTGAGTTGTACGCACCACATGTACAAAGAGATTTCCTTTTCCAGCGAAAATACTATATACAGAGCACGCGGGTGTATTTAAGCCTGTACTTGCGATGGAAATAAATCGACAAATCGATTGTCATTTGCCTGCGCCATGTTAATTAATTCAAACGCACAACATGCGTTATTCAAAGCTTTGACGATTAGCACCTATTGCAGAAAAGAAAGGGGGATGCAAAAAAGAAGACGAGATGCTCGAGATATGTATATAAGGCAGGACTAGAGAAGGACAAAAGAAGTAGCGATTGACAGGTAATCGAATCGAATGGAAGAGAAACGAAAAAACCGACTCGGTGCTGCCTGGATACCTCTCTCGCTCTTTTCAAACTCCAACGACGACAATGTGTAGACGCGCCGAGAAGCGTCTTTCTCCTTGCTTCGGGCGTACGGAGCGTCGAGCGATACGACCTTCTTCCTTCGTTCTATTTCCAAAGAAGCAGATGCGCGCATCTCTCCGTGGACCACCAGCAACGACACAACCTTCGGCAGCGAGAACCGAAAGAGAGAAAATCGCTACAGCTTTTTATTCGTGTGGGGAATATATATCGCGCGTTCTCGCTTGCTGGCCACGTTGCGTCGACGTTTCATTATTGGAGGATTTTTGTTTGCTTTTTTACCTTTGAAAAATGACACTCGGAGAGCTTCCGAATAAAATATGCACGCACCTATCCGTCAAGGAAAGAACATTTTTTTACGATCCGAAAAAATTGTCAATTTAAATCGACGCCAACGAGCTTTTCGACGAGGCTTATTAAACGCAAACATCGAAAAAGATAAAATGCGATCGTTTCAGTTTACCGTGGCATTTATCAATCCACGTTTTGCTGCAGCTGTTTCTGCTGTCACGCTGCAGTATTGTGTCGTTTGACGCGCGCGCGCGCGCATACATAGTTTATTGCAACGAATCTTTGGAAGCCATAGCGCTCGGCTTGGCGAGTATTGTTCAACGCGGCTAGCCGACAATTTCAGCATTACGAGAAATTATTTATGGATATTTTGACGCGGTATTCATGCAAGTTGTCGCATGTGAAAATATTCTTATAACTGTAGCAAAATATGCATCTCACCCTTTCAAATTCTCAACATTCATTTAAAATTCTCTTTTCATCTCGTTGCTATGAATTTCATTCAATTTTTCGTACGATAAAATAGACTTATCAGTAATGATGGTAATGATAGTTTTTATTGACGGTGTAACAAAGCTAGTTATTGTGATAATTTTCGAGGTGATAATTTCGAGGATAAAAATAATTTAGCCTGATGTTTATGTACTTATGAGTCAAGCTAGGGTGCAAGGACATAGTTGAATCGATTCTTTGAGTACTAACCTAGACGAAAAAAAAAATTGTTCAAGAAAGAGTAAAAGTAGTAAAGAAAACTATCATATTAAATTGTGAATTGTAATAAAATGTAAAAAAATGGACAGCGAATGATTAAAAATGCAGCTGCATGTACTTTATTTAAAAAACAATTTCCGTTGGGGAAGCTTGCAGTTAGTTAAATTATTCGTTCAATTGTAGATGATATTTGTAACGAAATTCACGGCTACTCGAATTGGACTCCAGTTCTCGCGAACCCGCCGAATTTTTCCGATGCGTAAATAAACGTTTACAATTAGAAATCAAGTCAATACTATTTTTAAGCATCATTTTCAAAATTTGGTCCGAAACAAATCCAGGAACGTTGCATTACATTTCATTTCCGCCCTCCTCGTAAAAGGTGGTAAAGGCATTTCGTACATTGAGGGACTTTTGACTGCGATAATGCATACACGAACTAGCAGGCGAGACATCGGAAATCAATAAATCGAGAGAAACACGCGTGCATACAGAAGGTATTATATATACGTACGTACGTATTTATACGTTGATGCCTTGTAATACATTGCACACACCTGTACATATTAATACGAAGCGACGCGTATGTATGGGCGTCGCTCAACCACGCGCAGTTAAAATTTCCATAACTCTCGTCTCAAATATGAAGCTCTTTTTCTAGCGCGAGCGAAATTCATAAATGTCTAGCTGCTCCTTGGGGCTAGCGGCACTAACATCTCTCGAGCAGTCAATCATGCATTATTCAAAAGTTTGGACAAGCAAATGCTGTATTTTTTTTTTTTTTTTTTACTGCCGCTCCTCCCCTCCAGCCGTATAGTATATAGTATGTAGCATGCATAAAAAAGATGCAGCACATTTCAAAGGTCAGAGATGTTGGCATACGTGTATACAAACGGGCGTGCTATGCGGCCGAGAGATAAAGGGAAGAAAACGACATGAAAACTGACGGAATACTCATCGCATTTGATACTGCATTCCCTTTGACACTCGATAGTTCCTATAGAGATCTATACACACATTTAAATATACTCGCTATAGAGATGTCGATCGAGAGAAGAAGGAGTGCATTCTTAACGCATCGTCTGCCGAGAAAGACGAGCAAGACAGTACATGGGTAGTCTTTTTCATGCAAATGCTAGGAGGAGACTGCTCGGCAGATATATACCTACATATATAACACGGAAGCAGAAGGGCGGGGGGAAAACCAAGCGTGTACAGCGTCGAGGAGGAAGGAGCTTTTTCTAAGGAAATTGAAAATTTTATATTCAGACGAGTAGACGTGGCGCGCGCTCAATGCACTGTACTTTTGCAGCACCTCGACACACGCGCGCGCGCGCACACAGTCACTATACGCAGTCATGTCTGCGACAAACCTACAAAAAGAAAGCCAAAAAGTAGGGAAAAAAAGAGCATCGAAATTCATGATACCTGTCTTAAGTACTAATCGCACTATATCCACGAGCTCTCTGCTTTACTTCACGCGTCCAAAGAAAACTGCGAGCTTAATTAATTCGCTTCAAGTCGCGGGGCAAATCGGAAAAAGGGCACATAGCTGCAAGGAAAATTAATTCGAGTCCATCAAAATAAGATAGGTGGCTTTTTCTTGTTCGTTGCCAGCTACACCCTCCACACCCTGTTATAGTCTTGCAGCGGCGACGGCAGCAGCAGCAGCAGCAGCTCACTCATTTTCCAACTTGAGCTTTTTACCGTATCTCCCCGAGCCGATGAAAAGCTCGCGCGTTCGTAACTTTCAAACGTAACAGCCTCGAGTGTTCGTTGGATTAATTAAACGTACGCGCGCGTCTTCTTTTCTCTCTCACTCTTTCTCTCTCTCTCTCTCTCTCTCTCTTTCTCTTCGAGTCTCTTTCTCATCCGCGCACCAAAAGTCAAGTTATACCACTCCTCATTCCCCCATGTATTTTCCCTTTCATGTCGGAGATTTAATAGCCTTAGGTGCTATACGCCCGAGATTTTTGGAAAATAAACTTCAAACAACTACCGCAAAGTATAGATGATGAGCATAAAACGAACCAAGCGGCTTGGCACGGAACAAAAAATAGCAACGACGCCGGGGAGAGCGAATCATTATCATTTAATCGAGTAATTATGCAAGCTTAATTAGATAAAAACGAGGTGAACTTCTGTGCAAACAGATGGCGCAACTCATTGAACGATCGTCGACGCAAGACAAGTTTAGCGATTTTCGGATTCTTTGGCCTCATCAAAATATTGACGCTTGTCGATCAAGACCGATAATAGCACGTGTGTCGTATCGTTCGATAAGCAACGTATTATTTTCATTGTGGCAATTTTTGGCAAATAAACAACACTGGAATCGACCTACTGACTCCGTTTCATCGTTCTCGTCTTCTTTCGAATTCCCCTTACATCGTGGCTCGTTGATCTCTACAAAATGAGACGTCATCTCGACGAAAACTCGGAATATTATTGGATAAAATATTGAAATAATTCGAGCCCCGTGAAGCCCGCGAGCAGTCCCCGGTGCGGTGGTCGGTCCATCATGCCTCTAATAAAGCCGACTGCAAAACGTAGTAGCTCGATCCAGCGGCTCACGGAGAAGAGGGATGAAACGTTAAAGCAATTTTCGGTTTTCCATCCCAACTGCTGCTATAGCTGCCGCGTGCGACCGCAGCAGTATACAGCAAGCCGCCACTAACCGTTAAAGGGCAACGAACCGGTCAAGAATTGAACGAAATAGAAGGAGAAGAAAAAAAGAAACCGACTCGTGGTTGCACGTCGTCGTCGTCGTCGTCGTCGTCGTCGTCGTCGTCGAGAGACGCGAACTTTATGCTCTTCCTCTGCGCATGATGAATTCGACAGTCTACGCGAAAAGTCGCAAGAGCTCGAATGAAATATATCACTGGTCAAGGCCGGCGCGATGTAACTACGTCGTCGGAATCTTTCGTCGCTCGGCAGCTCGTACGAGTTTTCAAGCTTAGTGCGTCTGAAGCTGCTGCAGGGCGCATCCCATGATAAGGTAATTTATCAAGGGACACCCTTTCTGCCAGCCTCTCTCCGAGGGATTGCATGTGTAATACCCGAAGCATGCATGCCACGCACACTCGCAAAATGCAGAATTCAACACCTGGCCGCGCGTTAATGCCGAGCTAATACCGTCGAGCGGCGGCTGCCATTCTCATTTGAATTTTGAACGAAATTCGAAAATTTGCGTAACGACGTAGTATTCCGCACGCATACGCTTCCGTGTACGTTGGTGTGCGAGTATTAGCGTTTCATTCAAGGTTAACGAATTAAGGCCGCGCGGCGCTTCAATGGCTGCTACGAATTCGTACGTACCGACACCGGCTTTTGTCTCTTTATCTCTTTCTCTCCTTTTTTTTTTGCGCCAGCTCGATGATAAGCCCGCGCAAAAAGAGAGAAAGAAAGAGAGAGAGAAAGATACGTCTCTCGGTACATAGATTTCGGTAACGCTGGCAAATACATGGAACAAGAGATAGACGGGAAAAAATAGCAAAATCCAGAGAGTATTTAAGTGGCATTATGCTCGGCGAAGATCACACAGACAGTTTAAGCGAATAACTTGGAGAGCTCGCAATGGCGCTAATATCGTTCAAATCGCTCTTGGTCGTAGCCGCGGTGTTACTCTTGGATTTGGCAGAGATCCAGGGCCACGGCAGGCTCATGGATCCCGTCAATCGCTCGAGCCTCTTCAGAATAGCCAAGTTCAAGGGCAAGTCTCCGGCCAATTACAACGACAACGAGATTTGGTGCGGCGGTCGCGGGGTAATTAGCCTTAACTGCACAATTGCAATCGTAAAAATTTTTCCAAGTATAAATCGACTCACACTGTATCGTTCGCTTTTTCTTCTTCGGCCAGTTCCAAGAGGCCCAAGGCGGCAGGTGCGGCGTCTGCGGCGACAAAGTGACGGATCGCGTGCCCCGACAGAACGAGAACGGCGGCCTCTACGGCAAGGGCGTCATCGTGCGCAGCTACAGGTCCGGCGAGCGATTCACGGCCAAAGTCGAGCTGAGCGCCTCGCACAAGGGCTACTTCGAGTTCGCCGTCTGTCCGCTCGACGAGCCCGGCCAGGTCGAGACCGAGGAGTGCTTCGCCGCCCACCCGGTGAAGCTGGCCAACGGCTTCGCCAGGTACTACGTGACGGTCGCGGGCTCGCGCGTGCACGCGGTCGAGTTGCAGCTGCCCGCGGGCCTGTGCTGCCAGCACTGCAGCTTCAGGTGGCACTACACCACGGGCCACAATCCCGGATTGAGGCAGCAGGAGACCTTTAGAAATTGCGCCGACATCTCTATCGTTTGAGTCGATACTAGCAAGTTGCGTGTCCAGTAAATTTTTACGCCGATGTATTATATAGTTACTAAGTTTTAATAAAATAAGTGTTTGTGCATACGTATATGTATGTGTGAGTGAAATTTTGAACTCGATTCCTTGGAGCATTCGATTGGAAGTGGGATTTTAACGTCGGAAAATCATTGCCAGCAGCAACGACTCAAAGTTTCAATTTTCGATTCCGCGAGCAATCGGAACTTGCAGCTCGATCCCGTCGACTCGATTCGACGCTAAACTGTATCTTTCTCTGGAAGTACGACGAGGAATATAAGCAGGAGTCGAGTCGTCGACGGCTTCGTGGAAAGAGGCAAATATCTGTAAATCCCAAAATCAAGCACGTAGGGTCGGTCGTGTGTCGGGAGCTTGCAGCCGTCGATAATCGCATTGATCAAGAGGCATTCGTCGTTTCTCCAGCCTGTATGTATGTACGAGCCATAAGCGAGCGCTCCAACACAATTATTGCCGACTTCCCCTCGAGCTACTATATCGACATAGAAAGGGAGAGAGGGGGAAGGAGCTTTTCAGCTTTCTCTCGCTCTTACCGAGTGCCTTTATAATTAATCTACTAGCGACTCGATGAATATCAATCCCCGCGTACATCACGCATGTAGCTAAACGCGTACGAGATCTTTCGGAATTGATCGTAGCTTGGTAGACCCACGACTTTTTGCTTACCGAATGCGAATCGTAAATTATTCAATGCTCGCCGCAAGCAAGCTCAAAAAGCTCGACGAGCTTGCTCTACCGTTCAAACGTTATGCATCACTAGCTTCCATGTAGTAATACGAGCTGCTGCTGCCGCTGCTGATGTTGTTGCTCCACCAGAGAAAGATGCGCTCGAGTAATATTCATCGATTCGTCAAGCGCATAAACCGTTTCTCGCTCCCCGCTGCCGCTGCTGCGTGCTATATGGCTGGGGTATTGCAACAGCTCCACACTCATTATGCATGTATTGTACGCGCTGCACTTGCTCGCGCTGGCATCGCGCGCGAGTTCGCATCCTCCGCGGGCCTGGCACCGGCTAAACCTCGACTTTGCATTTATTACAAAAACATATATATATATAGCCCTGCAGGCACACCGGTGCAAACCAAAGCGGAGAATCATCATGATTAAAAGGACTCAAACGTGCTCGAGCGACTAAGTGTGATTTATGCCCAGGAGTTTATTGGAATAGCTGCATCTGCGCGCGGCACGGATATCTTTTTGCGCGCCCCGCCGCCACTCCGCCGAACCCGTGAAATGTATATAATACACACAGAGTGCAGCACTTGCGGCTTAGATCGATCTATTCTTGGGAGCAATAATACACGCGCGCACTATAATACGCGCTCGTAAGAACAAACAAGGAAAAAGCTCGACATCGGGACACGCAAGTTCGCTAGAGTTTTAGTCGATGAAATTTAGCCGAACTCCATCCCGTCGATCGCGAACGGCCGTATATATTTTCGACAATATTTTATATAGGAAAAGTTTTACGATAAACTATGTGCGCATATACGTATTATAATAATATAATACGTGTATTATATAACATGGCTGGGAGGACGGTGGGGCGAGTCGAAGCATTTCGGCATTTATGCACGCGGATTAAATGCGGATCGTCGAGTTGGTAAGCAGCTGCACAAGAGGAACGGGGGGAGGGCTAGGTGATCCACGAACTCTCCTATTCTGCAAGCTCTACAGCTCAAAAGAGAAAGAGAAAGAGAGAGTATCGAGAACAATGACTGTCGGTCGGTGCGCCGCTACTACTGCTGCTACTACTACTACTACTACTACTACTACTACTACTACTACTACTACTACTACTGCTACTGCTACTACCGTAGCGCCTAGCACGGTACAAAAAAGGACTTGAGGCTCGTTGCAAGCTCTCTATACGTATATGTTTCACTGGGCGAATAACAAAGCTTTGTACATTATGGCGGCTATCGCTGCAGCTGTATATATTTTATATATATACGTATAGGCGAATGCGCTAACGAACCGTTGAAATATGAGTTTTCTAATTGGACGCGAACTTGATAACGACACGCGATTGAAAGTCCGGAGGCCGTGAGCGAGAGAGCGAGAGAAAGCTCGTCTGATTTCTCCTGCGCAGTGCATTCATTCGAGTTCACGCGCGCGATATTTTATCTCGCTCTCTCTCTCTCTCTCTCATATTTTGGTACGGAGCCAATGCGTTTTCTTTCTTTTTCTCTCAATGGTATTTCGATTATTGAACATCAAGATGGCTTCTCGCAGGAGAGCCGCGCATTGTGATAGTTGAGCAGGCCATGAGTGGAGATGAAAAAAATGAAAATGAAAATTAAACTTTTTTTTTTCTCGTAGATCCTCGGGCAAACGGCGCGGCGTTCCTTCTCGTCGGAATGTCTCCTATATGCGCGACATTGCTTTCTAATCGCTATTTCACTCCTTTAATCGCTCGATTTACACACAAACTTTTTGTCTCTCTCTTTCTGGCACGTAGCTCGGCTTTAAATGCTTCCTCGGCACGATCATTTTCTCCATTCTACCTGCGAGGCGAGGCCCGAAGTTTTGCGAAAACGAGCTCCATTATCTGCTCTACTCTATCTTTCTCCTCGGTAAAAAGAAAAGTCACCTAGGGAAATAACGAGTATTCGGATCTCATTCTATTTTCATAGAGGAACGCGAAAACTGAGTAAGAGAATAAGAGACGAGAAGCGAGGCCGAGAGAGAAAGAAAGAACAACCCGTTATTGTCAATTTCCCGGGACAGAAACAAGCAGATGTCGCGCGCGCAAATAGATTGCCTCAACAGCGTGACATATACATGCATATAACCACTTGGCTCTTGTATGAATGCCTATTTCAAAATCAACGAGAAAGAAGAGTCAGTGTATATACGATGGCTATCTGTCGCACCAGTCGGGATCATAGCGCGCTCGTTTTTTTTTTTTTTTTTAATTATTCTTGTAGGTATACCAACCGTTAATAAACTCCAAGAAACTGTAGAGAAGCAAAAAAAGTGTACACGTTATATATTCAGATGCGTATACATGTATGCGGGTATTATATTATTCCAACGTGGCTATAAAAAGCATCGATTCATCTGCTCGCGCGCATGTCTCTCGTTAACAAGTCAGGCGCAAAAAGTGTCTCTCAGGCAGTGTATATGACTGCACGTATACATGCACACACACACACACACACACACATCACGCATAGATATGCAGCTGCAACCATTCCTATTTCTGTCTCGTCACGTCGTCATTATATTACATCCGATAAGCTTATCAAGTCACAAGTATTTTCTCGCCGCTAGTATTAATCTTTTAGCTCCTTTCAAATGCGATCCTCGCCTCGATTTATCTTTTTACGCATATACAGATATATAAATGTACGAATGCCACAATAGTCAAATGTCACGCAAGCTCGTGGCATTATACTGAAAAACAGTCGTGCTTTATTCATCGCTGCAGCGGGGGCACATGCCGCGCGACTATCCAAGTTCTTTCCCGTCATTAGCGCCGTTCGTGATTCATACAAATATAACTGACTTTAATTAGCGAGCGCAGCTCCTCGGCAACAACAACGAGCCTGTCTAGTTCTCTCCCTCCAAACGAATAGTTATAAGGATATGCGAAAGTAAATGCCGACTCGCGGCGCGAATTATATCTACATGTATACGCGATGCTTTGTCCTTTGCGCGCGGAGCAGCAGCTCGAGAAAAGCCAAAGTAATGGCGGATTTAGAGTGGCATTGTTTCGAACGGCTGCCGCGTGCGCTACTATCCGTCTTCGCGGCTCTCGCGCCGCCTGCAGAGCTCGCCGCTTCGAATATTAACATTTGAACCAACACTAGAATTCATCAAGGTTATACTTACTTGAACTGTACTTTTACACTACCATGTTAATTAAACAAACTCAAAAATATAATTATATTAATTCATTTGTTGACCTAATCGTGAAGTTTATAAAGAAAAAGAAACTACTTACGTTGGAATATATCTATGTATTCGGCTAAACCCCAGTTGGTTAGCTTTGCTGCCACAGTTTCATCAGCCATGGCTTCTCGATTCTCGTCTCGATTGCAAATGTTCAAAACAAAGAGTGCACGAACGAAGTTAACATTTAGCAGGAAACGTTTCTCGGAAAAAAGTATATTCGAGATTTCGCGGCTTGTAACGGAAATAGGCAGGCGCGAATGAGAACATGCTACTAGTTGACTCGTTTTTCTGTCTTTCTCGCACTCACACGGTACACATACGTCGTTCATAATCAGTACATCCGATTTTTTCTATTAAATCATGATGTTTTTTTCAATACATTGATGCATAATTTAATAAAGCGAGATATTATTTAACTGACTAAATAAGTATTTTATCGACCCAATTTAATATTATTGCGCTATAAGGAGTTGTATCTTTGTTTAAACTTGTGGATTTCCCTTTATATATGTAATCAAATTGATATAATATTTCATTACATTTATAGTATTAAATTTTAAGAATATATAGTATCTTGTTAGTTTCATAAAATAATTTATTGGAATATTCTATAAATTCAATGATATTGATTTCATTGATTCGAGAATTCAAATAATCTTTTGCATGTGATATTTTCATTGAATCAATCAAATATTTTATTGAGGATATTGCATTGACTCTATTATTTTTATTACATTGAATCAATGATTATCACTTTTGGCTAAATAAAATATTTCATTGATTCAATTAAATATATTTTAGCAATGAGTGGTGGGTTGATTGTTTCAACGAATGCATTTTCCTCTCACATATTTAATCAAATTAATATAATATTTCATCAAAAAAATAAAATATTCTATTGGTTTGATGAAACATTTTAATGGAATATATTTTTTTAATTTGATGAAATTAATTTCATTGAATTAATGTTTTGAATAATTATTTGTATTTGATAATTTATAGATTTAATCAAATATTCAATTGACTTGTAAATCAATAAAATATTTAATTAATTTTAATCATATTTTATAACTTCTATACTTTTTATAATAAAATCAATTAGGTTTAATAAATTTAACGAAATTTTATTAAACTAATTACATGTTTCTTTGATTCAATGAAATTTTTTTCTCAGTGTATGCATGCTTTGCGCGATGTTCCTTCGAGAATCCGGGCTATTTAAGAAAGCTGCTTCCCCCGTAGCAGCTTTTTAGATACATCTGGGCGCGAGAAAATTATATGATACGTACGTTTTACGTACGAGAACTGTCGCAGACTTTTCGCTGTGGGAACATGGCGTGAGCTCGCGAATCGTCTAATAAATGAATCATTAGAGCAGGCTGCAGCGCTACGCTGGCAAGATTAATCGATTATTATTTCTGCGCATGCAGCTGTAACGCTTGGGATTTTATCATTATCATTGCGTTATGTACGCTTTGCGAGCTTTCGTTATGGATTAACACGGATTTATAACGCGGAATAATAATGATATTATTAATCATGCCAAGAGGGAGGAAAAGGATGCGCGACGGAAAATGAAGAAGAGGAAAAAAGGTGCAGACGACGACGGAGAGGACGATTCGTCGCGCTGCGAATGACTTTTTTTTCTTTCCTGCTTCCTTCTGACTATCTACCGCTTCTACTTGTACAGCTTTTGATACTGCTACTGCTGATAAGGAACAAGTTCGCCCGAGACTAGCAACGCTACGTGTAAATTATATACGTATCGTCGAAAGGTCATCTTTCTTTTCTGCCTCGAGAGCTAGAGATCTCGCTGCGAGCGTGTACGCGTGTGTTTGTTTACGTACGTCTAACGCGCGAATAAAAATATAAAGATGCCTCTGGCTGCCTCGACACACGCAGCAGCGTCCGATGAAAGAAAAAAAAAATAACCGAGAGCTAGAGGAACGAATGAGCGTCACGTGCAGAAAACGCTGATGATCGTAAGGCGCATTTGCGTCGCGTAACCTGGCCAAATGTGCAATACACGTATATGCGGAAAAATCTCTAGCCAGTATAGATATGCTGAACACTGCAGCAGGCAGATCTGACGCTGCGCACGCGCCTCGTCTTCTTTTCATCTCGTGTTTTCGAGAATAAGCGATACACGCGTACGATATACAACCGAGTGTTTTTCATTTCTCAACCACGCGTCTTTGTGCTCAAAATGCTCTTTACGCTTTCTGCTATTGTACTGGTAAATTATCATACTTGACCTTGTAAATAAAGGCAATATCTTGAATTAAAGTCAAAATGACAGCCGTCGAAAATTGAGGGAAGGTCAATAGCCCCGGAGCAAATTTACACGTCACGGATAAGATACTGACGAATTTTAATATCACGTTGCAGCATCAAGAGCACGTCCAGCCATGCCGAATCTGTATTGACGTGCATACATGTATGCAGTTTTACACAGACGATCTACTTTTTTTTTCTTACTCTACTCCTCTTACAGTTGAATCGCTTCTGCCGCACACAAACGGCTGCACAGCATATATTAATGTACACTGAATGTCTTGCGAAGAAGTGGATATCCTATAGATATATCGACGCCTCGCGTTTCCGAGGCAGCTTCTTCTCCTCGGCCGCCACCGGAGAACGGTTTGCCGAGTTCAGCATGACTCGACTGCAGTCCGTTTAGACAAGAGTCGTTGAACTTATTCTTTCGACGTGGATGGGAATAAACGTGCGTATGTATTTAGCGAAAAGTGATGGGCTGTTTATGAGTAGCGGCGTGTCGTCACTTAGTTCCTGTCATACTTGCCAGGTGGAGCGCGACATGCGCTCCTCGATGCCAAGAAATTCTATCAGAAGAGCGGACTCATTATTGTCCATTTTTTATTCCGAAAATTGGTTCGTTCGGGCAAAGTCTAAATAATAGCTCGAATAATCGTTTTTGGGACATTCTTTTTTACAAATTCTAAAAAAGAATGAATGCGAAATTGGTATTCATTTCTCAAAAAGTGTAAAACAAATCGAATAAAGTAAAACTATGCAGGAGATGAGTAAAAGTTTGAATATAGGTCAAGATATTTAAACGAGCGACTCCGTTCCTGAACGCGACGGGTGCAGTTTGTAATATAAATATTTTTTTCCTCGGATCAAATCATTAGGGGTCCTTTTAATGCGACAGTTTTACTCATGCTCTACTTCGTTTTTTTACTAAATAGCGATCGATTTTCCACCTACGGAGAATTAATAACGTAATTAAAAGTCTAATGGAAGTCCATCTATGAATTCAACTTAATTTTTAATTTCTTATTGACCAAAACTGGAAAAAGTTGAATGCAAGCGTATTCATACAAATTTTAGTAAATATTCTTTATATTAAAATAAGAGCTCTTAGAAAAATTAATAAAAAAATGTTTCTTTTGTCAAATTTATTCTAATCGAATGAAAACACTATTCAAATAAATTTTCCAAAGTTGAATTTTATTTTTATACTCTTTAAACTATTCACGTAATTACTAGTAAAAGATGATTATAAACCGTTTTGGGAGAAATGAAATTGGACCTTTCATGCATTTATACAAAAAAGTAAGTGTTGAGAAGAAAATATACTTTTTTAATCTTATTTTTTTCGTTATTCTCAACGTTTTAACGGCTTCAAAAAAACAATTAATGGTCGGGAACAAAAAATAAATAAACTTCAAGAAATAAATTTTTTCTCAAACACTGATTACGCTTTATAAACGCACTCTAAAAAGTGTTCCAAATAATACGCATACCCTATGAAAATGAATAAAAAAAATTCTTTAATAATGTGTAATGCCGAAACTGGCATTATCTGTTGGGCCGCCCTGACGAACCATCGTCGATTTACCGAGTGTATAGTTAGTTATAAGAATCGTTATTAATAATTGTATTTTAAAAATGATTTCATGTGAGCGCCAAGTGTGAAAGAATAGAACGTAAACACGCGTATACGTTGAGATACTAGAGCGTACATATGAACGGAGAAGAGAGTCGAAGATTTGCCTTGAGAGCGAACGGAGCTCGAGTGTGAGAGTTGAGCGCGACATCCTGGGGGATGTCTAGGTCGGATTGACGAGTACCGCGCGGCTAGTAAGATCCTACGTCGCCGGAGTAAAGAGTGCGAGGGCCGGTACGAGTCGATCTGAGTGCGCGAGAGAGAACCAGCGGATCCAACGGCCGGGCAGACCACGAGGACGACCCAGGGTGGATCTGGACCAGGAGAAGATCTCGACATCGTGTGGTGAGTCGGGCGGCCCAGTTCTTAGTCGTTGTATTTGTGAGTCGTACGCGCCGACGCGCCCACCAGGGCTACGATCGTCGCGTCTGCCGTCGACCGGGTATTCGGGTACTCTCTGAGGCCGTGTATATTGTTTATTTAATACGAATAAACCTGGTAGTTGTTATTGTTATATGGAGTGTTTGATTCTTGATAGATGTGTGAATGTAAAGAGCTTTCCTTCCCCGTATTGCATGAGTCTTACAGGTAGACCCCGGACGTGCAGAACGGATCCACAGAGCCAAGGGACACACGTAACCGACGAGGTACGTCGGGGTGAGAATCGAGGTTACAAATGTTAAGTCATAATTATATTTTTTTACACCATTAATAATGATTTCAATACGAATTGGCTCTCAACAGAAAAATCAATTTTTAATTTTACCACAGTTTAAAGGTACAGTTTGAAGTGTTCTTTATAAAAAACATTGTCAGTGTAAAAGTGTGTTATAAAGGGTCTGGTGAGTCTACGAGAGTGTCCAAATTCAATAAGTATTGCGACTGTAAGTCAGATTTTAAAAGTAAGGAGGAATTGCTCGTATAAACGCAAGCACGCAAAATATGTATGTATAAATAAAAAAAAATGCGTAAATACCACGTGCATTTCCCAAGCTTCTTGCTGCAATGCTCTGGCAGGGTGACGTGCTACAAGCGAAGTACAACACTGTCGGAACGGCGCGGCCTGCGTGCAGTATACAATATGAGCAGGTCATACATATATAGGTTTGCAAATAGCAATAAACGCGCAATTCATCTGTGGTTGGGCGCTATATATGCTGCACGCCCGGCCATAAAAAAGAGGATGCATATTTTAAGTTCATTGAAATATAAAATACAAATTTCCGCTACAGAGAGCTTCAATACATGTGGGTTCATGCGTGTGTATGTGTGTATGTGTATATGTCTGAGTATATGTTCATAAATGTGCGCGGCTGTTTCTGCGTTGCTCGGCACATACATTTTTCGATATTTCAAATATGATGATCACAAGGGACAAGCAGAGAGTACTCACCAGTTTCAGCCAAGCATTCGTTGTCAATATTTGATTCTTTTCGTCCTACAACAAAAAATGGAATGCATTAGCTTTTTTCGTAGTAAAATGTGTCGGAGAAAAGAGTCGCAAACAATTATAAAACCACGAGTACAGAGCAACTCTTTTCCTTTACTATGTGAAATCTTGAAAAAGATAAAAGATAAAAAAGAAAAAATAAAAGTAAACAAAATAATGAAGAGAAAAAACCACAAAAGCTTGTTAAGTGAAAAAAGTTTCAAGTTAAAAAAATAAAACAACATATTTTATGGAGTACCAGAAAGAGAAATATTCTCTTCGAGTGTATCGTTTCTCAAAAGCTCACTCAAAAGTCTTTTGTATTGTAAATGAAAAGTAAAATGAGCTTGCAACGTTCCCGCTTTTCCTATTTCTCTCTTTAAGCTACCATTGACTTTTTGTATAATATTATATTTGATTGGTCTCGATTTTTCAAATTTGTTTCTTATAATATGTCACTTGATATAGTTTATTTGTTTAGTTGCATGCATAAATGAATGGGAATTCATAAAAAAATGTGCTCAGATATTGCTAATCCATCTCTGTTCTTTTTCCTAAATTACCCAAGCTTTCATCTGCCTCTCTCGTGTCGCTCATAAATAAACCTCGTGAATTTTTCTATATTTACTCATATGTACTCAACTTTTCAACTAGAGAATATTAAAGGCACCAAAAGCCGAGAGCCTGATTTTCTTCCGGAAGAAAGTCATCGAGTTGAAACAATGTCAAAAGTATTGACTAGTACATCAAAATCATAGTATTACGTACCGAGAATCAGGGGACGAGAAGCCATTCCTTTCCCCCTCCTCGTTAAATTATTAATTTATTATAATGATTTAACTTAGGGGGACGGGGGTTATTGCACACCTGTAATGCTTTCGTATAATACAAGTCAAAAAGTGACGACCGTGCTTGCAACGAATCAGTGTCAAGAAAAAAGTTTCAAAATTGAATTATTTTTTTTCAGCGTTGCTTCGTAGATTATTAATTTCTTCGTTAGTGTGCAGGACGGGATATAATAATATTTCATGCTACCCCACCCGAAACTAACCTTTTTCGTCCCTGCGGCCAAAACGAAAAAGTTCATTTCTGCTGGGGGATTCATGAAAAATAGTATACGCACCTATGAAGCGAAAAAAGAAAACCTCAGAGCTCGTGTTTATCAACCGCGGCTTCGCCTCGGCCGATAATTATACATGCTCTGAGGCTTTCCGGTTTTTTGCTCCCTAGGCACGTAATATACAATTGCGCCTTGGTGTCCGTAGCTTAACGCGAGTCAAATCCACGCGAATACGTACAATAAAAAAAGTATCCGGGAAAAAATTGTCTAAAGCGAGACAAAGCTCCGGAGATTCAAAAGCTCGCCTTTTTCCTGTTTGAGTTGTTGAATCTTCTTCTCTTCCTCCACTCGCCATATGTACATCAACAACAAAAACAAGAACAACAATCATGGTACGCATGTATATAGCACATAGAAATGCAGAAAAACATAGCGGGAGAAATAATTGCTCGACCACAAAACTGTACTGGTGACTTGGTGTGCGCACACAAACTCTTCCCTTTTTCTCTGACTTCTCTCTTTATCTCACTCTCTCTCTTCTTCGTCGAGCTGAGCTCGGTACAAACAAACAGAATTCGGAGTGCAGCAGGGCAGAGCTTGGAACGCATGTGTCGCGGAGCTATTAAATTACGCAGACGGTGTACTCGCTGATGTTTGTTTAACGAACAAAAAAGATCCCTCCTATGCATGTATATATGTAACAAAAGTTTCGCGCGCAAAGAATTTAAGTAGTTCTGCTTGGGCTGCATGAGGAAAGAGAAGGAAGGCACGCTCGAAGGAGGAAAAAGTTTTGAACGGCTAATGCATGTACGAATATATATATATATATATAAAACGGTAGTGGTTATCTTGAAAAATTTGCAGATTCGCAACTGTAGCAATGCTTGTTTTCTTTTTTCCAAAATTTGTTCTTGTGTATATAATACCCTTTTTTCAAAAGATGCTTATTTGAAGACATTAATGAAATTTTTGCGAGTATGAAGCCGCGCAATATCCCAATGTTAATTCTCATTTAGCTCTCGAAAGAAGAAATGTATGGGGGAGGAGGTGAGAAATTGGACAATCAGTGAAAACTAATAATACTTAACTACGAAGGTTAGTTTTACTAAACAACAAACCAGTATGATACATTTTACGATTTTATTGCAGTTTCCACTGCTTACCAGGTGTTTGAGGTTCAAAGATAAATCAATGCTTATCTAAGTTCAAGTGAAAAAATTAGTTTTTGTTAGTTCTTGATAGTCACGTAAACAATTCGGTCATGAAAAGTGACAGTATGACGGGTCTAAAATCTGTGCAAATGTTTTCAAAACTCGTGCGAGAAATTGAGCGTGAAGTTACACTAAAGTAAAACGAAGATCAACGATAAGTTTAATTCACGGCAACTTCGGCTGAAACTTGAAATTAAATTTTAATTTTCACATCTAAATCCCAAGAATATATGAAAGCCAATAAGAGAAGAAAACAAGCTGCATTAGAATGAATGAACATTTTGGAATATTCATGGAACATGAATAAGAGGTTAAGGTTATTATTCAAGCCAAATTACATTCGAATTCAAACAAATTAAAAAAGAAGTAAATGTTCTTACTGCAGCTCGCTGAAGATTGATCATTAATTTTAAATTGTTTTTATAACTCGAGGTGGTTAACTTTCTATTGAAACGTACGCTCTTTTATCACTTTAAATTGATTTGATAAACAAGAAATTAGCCCTAATGCAGTACATTATTAAGCATAATTTAGAATTCATTCTTAAAAAATAATTGGACTTTCAAAACATACGCTCGTATTTTTGGATCTCCGTTGTTTATACAAGAAAAATTTTAAAAATTACAAGGTTCACGTGTAATTTCAATTGGTTCAATTCATTCGTCGAGTCTCAGCAATCGTTACAGCTTAAATTAGGAATTGGAAAAAATTAAGCAACGCTTACAAAGTTCAAATTTTTTTCCGTCTTGACACACGAGTGAACTTGACTGGCCTCGAGGAAAAGTTTAAAGATAAGATCCGTGCGGAAGTGGCCGTGACACAATATATATATAGACTTATGAGACGACGTATAATATACGTGACACGTGCATATTCTGTACAGTGGTACAAACTATCTTTTCCGCTTTCCTCTTCAGTCCTCTCACTCTTTTGCCTCCGCTCGCGGAGGTAAACTTCCAAAGAGCCCGTTTAGGCCTTTTTCGCTTGTGGGGGCTACTTTTCTTTCGACCCTCGTTCTTAACGAGCTTTTGTAGATGCGCTTTTACCACAGCTGTCTTTTCGTTTTGAGACACGACACATATTATGGATAAGTGGAGTGCGTTTTCACCTCGATATATATTAATGCCTGTCCAGGTATACGTATATAAAAAAATGTTTAACCTTGCGCACACTGGCTCTTAACAAGCAATTAAATCAAATGGTAGATTATATTTTGGTTTACCAAGATTTCTTGAGAAGGAAAAAAATCTACAAGTGGCATTGCGAGCAGCCGTTCGTTAACTTGCTGCACTCGAGTACGCAACGTACACGTGTACAACGAATCGAAATGAAAATTTCTTTTATGAAGGATTTTTTCACGTTGGGCGTATAAAATTTTTCTCGCCTTCTTGAATATGTTAACGAAAGAGAAAGCCAGCAAACCTGTGAAAGCTTCATACTATAGTGGCTCAACAAACAATTAATTTATACCGTAAGCGTTGCCAGGCAGACGTTGGCTTCAGCAAAAGTATCAATTATTACGCTTGAACCTCGCAGGCATTGGCCGTATTTTTTTTATGTATCCATAAAAACTTGAAAATGATCCATCTCGAAAAGTGCTTTTAGGTCACTGATTTTAAATTTGAATACTCCCTCGTCTCTCGCTCTCTCAACGTCGCTCTTTTCCACCTCTCCTTTCTAACGGGAAATTGAGACTTAGACTCTTTCGCTCTGCTAGATGCTTTGCATATAAAAATTGTCGCCTCGGGTGTATATCTTCGCCTCTCTTGGACCACATATATAGATGCTACGCTGCATACGTATAAACGCGAATCTAGAGCAGAAAATTTTAAATTCCTCGCGTTCTGGTTGTCATTTTCACTGATTATCGTAACCCTGTCATCGATATTACCCTCATCCAGTAATTCCATCGTGTTTATTATTATTATTATTTTTTCCATTATTTGTCCTCGATGACTCGTGTAATATTCTATTTCTTTATTGACACAAATGAGCGAGTTTCTGGCGGCTTTTCAACAAAGCCATTCGTGCGATTTGAGCTCTCAAGCGTGTAGCCAAAAACCCAAAATACATCAATATCATATTTAAATTCGTAAGTGCGCATTATTGTTTAAACCATCAGCCTATATAATCGGATTTCAAGTTTTGAATTATCAATATGTAGCTTGGAAAAATATATTTATGTAAGGAGAATGAGTTTACACTCGACTAAAAAAATGGCATGGATACGCGCTTTTAATAGGGATCGCTCGCTTTTACAGAATATGGGCTTTCTGCCGACGAATGGATAAATGCGAGCTTTTAGTCTCAGTTCAGCAATAGGCGCATGAAATCATTAAGAGAAAGAGAAAAAAGATTTTTTCCTAGAATTTAAAAAATTTTTCTGTCTGCATAAATAATTGTTATCTTCGTCGTAAAAAATTTAAATTTTTGCAGAGTATGCAAGGAGATATATACTTGGAAAAAAGTAAATATTCAAAGATTTAGAGCAGGCTCAGTTAAAAATCCATTTTGTTGAAGGTAAGATTGAGTAACTCGATAATTTTTTAGAAAATAACCGCTTGGATTTCATTGTCAAATTATTTGAAATAGATGTATTTCATCTTTCTCTCTCTTTCTCTATCGCACATATACACTTATTATCACATATTTGGGTGAAATTGAAAGCTTTCAGAAGTGTAAAACGCTCAACTACATCTCTATCCCACTCTGCTCACTATTTTCAAATGTAAATTTTCGATGGCTCTTTTGATCACCCAAGATAAAGTTTTCTTACTCAAGTTTTTACAAAGTTGCATTGGCAGTTAAAACGACGACGAGATTCAATCTTATTTTATTTTAAATTAATCTCAATTTTTTTCTCGATCAAAGACTCATTTTTTCAAATGCTTTGGAATAAAAGAAACTGATTGAAGAAAGAAAGACGAATGCTTGTACTCAAATCGTTTTTGACGCTTATTTTTTCACGGTAATTTACGTTCAAAGGCAAATTTGATTATAAGAAGAAGGAAAAAATAGCGCACGAAAAAGTGTAGCCACTTATCTCTTGATAAATCTTGACACACTTATAAGAGGCTTGTACGCAAGCATAATCCCAGCAATCGTTATTCCAACTATTCCACTTCTGTTTTAGCTACTTAAATTCTTTTTTTTCTATTTAGTACAAAAAAATTAAATGCAATATTCAGAAAGAGTACAATATTTATCGAGTATGACATAGAATATTCAATATTGTTCTCGGCTTGGCTAGCTAAACTGAGCAATTTCGAGTGCGAGACGCTATAGTGAAAAGTAAGTTCCTCCAAATCATGAAAAAAACATGAAGTCTTATCGTTGAAGCTGTAAAATTTCAAAGGAGACACGATTCTGACCTCTTGGATGTTAGTTCTGCCTGCTCGTGCCCCGAGGCTACTGGCAGTAGAAAAATCATCAGTTTTTATGCCACTATTTCGGGCAAAAATTTTGCGAGGAAGAGAAGTGAATATTTTTTTATAGTCCAGCTTCGCACACGATGTACTTTGGCAAAAAAAAAGCAGAAAGGCTCTATCCGCGCAGTTAAATACGTAGAAAAAAATCTTCAAATTTAATCAGCTCAGATTTTTGTTACACGAGAAAGATAAGAAGACGATTTTAATTTAAAATTAAAAACTGAAGAGCGACAATCTCTTGAATTTCGCGTCGACTAATTATTATTCGGAGCTGCTAAATTATAACTAATTAACCGTTTTATATTATAAGTTTATTAAAAGTAAAAAGCACCAGAAGTAAAGTTTGGAAATTGTTGACACTTGGAAATTATACACCCAGAGTGTCATGAATATACAGTCGCCAAGCCCACGTTGAAAATTTAAACAATAAATTTTCGTATTCTAGAAGGCTAAAGTCTGCATTGGACGTATAAATGCAGAGGTGCATTCGCAAGAGACTATACTCTGAATGTAAGTGAAAAGCTATTCGAATCGGTAGCAATGGATTCTTATCGATAAATTTAATATCCGAGAGAGGCGCGAACATTGACTAAACGTATACCCAGTTGCAAGCTGATCTTATCTTGTATGCAAAGTATACACGTTTGTGCAGCTTTTCGCTGTCTTTGGATAAAAATATTGCCTTCAGTCGTATTTTTATTTTTACCGGAATTCTTCGATACATTTTTTCAGGTCGCTTCTAAACAATCAGCACTAATTAAAAATGATCAAATAGTCTATAAATTTATGTATTTCTACGACGATCTAATTGTTACTTTTTACACAAAGAAAAAGGTTACGAGTAATCAAGAGAAAATAATTAAAGTTGAGAAGATTGATGGTTAAATTCAATAGTTTAATCCCAATTTAATGATTTTGAATTGCAAGCGTATCATTTCATTCAGAACGACGAATTATGAACTGCTCATGAAATTTAAAATCTCCGTAAAACAGTCAGTAATGTGCATGTTTTCATCTAACCAGAGAATTTTCCGTTTAAAATTGTTTGCATTCATGAGTTTCAAAATGAAAATAAATTCATATTCTAGATTCATTATTTCATTCAGCAGAAATAGTACTGGCAGGTTGTCGTCAATTAAAGTTTCATTAGAAAAGGAAAAAAAAAATCAAAATTTCGCTGCACTATAAGAAAAGTAATAACGAGTATATTATAGATTAAACTCGATACGCAAAGTTCACGCAAGATTATAAAGAATAAAGTACGTAAAAATTTTATTTTCATACAGTGTAATTTGAAATACTTGATTAAATAAAATGAATCACCAAGTAGTAAAACCTAGAATACGGTCAGACGTCTGAGTAACTGTTACACGCCTATTTTATATACAAATCGAGTGAATCGTAGTAAATATTCTTCTAATCAGCAAACCAAGTTCAATTCTGCGATATACAGATCTACATGGAAAAAGTTTCTTTTTCCATTCTTTGTTTTTTCTTTTTTTTCTCGGCTTACCATCAGCATCAGCAAGGCGCGGCCACGATCGAAAAAAAGTTTCGAATTAATTAAAAGTCCAAACGAAGAAGTAGAAAAACACTATGCGGTCACTTGCGTTGAAGTTGCGGGCAGTGACCACTGCCTCGGTTGAGACACTCGGTTATCTCTCTTTGCTCCTGTAATTAAGTCTGCTGCACGAGCGCACCTAAGGACCCTTTTTCCGACATATATACTCCGGCTAGAATGACTTGTTAAAGTCTTAATTGAATTTCTCTGAACAGAATTCATTGGTCACTTGTTTCGATTCGTTTGATCCGTAACAATTTGTCGCTGCTTACATGATGCGATGTATCCATGTATACAAGATACATTAATTCGGAGTGAAACGTTACGTTACGGAAATTTTTCATACAGCTGCGCAGCACAAACATGCCAGCGACAAAGTTTCTCCTTCGCGCCTGCACGCAAAGTTGCGCCTATATGTATATACTCGACTGCTACAAGGTAAAGCACGGGCTGGAAATTGTCGTTTCCGCACTATCGAAAACTTTCTGCAAGTCCGATCTAATTAACTTTGAGCGAAATAAACAATGAGTGTTTTGCATAGATTTTACAAAGATAATTATAAATGATTGAAATAATCATCGGGGAAAGTGCGAGAAAGTTTTGGAAATTCATTAGCGCGTTGCAACGCAACAGACAGCCTGCCCCTCCTCCCCCTCGCGCAAAAGCTCCTCCATCATTCTTGTGTAATGCATACACAGCTCTTGCCTCGAAAGAAAACAAAAGCACAACTGCTGCTGCTCATTATTAAGGCACATTACAAATATTTTATAAAATGAAAAGTATCGGAGGAGCTATATACTCACCACGTCGATAATTTGCTGTAGCGTGATACCGAATTTCACTTGCAGCGGCTCGCTCTCGTTCTCCACTGGCCTCTCGAGCGTATTGTAATTTGCCAGCAGTTTGTTTAGTAAAGCCCGTTCGTACGCTCCACCAGCGACGTCTGTAAAAAAAGGATAAAAATGTTAGTGCTGCTGTTCATTTTAACTTGCATCAGTTTGGGGAATGTAACGCAGCTATGATTTTGTGTAAAAATATATTAAGGCGCATTGGAGCCTGCATACGTAGAGCGATCGACGCTATTTTTATTTTGAAATTTTTTGAAAATAATATTTTTTTCTAAAATCAAAGAGTTGAACAATAAACGATTCATACGTATCACTGACCTATGTATTCTAAACATGAGGAACCCCGCACAGAGATTTGGCGCAGCTTTATCGTTCTCGGACTACGCGCGATCGAGTTTTGCTAATTTTTTATTTTCACTCCGTGGGCAGAGTCAACTTATGACTTAATGGGAGACGGGGTTATCCACAAAATTCCACGTCAGTAGAAAACTCATCAAAGTCACTCAGATATTTCAAGACTGCTATGGTAACCGATTGAGAGTTTTTTCTTTCTTTTCTGTCTTATATCTTCTGGCCCAATAAGCCGCATAAATATAGATACAAACGTCAGTCGTTATTCTCACAAACTTTTATCAAAAGTTCAAAGCTATGTATAACTTTTTTTTAAAGCAGAAGGAAATCCATTTACAGACTCGGCATGCGACAGTAGTGCGTCGCATAAATGTCCGACTCGGGCAGTGTACGTATTATTTGTGTAACAAATACAGTTAAAAGAAGCATACCCATTGCATACAATATTTTACATTACAATAGCCTGAAAGTGGCAGTAAAGTTGTGATTTTCAGATTAGCCCACTATGTGCCTTCTATTTTTCTCTTTACCGGAATCGAATCACCTGTACAGCGTCGCTGCTTTATCAAGTGCGCATGTTGATTGTAAGATAATAAATGAATTTACGAACGTGTTTCCACACATGAATTAGAGTGATTAAATTGTCGCCACAAGCGATTAATACGTACTTGCTTGCGCGAAATGTCTAAGTTTTACTGCTCTGCACGCTGTAATTTTTTTAAATATCTCGGCCAACTTGATTACGACATTATTTTTTCATGATACAAGTAGCTTAATACGATATGTGTTGATTTTAAAATAATAATAATAGCAACAACAACAAATCAAATCAGAAGCAAAGCATATTGTTCTATTGACTAGAAATAACAGGCGCAATGTCATTCACGATTGTTATTCAGATTTGCGTGCTCGGCTGTGGCGGGCGCATACATAAGCGAAAATTGAATGAAATCCAAACACAACGCGCAACGTATAATATCGGTACTTACGCTGACCTCGCTTTTTCTCTCTCTCTCTCTCTCCTTTTCTCTCTAGATGCCAATATGTGTATGAAAATATATGCGTGTATGTGAGCGCACACGTGTGTCCTTTTTTCAATCTGCATTACGAGAAACGCGAGTATACTACGTGCACTTTATGTTCGCAGGCACGGCACGCAGCAGGCACAAGCGAGTGCTCTGAAAAGCCGTCTGCGTGACGGAGCTTTTTTCGAATTATGCAAAGGCTGCTACTGCTGCTGCTTTTTTCATGAGCTCGAGCGTTTATATACTTCATTGAAACGCAAACCGAAGGTAGAGGAGAGGAAATTCGTATACGAAATTTTTTCCACATTGGCACAATTCGGTGCCACGCGGGTTTTTGGCTAAAACGAGCTTTAATTTCTTTCTCGCATTGAAGTCAAAAAATTTTCGCTCATTCTGCAATAACAACGATCTTACACGTACTCGATGGGTTGTTTATTTTTTGTTTCGCAATTTGTCGTAGACCTTAGGCCTTTTTTTCTGGACGCGTGTGTTTTTCGCGAGGCTTACATGCATACGAATTACATGCATAATGTCCGAGCAAAAGCGAGCCGTACGTATCTCGCGCGTTTTAGAAACTTGCTCGTCCACACATATTCGAGCTTGCAACTACTATCAGCCACGGGCTTGAGCTCGCTCGCGGGCAACATATTTCCTGCACTCGTGCCGTATTACGTACGCAGAGAATATTTCGACTGCGGCGAGCTTGCAAGTATATACTTTGAAAATTAAAATAAATCGTGAATCTTTTTGGGCGACTTGCTTTGAAATGATTCAATCTCTGTTTCATAGGCACTAGAATTAATGGCACGTCGCTTGCGAGTCTCAAAATCTTTATGCAGTATATGCCTAGCTTTAAATGTATATAGAGCTTTTATACTCGTTATACATACTTTTAGGGAATATATGGCAAGGCGCGGCAAAGTACGAGCGAGTTGCAGGCGGCTCTTGAATCGAGCTTTCGACTAATTGTCTTCTCTTTCTCTCTCTCTCTCTTGCCCGGTATACGCCTTTGCAGCTGCTGCACGCGGCAAAATCTTAGGTTTAAATTCATTCGACGCCTATATACATATAGATGCACGAGCTAGGTATACATAGCCAGACTCTCGATTATTCTCCCGCACGCGCGAGCACAGCTCCATCAAGCAGCCTTGGGAGGTCGGCGACGTCGGCGTCGCCGAGAGAAGTATCTTTGAATTCAAAAGGGAAGCGTAGCGCTCCTTCATACAGCTACATACACATGCCATATAATGGCAAAGCTACAGAGTGAGAATTTCAAAATCGAGTTATAGCCAAGGCTCTTAGCGGGGGAGCAGCGACATTTTCAGCTTTGATGCGTCGACCCCCTGCGACGCGCCTCGACGCGCATCTATATACCACAGCCGAATATTCTTTTACCACATAAGCTATAATCTGACTTGCCAAGAAGAAAGAGGCTTTTTCGGGTGTATACACTCGCAAGAGTATAACAATATTTGGCTCGAATGAGAACAAACTTTTGCTACATTATTTGCATTTTTTACGGAAAAAAGCCTAACGTATATTGTATACGTGTGCGATTTGCATTTTTTCGCTATATAAAAGAATGTAACTTTTGAAAAAAATTGCTCTGCCTGCTTCAAATCTCCCTTCGATCTCTTCAATTTTTAAACATGCGTCTGTAGCATTGAAATCCGCAATCCTAGATCACGTATCGCACATTTATCAATTAATTTTCAATTGCTGTAAGTGACACATCAATCGTCATTTGCCCACGCTTAATCTTAGTAACACAGTCAGAAATCACACTTTGCTACGCAGGGCGAGTCATCAAATCGAATGACGACATGTGGATCAAATATTCCTAAATTATTATCGCTGATTTTCAGTTTTCATTAAATTAAAAATCCAGTGTTATATTTTCATAGCTTGATATCGGCGATTGCCAATTATTGTAGTTATTTCTTCCATTTTTTTGCTTTATATTTCCCGATAACTAAAAATGCACTCTCATAGGCGCCATTTATCACGAATTCACTCAGGCATGCACTGCCCGATGAAAGATAACAAAAAAAGGCTGGAGTCGCTAAAAATCGACCATTCATGGTTATACATTTTTCCAGTTTCTGCAGTAGCAAATAGAAATTAATTTTCATCGTTCGCACCGAATCAAAATTGTTTTTGTAAACATTTTTAAAAAAAATCGTTGTCGTCGTCGAATAGGAAAAGGCCAACATACGTTTATGTTATGAATCCTACGCGAGGTGCAGCATGGCCGAAGAACCGGTTGCTTTTCTTCTCGTGCAACTCATGGTGTGTATGAGTATAAGCGTGAAATGAGTCAATGGCTCTCGACGTATGAGAATCACATTGAATATTCATGATCGTTGTCGTCTGTACGCAGCAGAGGCAGTCAAGTCTCGACGACACGTTGATAGTAGCTGGGCGTGTGTATATACCTAGGCTGGGTATTTCAAGTGCATATATACCTCATGTGTATGTATATTTGGCGCTGCCCTTTTGCTGCCATATTCTCAATGTATTAATGTGAAATAGTTCAATGCATTGCGGTCTATATTTTCTGTAAGCCTTTCATCGATTTACCCATTTGCTATAATTCTGTGCTACGATGAATCGAGAATAAAAACCCGATAGAACATAAGGGTTCGACCTTTTAGCTTACGGATTATGATTGCGAGGGCAAAACCGTAAGAGCATATAACTTCTAAATGAACTGGAAATTAACGAATTACAAATTTACTTTCAATCAGCTTGTAATCGATAATAACACAAGTGCGTTTATGCAATCGCATTGACAGCAGTATTATTTGAATTTCAAATTTCAAATCCTACCTAATATTCGGCGTAACGCCGAGCGAACGAACGAGGACGACTGCAAGTATTATCAGGCATTTCAGATACAGAAAGTGGAAAATCAAATTATAATTCCGGGCATACAAGCAGTAGCTGCAATTGTATACCAAAACCATGGTGTGTGCACGCGCCTGCGTAGAAGCAGATCGTGCATTATAGTCTTTCCTTAAAAACCGACGAAATAAACAATCCGTACGTATCAACTAAATATAACTGAATATTTTTGTACCGTTTGAATTTCAATAAGTGACATCGTTTGGAGCCAAAATGAAATTCGAAATTTCACTATCATTTACATTTTTTCGCGGAGATAAGATCCTTTACTTGGTCTTCGTTAAGTACGTGTACAATCAAATAAATGTATGAGATGTACATTTTTAAGTACTCTTACTTTCCAAATTTTTCGTTTTATTTTTTTATTTCAACTTTTGTTATAGATCGTTTTTCCATATGATATTATTGACGTTTTATTTTCACTATAAGTTTTGTTTTGAAAGAAGCCAATAGAACCTCTTAAAATTCCTATCAGTTAGTAGCAAGTTTACAAATTAAATAATTCTTATTTAATCTCAATCTATGAAAATTTCAAAGAAATCTCTGAACGAATTGCTGATCATTTGTTGACAATTTGAAAAAATTGATGTTTTTCAAAAACGTAATGTAATTGTAAATAAAAGTGTCACTCAAATAAAGTGACAGAGGGACGCGGAGAGCAATGGATCTTAAAAATTTTTTCAGGTAATTTTATCACTTAATAATTATTTTGAAAACTTTTCGGCTTTGAAAAATGCAGAGTTTCACTTGGAAACTCAAATTGAACTCTATTTGAGAAAATTCAAGGTATAATTGTCGAAAGAACTGACAGAGGAAATAAGTGTCCTCCAAATCAGCTCAGTAACAAACTATCCTCAAAGAAACGAATGTTGAACTTTATATTTTAAAATATTCGGTGCGAAATCTGTTGCTTCCTAGAAAGGTAAATGAAGCTTCGATTACGTACTTGCCCGATAGAGTGTTTTATCGCAACGTGTTGTTGGAAACAAAGTACGGCCTTGATAATGTCCTTATAATGAGCAGAATCATACATCAATCACTGTCTAGTCAGGACGTTATATATACGCAGGTATAGGAGCAAATATTAAGCTTGTTAATTAGTCCCAGTCAAGCTTTGTTACCAGGGTTAAATTTTAATAGTATTAAATTAGATTTCTTAAACGCGAGACTACTCCTACCTCCTGCATACGATGTACTTTCATCGTAATCGCACTGGCCGCACTCACATGTGCGCACCGAATGTCGTCGTACCGCTACACGAATGGCCGATAAAGCTCACGTATACGCAAAAGTACATAGCTTGGCTGCATACGCTTACACGTGTATGTAAGTGCACGCCATGCATGTAAATAAGGCCGATAAATATTTTCAATTATGTCAACGACCTCCATGTATTATGCTACATCATCGACGTAATAAATAGTGGGATTAGCGGATAACCAAAATATTTCCTCGCTTAAAAGTAGGAATACGATGTAGTTATAGCGTCACTTAACTCATTGGCGGTTGTTATGTATACTTATTATTTTTTTAAATTTATGTTTCTCAATTTACTTATTTTCTTTTTATTTGATTTTCTTTTATCAGTAATTGGCGGGGAAACGAAAAAGAAAAAACGAATTTCGTAGCACGTCATTTATTTAACTATCTATAAGTCGTGTTTTACACGGCAAAGATTTTAACGCGCGCTTTCGCAGCTTGAATGGACGATTTTCACTTGGCGCTTACACACGCTTGTACGCGTTTGATTTATCGCGAGCCCTTCTATATACATTCACGGTTCGTTCCAGCTCCTGGTAAATTTTGCGCGTCCAAGGCCCTGGGCTCACTTTTCACGAACTAAAAAACGTATCAACAACTCACGTGTGTTTTATGTCATAAAATTGACTACACTTTTTCCCCATTTCATCATGCCTAAAGTACCATAGCCATGATGATTATTTAGTCAGACTGAGCATCACAAAAGATCTTAAATAACTGGGAGGCAGGTCAACAAGCTAAAAAAATATTTCACTTTTTTCGCTATTTTTCAAATTCAATTCGTACCACGACACTTGCATTCGTTAAGGTGATTGAGCACTTTTGACTTGTACAGCAGTGGAAGATCAGGTGAGATATAAATGTTTCGTACCAAGATGTACCATTGTTAAATTGCTAAACTCGATCGTCGATCGTTCTCTAAGCCACGAATAGTTCGAGGACTCCCTCCTTCCATCGTCCATCCTCTCGGAATAACGACGATTTACGTCGATCGACGCATGTACGGTCGTTAAAGAGGCTCCGTATAACATTTTACGCTTTAAGGCTAACGACTGCTCGCAAGGCTTGGAATTAAGGGTGATGCTATTTTCTTTCAGATGCGTTTCGATCCTCGTAAAATTGAACCGTCAATTTATTTTTTCCGCATCGCGTAGCGGTTGTAAGTCTCGCAGCACACACACACGCACAATATACATGCATTATATGCAAAGTCCCTCGTACACACTGTGCGCGTTTACAGGGGCAAAGTTGGAGGATTCCTACCGGTTTCTGAGGGCTACTTTTTTTCTTTCTTCCCACTACACGTTGAAATGTGAATTATGAAGTTCTCTGCATTCGTATAAGGTGCGCGCTGCAAACGCGTTTATAACCGTTCCTGCAGCGCTACTGCGGCGGTTTTCCAGCTCTCGGAGCTTTCTCGTCTCGCTCTTGTACAGTATCGGCGTAAACGATGAATGTTGCAGTATATGCGTATATTTTCTCTGCTGCCGTTGCTCGCGAAACTACTCAAAATACTCAAATGCCCCGGCTGGAAACAAAATAGAATTCATTTTCGCTTGTTAGCCGCCAAATAAGCTCATATATGCGCGTAAAAGAGAAGGGCAGGAAGTAAGGGGACTTTTTCGCTGGTAATAATTCGCTCGGGTCACACTTACACGAATGAACTACAAAGTCACGCGTGGATAGGACAATCAGGCGCGAGACCAAGTGCAGGACTCGAGTCAACTGCGCTGTATGAATGGTTTATCATTCATCACGCGGTGGCTACTACAACGCGAGCCTTATTTGCGACCGTACAATTGGGGCGCAAAAAGTAAAAACAAAATAAGGGAAAAAGTAATCTCATCTCGATTTATATGAAGTAAGCTTCCTTTGTCAATGCGTAGTAACGCGTAAAATAAAATTACGTACATCTCGAGGACAGAATGTAAGAAAAAAACGTATCTCGATCAATCATTCTTACATCCTTTATTGGCTCATATCCGTTTAATAATAAAAAAAGCACGATATTTACTACTTCACATGACCCTTCAATTTAAGCATTTACATCGAACAATACTTTGTGGTGAGGGGCTTGATTATCCTGTTGGGGTCATAATGGATGTATACAGAAATTCTTTTGCGCCATATAATGTTCGACGCGAAGGTCCCAATATGGTATATATAATGCGTTGTACACAGGTACAAGAGAAGTACGCTATAGTGACCTCTAGTGTTTCTCTCGCACTCGACTGTTTTTGCATTATTCAATCTCCAATCAAACCGAACCCTTAGGCATCCGGGTCAACTCCTACCTTTATCCTCCTCTGCTGTACACAAGCTCACACACACATACACACATACGCGCAAACGTGTGTGTCATATATTGTACTTGTGTTTTATCTCCTTCTCCTTTCTTTCTATCGAACGCATTCCATTGGGACGGCTAGAAGCTGTTTTCCTATCCATACATTTACAGCAGCTAAGGTGTCTAAATATTTTTTCCTCCACCTCATACACAGTCGAAAAAACGTATTTTTTATGTATATTATTCTATGATGCTTCTATTTCTGCAGTGAATAAATATAAGCTGTGCGTCGAATTTAGCTATATAAATATTTCCTCGTGTCTTTATCGAAGACTCGGATGAATAATTCATGGAAATAATTTACCCGTTAATTCTATGTTCGAGAGATATAGATAAAAAACCATATATATATATATATATAGCAAAATGCAGATTAACGGAATCGATGGGGGGAAAATTCTGTATTTTATGCATCGCTGAGGCTAGCCCTGGCATTTAATCCGTCGCTTTTCTAACGGACCAGTCGTACATTTACTTTCAACGCGCGAAAAAAGCTGCTTGCTTCAGATTGTAATACGAGAACGTAGAGGCTTTTTTACCATACCAAGATCGAAATCCGCGCACAGCTTTAATCGGGCAGGCGAACTGCTGTGTTCGCTGACTTTGTTTTTGGCGATCTTAGCTTACAAATGAAAGAAGAAAAAAAAGAAACAATGAAATATGTATCAAAATAATAGCAAACAAGAATTTATTCTTTTAAAGCTAATGATAATATGATAAAGACGTAAAAATGTGTACATGAAATTGCTCAGGAAAATATGGCTCGATTAATAGCATTGACAACTCTATTACAAACATATGAAAGCACGATTTATTGCCTGGAAAATATTTTGGACGTTCGATATATTTCGTACATAATTTAAAACAAATAATTGATTGATCTAGCTATATTAGGTCTATCGTCCTCAGCGCGTGGCGATGAAAACTATCATGTGCTCAGTCCAAGGTCTAAAATGCTATAGGGAGTTTCATCCGATTCGTTGTTGCTCTGTGTACATTAATTTATTATCAAGATATTTAATATCATATTCGACTTTTAAATATCGAGATAGTTGCTGAAAGTAAATTTTACTTTGTTACTTGCAAAAAGATTTCAAATGCGTCGAGCTTGCGAGTCTTTTAATAAATTTTACATGCGAGCATTAGTATTCGCTTTTTCATTTTGGAAAAAATTAAGCAATAGTCGCGTTGATAGAATCGTTGTTACAGCAATGTTGTAAAAAAATTTATGCAAAAGCTTTGAAGAATTGAAATTGTTCTCGCTCTTCGATTGGTTGGTTAGCTCGATACACGAGCGCGCGCGCGCCGGAGACGTCTTCGCCGAAGGCATGTCTGACTAACGAGGCCGATTGAACATCGAGCTTTCTGGTCAAAGGCAAATTCCTAGTCGTATACCTATACAGCTCTGCACGTATAACTATACATATATAGGTGCACATATAGATATTCATAGCCTTGATGCTGCTCGGCTTGAATGTAGCCTTTTGTATGCGTTCGCATGAGCTGCAGCGCCGCCGCGTGCAAATGAAGTTTCCGCAGCGCGGATTTCTGAAGGTGCAGCAGCACGCAGCCGCCAGTGAAAGAGAGGGAGGCAGCGCGAGCTCGCAGAGAGAATGTTTAATATTCTAAGTGTGTTTGTGCGACTTTGAAAGCTCTAATGTCGGATGAATTATGAATTTTTGATTGTTAACCGTATTTGCGCTGCGAGTCACCGATAAATAAGTATATACCCCGTTCGAGCGCGAAAAAAATGTCATCTCGTCTTTCCTCTTTCTTGCGAATCTAGAGAAATAAAGCTCGACGACGTCGGTAGCAGCCCCTGAAGCAATGCACTCCTTTGCGTAAAACACAAAAATCTTCTTTATCTTATACTTTCCTACTTCTTTATTTTCGCCCGAGTGGAATAGTAAGAAATTCAACTTTGGCAAATACCTATACACATGTATAGTTTTATACTGTGCGCGAAGCAAACGTCGAGGCAAGCAGCTATATAAGAGAGAAAAAGTTGATTTATTTCGGAACGTGGCTCGAGTTTGCCAACTGATTACCATCGTCCGAAGAAGCTCTCTCGATTATTGCGCGAGCGATTAATTCATCGTGAAAGTATATTTCTAGAGTTTTAAAATATACCTCCACATCATCTGCTGCTTGACTTGGTGATTACCAGACTCGCAGTCATGTGATTCTTTTTTATCCTATATATTTAAAAATATGTATAGAGAGAAAGAGAGAGAGAGAGAGAGAGAGAAAGTGAAAGAGAGAATATTTGTAAATTGAAAAGTTGTACCGTGCTGGATTGCAGGTACGAAATCGAGAATGAATAATTTCAATTTTTCACACGATTGAGTTGTAAGGTAAAGGGTGTATGCTGTCCCACAAAGACAAACGTTGCGGTTTAAATATGTCGATGATCGTTTTCTTGGAGGGGTATATATTCTTGACTAATTGATGCGGAGATCGCGCGACGCTCTTGAATCAACAGAGCTTTTTCTTTCCATCGCTACACGATTCAACTGGCGAGTGAGGGAACAATTTTCACCCATATATATATATATATATAATATGTAGAGAGAATGACTGTGAGAGGCTATTCATTTACAAGCGACGCCAGGACATTTCATACAATCGCTGAAAACAAAGCTCCGAGTTCGACCGTCTACTATAGGAGGAGAGAGTAAGTGAGAGAGAGAGTCACCGAGGGAGTAGCAGCACAATGGACTCGGCTCAACTCTACGTCACTTGCTACCCTCGAATAGAACCGAAACGATCTTTGTATACTCGAGAGCTTAAGCTTTATTCGACTGAATCAATAAATCGTCGATGGTATATGATTTGATTGATTTTTCGTACAGAGAAATGAGAAACAAGTCTCAATGATCAAAATATTTAATGAGCTAAATAAAGATAAACACCTTTTAACTCGTTCGAACTTGGAAAATCGCTTCAAGTGTCAGGCGGGAGGCAGCAAAAGGGCGAGAAAAGTTAATCTCTGTCCTCTATGAATGTATAGGAGGGAGACGGAAACTTTCTCGCGTCGTGCCGCTTGACACTTCAATATAACGCGTATTTTTGCGCGAGCTGGCATGTACGCGCGTACTGAAAGGCGCAAAAGTGAAATAAGAAGAAATGTTACATTCTTAAGTGATTCTCTGCGAAAAAATGAATATTTCATGTCTTGCATAAGCATTCGTAATAGTTGAATTTCGTCATTTGAGTTTGTACGGACGTACATATGTGTACGTACGCGTATACCTCCTTTTTCATTATTTTTTTCGTTTGACAACGAGATTTCAGGCGTAAAATGTGTCTACAGTTCAGAAAATTTTACACAAGATTGTATTATTGGACTCGTCAGTCCAAAAAAAAAACAAATATCAAATACCCTCAAGTTTCAAAAAATAATGCTTAGTTATTTCAATACATTTCATGTAGACTTGACGCTAGAGCGAAGCGATAATTAAAAACCCGAAAAAAACTGCACCAAGGAGAAATTTATTTTTTATTTTGCAGGTTTTTTAATTAAAAAAAACAGCTTGATTTAACAAGATTTTTGTTACTTGTGATTGTGAATAAATTTTCTTAGATTTGCTTTTACGTTAAAAAATGTACCACAATGTGCACCTAGTTTAACATCACTTTATTACGATTTATCTTTAATTTCAATAGAATTTGAGTAAAATTTTATTGAGCTCAAATAATTGAACGTATTCTTTAGCAGAAATAGAGTAGAGAGTGGAAAAAAACTAATGACTAAAAATTACTACTTCAATTAATATGTTGATAAAAGATAATTTAGAAGTCAGTGACTGTCTATGTATAGCCCATCGTCGAAAAGCAATCATACATCTATCCGTCGTAATCGAGTGCGAAAGGCGTATTTTAACACAATAATCGAAACGATTCATCATGCACCAAAAAAAGGAAGAAAAAACAAAGCAAGAAAAGAGAGAGAGAGAGAGGAAAATGTTGGTGTCCGTTGCAGTTCACGTTTGAAGCGCTGATGTTTCATACAAGCGTCGAGACACTGATGGATTCGTTGAATTTTCTGTACGGATTCCTGCATGCTCTCGCACTCGCATGAAAGCGCATCAGGCATAAAAGCAAAAGTGTGAAAAAGTTTTTTTTATCAAAGTATAATGACAAAAAGTAAACGTACAGCCATAATAATGACGCTAGCTATTGTATTGATCTTAAAATGAAAACATTTTACCGGAAATATCGTGAGCTCATTAAGCAGGCTGTCGAAGATTTTTAAAAATTCATCAATCAGTCGCGCGTAAAAGCTCCCTACAAAGATTATAAAATTTCATTCTCTCTATTATTGAAGACTTCTCTATGAGTTTCAAATACAAAAAGGTCGACCGCACTGAACGATCGCGATGAAAAAAAAAAAAAAAAAATGATTTCCAGATCTTGGCTGGCGAGACTTTGTACGTTCCTCGTGTACGACTTGTCGATCCATAATTACCGAGCCGTCAGGTTGTCTCCAACAAAAGCTCCCTCTTGCAAGCTCTTTCCCCGTTTTTCTTTTTTAGGCAAGCCAATTAAATTGTCGACAGTAGACGACCTAAAACTGCCAAACTGACTCTGTAGTTGACCTTTTCTATCTTCGACATGACTTTTTCCGTCTGCGTCTACGCTAGCATGCAGCTTTTGAAAAAAATCTTCCCAAGGCGAGCGAGAACACGTGGTTGGGGGAAAAAAAAATTAGACAGAAGCAAATTAATGCCGTGAACTGCAACGATACGAAGCGAGCGAGCTCCAGCCATTGTCTTTGAAAGCATATACATACGCGCTTGACTCGAGGAAATTAGAAAAATTTTGAAACAATTAACGAGGAGTAATTGTTTGGCGGAGCTTTGTGTGTTTGTTGTGTGTTCGGCATAGAGAACTGAATGAGCAGAGGCTCAAGCCCTGGCGCGCACTTGCATAGATCGACACACTCGACTGCTGTGCTGCAACTCAAGTGTACGTTATAGCCGGGCGCACTGCAGAAACTACCAATCCTGACCTTAAGTCGTGACGTCGAGTGGGAGGCCTGGAAAATTAAATTCATAATCCTTAAACGAAACTCCATGCATCATGCTCCTTCTCGACAACAGTAGGTTAAATTGTAATTATTTCCGTCGTCGTGCCTCCCGACGTGACTATCGCCGCACATAGTACTGCTGTACCAAAGCTACGTACCGCTACCACTGCTACTACTACAACTACTATCAGTCGCCATTCAAAAGTTTCGAGTAATTAACGCGCCTACTCCTCTGTAGATCGTCCCGTAGCGCATCTAACCTTATATTTACCCGTGCACAGATGCGAGTCGTATACATGCGCGTGTCGAGTGAAGCTTTGCCGTCTGCATACGTGCTGGATGCACACGAACGCAGTCACACATTCTGGCTCGATCCCTCCAGAGCGTTATTAAATTTTATCTCATTATTTACTATCAGCAATTTAGAATATTATCCTCGGGCCCGCGCGCGCTCAAAATATATTATGCAGCGTTGAACTTGCGAGAGCGAGAAAACAAGTTTGCTCGCCGAGTGCATAGACATATTATACGTGGCCGATCGACGCAACGGATCCCACCCAAAGAGATCTTCTTTGTAGCGATTACTTTGCCGAGATTAATTATTGCGGCGTCAATTTTCAAATTAGCTTCTGAATTATGCAAGCTTTCATAGGTAGAGCAGCTACGAATATAGCCGCTAACCAGGGCTTGACTTTATTCAAAAGGAAAGGGGAAAGAAAATACACAGTCGAGTAAAACGAACTATACGACTCTTGGTAGCCACGACCGTGCAAATATCAGATCCGCAACGGAACGATAGTGCAGTCGTAAAAAGAGAAAAAAACATAAACCTAAGATTTTCAAGTAGCAGGCCGAGTTGATTCATGAGCCACGCCGCCTAATCCGCGTTAAAGCCACACACGAGGCACAATACCGCGAGCTGTATGAGGCCAAAAGTGTCCAAAGGAGCGCAGTGTGTGCCAAACACGACCCTTGAGAGAATGTTCGATACAATAAATAAATTTCGAGGGCTGCTAAGCTATGTTTATGAAGCTTCGTTCATTGATTTTACACTTTCACATTGTCAGCTCGTTAGTGGAAGAGGTTTATATGGCCACGAGCGCACTGGCCCGTGATTTAAGGATATGTGTTAAGACCAGTGCCGAAGGGGCAGCGTATCGAGCAGCTCCTAGTCGATTCGTTTCAATCTATACCTACATGCGAAGCCATGTACCTATTTTCTGATTTATGGCACTCGAGAGTGGCCAAATAAATTATGACAACTCTTAATCCTAGTACATGTGATTTCGAGAAGAAAAAAGCCGAAATAATAATACCTGCGTTCAGCTTATCAGCATTCAACATTACTCTTGGAACAGTGAGATTGATGAATAAATTGGTTGCATTAAAAAATGCGCGTATTCGCTATATGCGCTTCCTCTGTGTAAGCGAATTAGACGCATTTTTTCGACAAAAAATCATTACCACGCTTGAACGAAACATCCATGTCCGGGTACTAAGGGCCACTTTATTTCCTGAAAAAAAAAACCTTTTTTTTCTGTCGCAACAACGCACGCTCGCACGTTAAATCTTGCTGGGAAAAGGGAACTAGCGCTTTGTGCAGCTCTCGCTCTCGCGAAAAACCAAAATCGCGCGCGGGTCCGTTTTTTTTCCATAAGTAATATTTCCGAGCCATGGCACAAAATGCCAACTGTACGGGCTTTCAAGCAGACCGAGGGAGTCGTAAAAAAAGGAGGTAATATTTTAGGCCGTTTATGTGGCTGTGTGTGCGCGCGCGTCATTAGTGTGTGCGCGAGGCAGAGGCACCTATAGTGGACGCACATAGCGCGGCAGCCGTATGCATGCCTAGCAGTCGCTGCCTCCTACTTAGATAGGCCTTGTAAAGTTCGCATAAAAATTGCAACGGCGTATAATGTAGGAGGAAATAGAGAACGCGGAACAAACGATACGTATAACGCAAAGAGAGAGCGAGAGAGAGAGCAACATCCTTGACCCCCTCAACAATCCCTTTATCTTTTCATCAGCAGCGCGCATCACTCACACGCGTACATACACACATACATACACACATACATACACACACATATAATATAGACACAGAGTAACTTTGCTCTAGCTGCGTTACCCTCGTGTCTCTTTTTCAGGTTTTTTTTTTTTTTTTTTTGCTTTTTTTGCCAGTCAGTTCGAGTGGACTCGGCGCGCGCTCGCTTGCCTGTATGCATATGGCGCTAGGCCATCCTTGAATTTTTAATTGGCTGTGACTCGCAGCGGCGGAGCCAAGCTCGCGACTTGCGTGAGCCGTTCTCAACTCTCCGCTGCGACGGGGGCGAGCGACAACGACTATCCCAGCAAATGAAAAAGAAAAAAAAAGCTCAAAAGCGTGTACGCAGGCCACACACGCGCCTTTTTATCAATTTCACTTTTCCCATAATGTTGAACCGTAAAACTCATAGATGGTTTAAAATGCCAGCCATGGATAGGTCGAGTTAATCATCGCGTAATCGCTTTGTTTTCGACTTTACGACCCGATAACAAGCGAAGACCCAAATCGGCGTTTTTTCGCGCGCATCGAGATCGACTGGGCTCTCCGAACGTGCTTATTATAGTGAACTACACACGATCTCGCGTATCCCCATTGATATACTTTTTCTATCGTTGATTTTACGTTTCCTCTCCAAACTTTCAGTTAAAGTTTTGCTCTTTCGTGCGCATATTAACGATATATATATACAGCTTTCGGCAAAATTATATCATACCGTTGAATTCAAATTAGAAGAAACTTTTACTTACGTTATATGGTTAAATGCGAAAGGGATGAGGGTCGAGAGAAAATGTTGGCGTCATTAGGCGCCACAAGCTCGCGGGGGAGCCCAGAACTCCTTAAGCTCTCCTAGTTCATGCGGCGACCATTGTACAACAGAAAAAAAACAGGACCCGTGTAACGGGAACGAAAAGCCAATATAGGGGGATGAAAGTTGACAAAACGATGTTTTCTGTCGCATTATGCGCGTTACAATGCTCACGCCGTACATGCCGAACGCGAGTAAAAAGCAGTATACAATGCGTACGATGGGCAAATGTTATTATACAACTGAACGAGAGAGTCGACAGGTCGTATTCGTACCAACTGCAGTCGCTCTGCATATTATGCCAACTCTCTTCTCCTAGTTCGTTTTTTTTTTTTTTTTTTTTTTTTTTTTTTTTTTTTTTTTTTTTTTTTTTTTTTTTTTTTTTTTTTTTTTTTTTTTTTTTTTTTTTTTTTTTTTTTTTTTTTTTTTTTTTTTTTTTTTTTTTTTTTTTTTTTTTTTTTTTTTTTTTTTTTTTTTTTTTTTTTTTTTTTTTTTTTTTTTTTTTTTTTTTTTTTTTTTTTTTTTTTTTTTTTTTTTTTTTTTTTTTTTTTTTTTTTTTTTTTTTTTTTTTTTTTTTTTTTTTTTTTTTTTTTTTTTTTTTTTTTTTTTTTTTTTTTTTTTTTTTTTTGTTCGCTACAACGCAGTTGCAACTATAGCTCGCTGAGCATGGTATACACTTGGAATACTGCACTAATTCGCGCACTTGTTTCCTCGTCGACGACGCACATCCTTTTTTTCAACCTATACCACCAGCACGCACGCGACGAGGGCTTGGGTGCTGGTTTCGACGCAGCTAAATACGCTCTCTCGCTATCGCACCAACCTGCGCATCGCAGTTTTCTCCCTCCTAAAAAAAAAAGTTTCGAAACCGACGAGGACGAGCGATAGACAACGTTGGTACAGCCAATGGTACTCGAGCGAGAAGCAAAGCTTTCGCGAATATGAGAAAGAGAGAGAGAGAGAGAGATGAAATTGAAATACCATATATATATAAGCGAAACTCGCGCGAAACAGTAACACAGAAATTTTCAATTGATATTCGGTTAGAAGTAACTGCGCTTGACTCAACTGCTTCGCGAACAATTTGAATAACAAGTACTTTATACTTTCGACGAAACATTCGAGTCTGGTTGTATATGTATATACGAAGCAAAAGCTTGCGCGCAGGTGTACATATAGAATATCGTGTATGTAAACCAAAGAAAATGACCGACAGCTTAAATTTGCAACGATGCTTCTTCGATTCGGTCTTTGTACTACAAGGTATGTGCACACGCACACACTCACATTGATTGACATAGTTGTTACGTATTTGTGTACGTGTGTGTGTGTGTGTGTGTATATACATAGTAGCTATACAACAGAGAATGCGACTATACGACTAACTTCTGTCCTTTCGCTTTTGCTTCTCGGCGCGTATATATATAGCTTGCACAAAGTATATACTTGCAAGCCTTTACGTATGTGTGAGTGAGTACGTGTACGTTGTGTGTCTCAGTGATACAACCATAAAGTACAGGAGAAATCGTAATACGTTACCTAACGTACACACACACACACATGCGCATACTCGCTCACAGAGAAGACAGAGACAGAGGCATAGAACAAGCGTGTGTGGTTACGCGTTCGACTCGACTGTACTATTGTGTATTTGAGTCTCTCTCTCTCTCTTGAATCTTGTTACTCCAACATAGAGTTGGGTACAAAGTTCAAAGAGGATTCAAGAATAGCATTTTGTACACCTACTCTCTCAGCGGTGATGGTGGCGGCAAGGTTCTATTCACATATATATATATAACGTACAATACTTTGTCAAATGTACGAAACAACGCCTATACATCATCAGACCAAATTTTTTTTCTCTCTCGCTTATTGCGCGAGAAAACTTGCAGCGGAGCTATACACACCTGCGAATCAAGTTTTCAAATATTACAACATTTTAATGATAACTTTTCGATTTACCCTTTCTCGGTCTCCCTCTTTTTCTCGCTCTAAGTACTCTCAACCGAAATGTTTGTTTTACACTGTCAAAAAATTGTTTGCGCACAAAATTCAACTTGTCTCTTGGCTTGTAGCCTCGGCGAGCTTTATTGAAATTGGTTAAACATTATTATTGATCTTGTATTATTCGTCAGGCGGCGGTGGCACGGTCTTGCGGAGGCTCTCGGCCGGTGCGTCATAGAATTTGTTGATTTTGGAGCCGAGCCCACGAGCGCAACGCTAACACACACACACACACACAAACACGCACGCACGAGCGCAAACTCAATATGGAGACATGCAACGTATGCTTAATAAATATAAAATCGATATACAAGCGTTGCACAAACAGCGAAACTTTGATATAAGTACTTGGAACGCGATACGTACATAATACTCAAATCCTTGCATTATAACGCGCACGTCAACTTTTGCTTTTTTTGTCGAAAATTCCATCGAGCTCTCGCCTACACCAACTATATGTAGGATGATTTTAATGCGCCGACCATTATTGTGTCGTCGCTGATGAAGTTGACTTGTTTATACGCTAAGCTCCGACTGAATTACAAGGGGAGGGGGGGGGGGGNGGGGGGGGGGGGGGGGGGGCATTATATACATTTATACATGAAATTCAAGGGACAAACGCACGGTATTACACACGAGATGCGATTCAACTCTTGAAACACGCGTGTATATTTCTATGCGTACGCCAGAGCTTTTAGCGCGACATAATCATTTGTCATGTATAGCTATCAGTAGGAAAGCGAACTGCGTACAAGAAAGTGAGATGCTTTTTTTCCTTTCTCGAGCAGTCTCTAGCTCGAGCTTAGGGGGCGGGCTGCCTTTGCTTGTCAACTTAGTTGATGTGTTTTACGCGGAGAGAAGACAAGTCGTAAGTGGAGTATACACCAGGTAGAAGAGATAAAGTTTAGTTTGATGAGCTAAGTTCATAGTTGCACAGCGAGAGAGAACGTCGTCGTCGTCTCCGTCGTCGTCGTCTGAGCTGCTAGTGTCAGTCAAGTATCCCCTTTCCCAAAAGCCCCAAAGTTGCATATAATAGGAACATTTTGATCGATGGATCAGGGAGCTGCGAGATACAATAGCCATAGCGACGATCCGAGACCAAAGAAAGAAGAAGAAAAAATGCGCCTTTATTTTCCTCCGCGGCCCTGTTATCCGAAAATCAATGAGCTGTGTTATCTGCGATGATTAGTTCTTTCGCCTGCAAGCTCGTGATCGTGTGTCGCGCGCACGCGTCATTTGACAAAACGTTGCTGGCGTCTGCCCTTGTGTGTGGCGCACGCGTCTGCCTATATAATGGCCTGTAGCTGCTCACCCATCGCACGGCTCGATCGAACTTTTCAACCTAAATCCACGCCACCGCTTCGGTATTAGCATGCAAAATACGACCGAATCTCGTTAAAGGCTGCTCGGTCTCTCTTGGACATCACTGCGAAACGGTGTATGTGTATAGGCAGCTAAATTGAAGCTCGCTCGCGCGCTGCACAGAGTCAACACGTACAAGCGAGAATTTTTTTCCCCTTCCATTGCTGCTCTTGCTCGTGCTCCTATCCTCGTGTAACCCTAGTGGAGCTTGCGTTAGAGCTTGCACCTGTTTTACATGGACGCGAGTTTCGATTACGTTTGCAGGACGGAAATCCCTCGAGGTACAACGTGTGGCGCTGCTTCTCGCGAGCAGCAGCAGCAGCGCCACATCATGCGCTTGTTCGTGATATATTTTTCATGGAACCTGTTTTTTATTCAGGACCGAGGCATGCGTTGCTGTGCATCTACCGTACGCATGCTCGAGCGAGAAAACTGAGTTTGGATTTGCTCTCTTTCTCTCTGTTTTTTCTCTCTTTTTTTTTGTCTGTTAGCACACGACGCGATGTTAATGCTATATTCAAAGATAATAGGTGAAATGGAAAAGGCGCAATCCACTAAAGAGTAACAATATTTCGTGTTCTTACATTTTTCACACTTACCATAGCGTACTCACGTGTGTGTTTATATATGCTTATACACGAGTAAACCCTGTTGTAGCGCGCGGCCGGGGAGACGCACAGAAGCGTCACGTCTCTCCTTCTCGCTGCTACTGCTCGCGCTGGCAATGCTTCTTTCGCTCATCTTTTATATAAGTCTTTTTTTCCCAACGACAGTTGTAGAGCACAGCGACGGCAATGACAGCTCGTCAGGTATTTTATTTTCCAAACTTTTTTACGTTTTCCTTGGCTAGCATCACGTACTACCAGCATTTTTGGTCCTGCCATTTTATTTTTTACTTTCCTCTGTTTTTTTCAAGTTTTTTTTTTTTTTTTTTTTATTAAGTTGTGAGCGAAATTTTTCGAAAAGAGAGAAAGGGACGAGAAAAAAATCGGTAAATATTTTAACTGCTGCCTGTGCATTACCCTAGTAGTTATAGTCAATGTCGTGTTCACTACATGAGTTATTATTCCATCATTTATACTCGCACTCATACAATAAAATCAATTATTCCTTTTCATTTATTTTCATTCCTTAAAAAATTTCATCATTTCTTTTTCTTTTATTTCAAAGACTCTATCAATTTCAACGTCCCAACTTTCTCCGCTTGAATTTTTGCCGATATGTAATGAAACATGGAGTCTCGACCAAATATCAGTGCGGATGGATAAATATATGAGTTTGAGCGAGATCGTAAAACAGAATACTCATTAAAGTTCTGACTAGCTGAGAAGCAGAGAGAAGCGCGTTTTTCCGGAATCGGATGCGTGACAAAAAAAGGAAAAAGAATGGAAAATCCATTTTGAAAAATTGGATATATTTTGTTTCACTAGCATTCGATCGTGTTAAAATTTTTTTAATACAATGAGCAAAATTGAAAAAAAAATTAAATTATTGATTAATGTTTGAAGAGCTTTCGTTGGCAACCCCTCAAATCGCCAAGTATCTCCTGTTTAACGATCAGCAAGTGTTACGCGTGCAGCTAGCCCATACATAATACAACAGGCATTCAAGGTTTCGATTATATGTTGTATTGCGCTCTACTCGAAGAGAAATTGTATTCAGCACCTCTTTAATTTGAACCTGCTTATTACATATAAATAATTACACAGTTGCGAGTTGCGAATATACAAGCGCGAAGCCGCGTAGGAGCTATACTACGTAAGCGCGACTGCATGAAAAATTTCGAGAAACGCGCCTTCCGGTGCTAGTGGTATGCAGTGCACACGTGCATAATCTTTCACAGCGCTCCTCTGAAAATGGCCTCGATAACGCATTTGAGAGGCAGTTTAAATTGAATAAAATTTTAACCTTAATAAGAGATGCAACTGTATGTGAAGAAAATGATCAATCTTAGACTGGAATAGGACTTGATGCTGCTGCTGCCGCCAGTGCACCTTCGCATCGTAATCATCGCGTATAGTGCACGCATACACACACATACACACACACATCGCTACGTATATATGGAGAGCAAGAGAGAGAGAGAGAGTTGTTCTCTCCCCGGGAAAGCTTGAGGTCTCCATAGCAACAGGCGCGCACAAGCAAGTGAGAAACCAACGCGAAATTTCGAAATCGAGCGCGTTCACGTTTATGCACGCACACATACGTATAAGCGCACATGTGCACGCGCATCGCAATATACACCTGCGTTTGTGTACGTTAGCTGCGCCAGTGCATGTCTGCGTGCATACATCGTAGTTTGCGCGCGGCTATTGACGCATGTATAGCACAGTGCCAGCAACAGCAGCACACACGTATGCACGAGACGAGTGAAAATGTTGGCAAAGGAGTGGCTGCTACCTGCCTACATGCACACGCACGTGTGCGCGTATCCTCGGTGTTGATTAATGCCCCTTGGCATCTGTGTGAGTGAGTGCATCTACACCTACGCGCACAATACACCTACACATAGATATATATATATAATAACGGGATGAAAGAACTCGAGAGCCAAATGGTGTGCCTTTGAATCAAGTATACATGCGTGAAGAGAGAGAATTTGTTTGGATGCGCACTTGACTTTTTCATCTTTTTATTTTATTTATTTCTTTTTTATTTTATTTATTTATTTATTTGTATTTTTATATTTTTATATTTTTCATTCTTTCTTTCGTTCTTTTTTTTCTAACAAACATATTGATTTTCGACGTATTTTTACGAGAACTCCACGAAACCCCAACTAACTCAAAATACGAATTCGATTCGTACGGGCGAATAATTTTGACGCGTTGACTTAATTGCCTTACTACCCATAGCCGATACGAGTAAAAAAATAAATAAAACTCAATCCAACAATGAGGAACTGGCTGGAAGAAATAATTGCCATCAATCGGACTGGTGCTCGCGTAATAAACAATGAGTTTAGATTGAAAAAAGATGGAGTAATAACGATGGATAAGCCGGTGATATCATGTTTTGCTTTGACGCCGCAGAGATGTTTTAGAGTGAGATCGATCCGTAGAGATCGAGAGAAGTCTTGATTGAATTAGATCGTTAAAGTGGGTAAAAATCTAATCGAATCGGGCAAATATTTATCTTGGATCTGGATTAGCATAAGTTGTTGAGCGGTTAATTCGAGCCAAGTCTTCGACGCGGCAAACCCTCACTTGGATATATGATGTCTTTGCTAGATCAATTGATTTTCGCAGGCAAGGGAACTTTTACATGGAAGAATCGTGTATAATAAAAAATGGCAGTTGAAATGGCGCTATACTCACACTGAGAATTCGTTGGCACTCCTGGTCGATGATAAGTGCGTTACACGCTATTGACATTTTTTACTGATAACTAAAATTCTTGTTTGCAGAATCGGAAATCTTCTTGAAAATTTCGTTGCAAGTTCGAGCGATGAGGTTTTGTTTTTTCCTCTACAGCGACATATTACGTAAAATTCCAAAGACTCAAGAATAACGAAAATATCAACTTTACTTCGCGAATTGATGCGTTTATGACCCTGTGAATAATTTCCATAATTAATCATTAAAAACACGCTCGAATGATCTTTTGCTTCCCGCCTGCATTCAGTTGAAATCGGAGCTGGAAAACAGCTGATACGGCTCTCAACCAAGTAAACATTGCGTTATCCCTCGCGATTAGCTCGAGCGCGGACCATAGAGTTTTACATTAATGAATTTGCGTGAATAAATAACCATTCTTTAAAAAGCAGACCTGTTTTTAAAGATATATTCAAAATATAAAATACCAGCCAAAGTTTAAATTAAAGGAATTCTTGATTCATCCGAATGAACATTATTAATGTATTGCGACAAAATGCTAATAACATATTTATTAGATAAAAAATATACCCATCAAATACAGTTTATTAGCCAATTTGGCTTGATAAATTTATCTGAAGACTCTCTAAATCGAGCTAGTTAAAATCGGATAGGTGTATCATTATCAATTTTTAAATCAAATACAATATAAGTTTAAATGAAACATTGAGGTGGAGTATTTTGAAACGTTCAGAAAAATTTTATTTAAAAAACTCACGTTAAAGTCTTTGAAAAGTTTGCAATAACTCTTCTTATAGATTAGTACTTTAATTCTATTAAAACCGAGGAAAAGAAACTTGCATAGATATAAAAACTCGTGGAGTAATCACTCGCGTATAGTTAAGAAATCTAGGGTTCATTGGGTTTGTTATTAATTATATCATAAAATAAATATTTATGAATTTGCGAAACAAACAAAACCGATGCGCAGAAATTGAATAAATCATTGAAGAGAGTTTTCACTAAGTTTTTGCATCAATGCCTGAGTTGAGGTACTTAAAAATCGAATGGCTCGATTTTTTAAATTCCATTCCGATTACAATGAAATTTAACAAATCTTGTGAAATTCAAATTATGCTATTGATCGTCTACATACTGATTAATTCTAATCAAATTATTGTAAACAACTCGGATTTTTTGGCAACATCAAAGTAAACATAGCCCTTGTACGCACTTTTAGCGTGAAAAAGTCTTTGGTATCTCGAGCGATTCTTAAGCAACGAAATTTTACGAGAAATGAAAAGAGAGGAGGAGTTTCTTTTGCCTTCTTTTTTTTCTTTCCCTCGCCGCAAGAAAAATAAGATTTTGAACTCTGGAGTGTGGCAACAAAGAAATGTCGAGGCAAAGGAGGAATAGCAGTACTTTGTATGTATGTGGAGAGCTGCTGGGTTAGCAAAAAAGTGCATTTACGAGAGAGAGAGAGAGAGAGAGAGAGAGAGAGAATAGCAAAAAAAGGTGAGAGAAAGACGTTACAGACGCAGCGCATGAAAATATTTAAAAATAATGATCCTTGACTGGAGAAAATCATTAATAACGTCAATTTATATACAATGGTCCGCGTTGTAATATTTTTGCGAAGCTTTTCGCTGAGGCGCTCGTGCAGCAAAAGTTGGGGTCGAAATAAATCAACCAGGCTGTTATATGTATAGAAAAGGTGGAAGAGAGATAAAAAAGAGAGAGAAAAAGAAAAACTGTGTGTGCCGGGGGAGGAGGAGAAAAAAATGAAAGAACCTCTGCGGCTCGCGCGCAGCGGGCTTTGGGGGTCTCGAAGAACAAGAAACAAATGTACTAGCCGACAAGAAGTCGTACACACACGAACACACGCGAAGGGTAGTGGTAGGCGAAGAAGGCGAGCAGCAGAAAAAGTAAAAAAAATTGAAATCACCTTGGTCTTGGGAAAGCTAGAGAGCTTTAACTTTTGACAAGCAGTAACATTAATCTCCGTAAGAGTAAAGCCTCGTGAGCGTTGCTCTCTCTCTCTTTCTTTGGTGTACAGTAGAGTATATATAACGCGTGGCTTGCTGTGCTCCGTGCCTCACCTCAGCTCGCGCGTGCGTGTACAGACTGCTCTACGTACGTACGTATAAATTTCAGCGTTGACAAACAAAATTTACTGCTCACTCTCTCTCTCTCTGTCCTTAAACTCGTAAACTTTTCTATGAATGAACTATAAATACGTCGGGCTTTTCGGGGGAGGCCGCTCATGTACCCGTAAATTGACATAAGAGAGTCGGCTTTTATTTATCCTTCTCTCAATGGCGTACAAAGTCATATAATCGAAATTTGCTTCTATATATCTGTGCCAGACGTATAAACCAATTGCCCGAGGAGTAAAGAGGCCAAAGAGATCAAGTGCGGCACGATAGAGAGATAGAGAGCTGCGCTATGAGAAAATTGAGAATTTCTCACACATTCCGCACTTTACGCCGATGCCAAACGCCACTAGTCGTGTTTATATCTACGAGCTTCATATATCTATAGAGCGCTTTAATTAAAGCGCGTCAAAGAGTACGGGCATGTGTGCTCGTGGGCGAGCTTGCGCAGCCACTCGCGAATTTTACTCTGCACGCGAGTAGTACACCTATACTTTCGGCCAAGGGGTATTAATCGAGCTCTTTACGCCTTGTAAAATATAAGCCATTTGTGCGCTGTCAGCCTGTAGGCGATCATCTGCACCCTCGCGTTTAGGGTACGCTCATTTGCGAAGAAAAAATTACGCTTTTATTTGCAGGAAGGTGCCAAAGCTTTGCAATGTGGAATCCTAGGAGCAGGCAGAATTGCGTTTTAGGATTGAACATTTTTTAATTGAAAGTTCAGACGAATACGACAAATAAGTGATGAAAATAATCAAGATGTCTCGAAGATCATTTAAAGAATATTCGTATCCCATATATCTTTTTTGCTGTTATACCTTTAGAAAATACAAAAGGCAAAAGTTTCACTTCGAAAACTTACTTGATGATTATACGTTTGAGAAAGAAAGAGTCGTTATAGTGCGCCACTAAATTAGGCATGTTAAAAGAATTAGTTACTAAATTAGAAATTTTCCAAGATGTCGACAAAATTTTTAGTCAGTGCTACGTGGGGTACTTGCCAACAGATATCGCTGCAATTCTCACAAAGGGTTTAAAGAAAAGAGATATCTAAAATATTGCATCAAAGTTGAATTAAGAATTGCTTATTCAGGCCAGACTCGTGTGCCACTTTATCCATCGTCTCTCCCTCTCAGAGTACGAGATGTGTAAAGTCAAATAGACAAAAAAAAATAATAAAGAAAGAATAGTTAGTTTACTGCTATACGGCGCTTTGAAAAGGTCTCGCGGCATCGCGTCGAGCAAACAAATTCACACGTATACTTTATACATTCCAACTATCACAGAGGAGGTATACACGGAAGAGCGAGTAGATGATACTGTTAAAATTCGCGAGTGCGCTTAAAAAAATAGACGTGAAAAATGAATGCGAGAGAAGAAGGAAAAAATGGGATGGGGGGTGCATAGCGAAAACTCGACCTCGACCCGTTGACCAGCAGCAGTCGTTCTTGCTTCGTATAATATACGCATATATATACTCGCCACGTACACACGCAGCAGCGGATCTCACACACACACGTTCGCATTTCTTATCCTCCCTCTTTCGGTGAAACGAGACAGACGCTGAATAATAAGAAAAAAGGTACGTTATAATTGGAGTAGCGCCCGTGGGCCTAATTACGCGCGCACGTGTGTGTATGTGTGTGTGTGTGTGCGTATATGTGTGTGCAGGGCACACTTATATGCAGCACATGAAAAGTATAAGGCGTAAGAAATATATATGAAAAGGAAGAGTGCGCTCGACTCATTGTTCCAAGAAATATGCATATCTATATATTATTATGTAACCGGACAACGACTCGGGTTTTCGAGCGCCGAAAGCTCTCGTTCTTAGGCTTACGGCACCCAAGTCCAAAGTTGGCGGCTAATACCAAGTTTGAACATGATTGAGTTGCCTTATATAATCCACAATAACCAGCTTTGATTCGAAACGTTCCTCAAAATTGCTTCTCAATTATTGTTCCCTACAATCGTAACTTTGTTCGCTTCGATGTACGCGAATCTTTATTTGTTCTTCGTTGCGATTGCGTTTAAACATTCGTTTCTTTCGCCAACAGAGAATTATCATAAATATCGAGGCCGAAAGTCAGTTGAGAAATAACGACATAAGCGAAATCAATGTACATCTGCCTCTTTTTCATTTTATTTTACTACTTCGTCTTCTGAATTATGCTTTGAGAAATAACCGGAACTTCGTAATATACGTGGAAAAATTCGGCACGATTCGTATATAAGTCCCTCGACTTAATTACACCTTCGATGTATAGTTCCGAAAACTCTACATACATTAGCTCTCTCTCTCTCTCTCTCCCTTCCAAGGCAATGATTCACTTGTATCCTAGCGTAGATATTACATAGCCCCGAGGCACAAAATCTTGCGCCGTATCTCCTGAACGTAGTCTCTATAGCTGTATATAGGGTGCCTTCCGCGCAATACTGCAGCAGCTCTGCGGAATCGATTGAAAACGAGGCATTTTAGGCATGAGATATACGCGCGCGATATTATCTCTTCCTCGAACGAATCGGAATCGAGATAATCTCGAAATATCTTCTCTATGAGACGAATGATTAGCTATCCATTTGGTCGAGAACGTAAAATTGTTTCATGCGACGAATCGAAGATTTTACTTTTCCGCACATGGCGAGGGTATACGTATGCGCGATCGCTAAAATCACTCGAGAATCAATGTAACACGAAGCTCCGAGAAAAAGGAAAATTCTGTTTCGCGCGTACAGCATATAGATACGACAAACATATCGATCGGTAATTTTATACGCGTCTTTTTTTTCTATCGGAGCAGCAGCGGCACACAAGCGCGAGTTTTCTCGCTCGGTTCGCGATGGAAATTGTATCGAGGGCTTGTGCAGCAACAGCCAGTCCCCCCACACACGCGCACACCTCGTCGAAGGATAGAAAAGAGCTATAGTGTAACGATCAACGAAGCGTGAAGCAGAGGCAGCGTGTCCCGTGTAGTAGTAGTAGTTTTTCTCTACTGACCGCTAATGGCTTTTCTCACTCTTTCCCTTACTCTCTCTCGCTCGCTCGAGCTGTAGTCGTGCTTGTTGTTGTTTTTTTTTTTATTCTTCTTATTCTGATCATTGTCACACACGCTTGCACGTATACGCTATTTTTCACGCGCTGCTCTTCTCTCCCTTTTTTTCGTGCTCGAGATAACGTGCGCGTGTGTCAGATTGCAGCCAGCAACACACATTCACGCACACTCGCACATTCTTTCAATCGGTGCCCACACAAATCAATCGAGTTTTGGGACAAATGAAAATTAAAACGAATCCAGTGCTAAGAGCGTGATTTTTTCAATGCTGTAAAAATAATTTTTTTTTTTTAGGATTATACAATATTGTTTTACGCAATAACGAGTGCAGCTTTGAAGGCTGGAAAAGTTTTTTCGTGAAACGTGGGCAAAAAATATGCATAACTGTTTCTCTACATGATAAGGTGATAAGATAAATGCACATCAAATTCCGTGAATAATACTTCAAGTGCCATTTACGGCTCAAAAGATATATAATATTTCGTTGTGGAAAGTGCAAAACTTTTTGATCCCGAACGACAATTTTACGAAATTCCAAAATCGACACCGACACTTTGGTTTTTAACAAATTTTAAACTGTATCGATACAACGACGAAATAAAATCCACGATATATGTATAAAAGTCTACAGTCTTCAAAGAATTTGGATCATTGAAAAATTCAATTCAACAAAGTACACAAGCCCGACTAACGACATCTTCAGCTATTCCAGTTCCACTCACACGCCAACTGCTGATACGGCAATTTTTCAGTAGTGCGCGACCTTCGAAGTGGTGAAACTATTTCAAATAATCATTTTGTACGCGATTCGTTCTGATTTTCACTTGGATTCATGTACATATTTTAGCTTGAACGGGTTCAACAAATTTTTTTTTCAATTCGTCTTGATGGTACGTTAGTTACAATTTTTAGTAATTTACAGATTTTTTAATTAATTTTTTCATCGTAACTTGTTAAACGTATTGAAGACGTTTAATTGAATAAGATCGAGTCCAATTCAGCGTGAAAGGGTATAATGAATCACGTTTTTTTACGTTGATTGCTGCCACTCATTAAACTCTTGAGTTAGCATCGAACGATAAGAAGGGACGAGACATCAAAGCTCGTGAAGAATGAAAGAATAAGAAAGAGCGCGAAGAAAAACGTAGATAAGCAAGCAAGAAAAACGAGCTTAAAGAAACAAAAGACCCGAAGACCAAAGTTCGAGTTTTATGGCGCAAGTTCTTAAGTGCCTCGCACAACTGTTTATATACGTATGCGCAGTTTTACGAAGAGCAGCTGTACTACTGTCTGACCGCACCAAGACCAACTCTACTGGCAGATTGTTTTTTTCATTTTCACATTTTTTTTCGATCTTATCTCTACTGCATCCACACTTCCTTCTTCGTTTGTTCTATGTTTTTAATCCCTCGCCGCGTGGTTGTTGGGTACAAAGTATAACTCTTTTCATAGCGCTCTTGGCCTCGTTTTGCGAGTTGAGATTTAACACGATCGAACGTTATAGTGCTGCGCGATCAAAGGAGAGGATATAGCAAAAGCCACATACGCGCCAGCACGCACCAACCACGGGGGTGAATGAAGTTTATCCTATCTTTACTTGGGCCGCGGATACTGGGGGAGAAACGCAGAGAATGCAACACAACTACTTTCTACTCCAGGGCTTTCCTCGTTTTCTACACGCAAACGTAACTCTCGGGCGAAAAGTGCGTATATAGCTTCGTCTGTACGTGTAAAAGCTTTGCTGACCTATAGAACTTTTTTTCACTCGAAGTCATCGTGTTAGTATGTGTATTTGCAGATTTTACTTAGGGGGAGAGAGAGAGAGTAAAAAATTGAAATTCTGTATAGGATGCAAGTTATGGATCGATTGCAATAGAAATATACGTATATATGTGCTCTTACACACAGATCCAGGCAACGAAGGTTAGTCCATGTGATATAGCTCTTGATTTTTTTCCCCTTCTCTCTCTCTCTCTCTCTCTATCTCTTCCCATTTTATCCTGTAATACTTTTTCGTATGAACTCCTCGTATGAACACGATAGAGATGGGGAGAGAGAGAGAGAGAGAGAGAAAAAAAAATAAACGAAGAAAGCGCGTCAGGTATACGGTACATATAGTACAAGAGCGTCAGATCTTATTTTCATGTAAAATGAAAATTTTGCTTAATATTTTGGGTTGCGCGAGTTAATTTAATAAAATCAATCGAAGCGCTTGTTTGACTGAAAGTCTCGAGACCTCGGCTGCGGCAAACCACGAGACCGGATAGAATTTCTTAATAACTGCGAGAGGAAGGAAGGGGCCAGCTGGACTAGTTTTAATTAAGCAACAGATAACTAATTATATTCTCAGGTAAATTTGCAAACGATTCGAAATGTTTGCCCACGTTCCATATAGGGCGTAGCTATATATGGCATACATGGCATTATGCAAAGGGATGAGTATGGAAGAAGAAGTCACGAGGGCTAACCATGGAGAGCAAAGCGCAGCAGTTTTGCGATCCCTCTCAATTTTCATAAACGAGCGCAAGTGTACACATAAAAGAGAATATAACAATCTTGGTTAAAGATTCTGTAGGGCAGTTTGCCAAGTACATAGACCTTCTTCCATTCTCTTCTCTCGCTATATAAACATAAAACAGAGATAGAGATAGAGGAATAAAGGGAGGGAGGAAGGCGCGAATTACACACGTGGGATGAGCGCACGAGAGAGAGAGAGAGAGAGAGAGAGAGAGAGAAATGCACTTTGTTATACAAGCTTCGCGTTCGCGAGTAGGAGAGCGAAGCTTTAGCACCGTAGAGAAGCCCGCATGATTTATACGCGGCGTAATTGAGTTAAATTTCCTCTCACTAGTTGTGTGTATGAAATGCATACGTACATGTACTCGAGGTTGTATAGGTGTGTGTGTGTGTGTGTATGTCTGTATCCGCTATACGACCAACTTAATTTCATACAGTCTCGCGCGTCTAAGAAAATTATCATAAAATATAATATTCCACTGAGTATGTGTGTGTGTGTGTTCTTAATTCAATCATGAAACTTACAGCTCGTACGTGTGCGTGTCTCTGTGTTTGCGAGGTTGCAGCCAATTTTCATTTATATAAACGCATTTGTCAGATAAGCTTTGTGTAAACGGAGTCTAGGATCTTTACTTGTGTGTGTGTGTGTATGCATCCGCCGCTGACACCACAACAACAACGACTCGTCGCCCTTTTTACTCTCGCGCCACTTACCGACTGATTATTAAGGTCAGGGTTGTATTTCATGCCGATAAACATTCATGTGGAGCGCATGGCAGCATGCCTGTATGCTCGTCGCTTCGGAAAAGCGACCTAGTGGAAACTATTCGTGTGTGCCACATAAAATGTGCAAGCCGGTGTACAATAATTATGCACGTTTTTATCACAGGGGTGATTTGAAAAAAATTTTTTTTTTTTGTCAATTGCTCGGGCACCCGTAGCGACGCGGCCGAAAACCCAAAAGTACTCCGAGGCAGTGGCACGAAAGTGTCTCATCGAATATTTTCTCACCGTCGGGGTAGATGGAGGAATTTGAACATTTGAACACGAAACGCGCACTCGATTGCGGCTGACCCGATTTTAATCCAACGCACAAGCAAGGCTGAACGTGAAACCACGAATTTTTGACTCTCCAAATTGGCAAGATTTCGCTGTGAGCGCTCGAATATAATTTATCAAAAGAGGCGCGGACAGTACACGCCACACGTGCGTTGACACAATGAAACACCTCTAGGAATGTGTCGGGATTATAAATCTCGAATAAAGTATCTGGAAACAAGAATAAAATGAAATAACTGAGGCTACACGTACGAGAATCGCTCGTAGAAAAGCTATACGGTATGCGCAAACGAGTGTGTAACTGCGGCGCGCGTTGCAGAAACACATGTGCGCGCGCGATTCTCTCGATCAGAAATTCCTGTTTCTGGCAACCTGATAAATTACTCCACCGGGGCAACTCTATTTCGGCAATTATTTCTAGCCAAACGCGTTTCGTACGGCAGCAAAAAAAAAAATAGAACAAAAAAAAGCGAAAAAAAATTCTAAATAAATACCGTATGCACGCGCATGCCATATAACGATTCGTATTTCGCATACGCGCGCGTGTGTATGTGTGTGGGTGAGTACCTGTGTGCAAGGGGTACATACGTCGAGCTTTACAAATCAAACATTCAATCGTGAATGCATTTCGAGTTTTTACGTATACATGTGTACTGGTGTAGTGTGTACATATATAGAAAAACGTGCCAAGTCGTACGAAGCGCAGGATCGATTTCTTGTTTATTCAGGCTCGATGCGAGAGACATAATTACTCTTGTACCATTGCAGAGCCGAGAGGGATATTGTGCACCCGGAACGTGTACTCGAGCTTTTTGCTGTATTAAAAATCTTGCCAACCCAATATACGTAATTGTTTGCTATAAAATATATGATGGATAATAAACTTTGATTTTATTTTTTTTTTACGTATTTTTCTTCGGTATTTATCGATCACCAGTTGTTCAATCGTTGGTGATTGTCGTATTAACCTTCTAGTGAGAAAATTACTTGGCGATGGAAAATTTTAGAGACGATCTGCTAATTCTGCGAGTCCATCGATCGTCGTTACTGATATTTATTCTCAAACCATAGGTGCATTCGGTGGCTATCAAGCAAGAAAATAATCAAGAACAACGAATATGATTATTTCTAATCTTCTATTTTAAATTCAGTCTTAACGCGGAGCAAAACAGAAGCACGAAAATGTTTTCATTTTATTTTATTTACGACACGAAAAAAGTGCTAGAAAAATATAAGATATTTAATAATCGGAGTTCATATAAATGTGAAATAATCAATACTGAGAATAGAAATAAAAAATGTGTATTATTATTCACGTTTATAACGTAATATAAAGTAGAAACGGAGCGCGAATGTGTGAAAGTGACGTACATCACCACGTGCGGCGAGATTTTTTTTTCCATATAATACATGGGATGTAGCTGGCTGGTATAATCGCGATGGCAAAAAAAATTTGTATATGAATGGAATATCGATGCAGCCGTAAAGGTATCATAACACGCGCGAGCTTTGCACTCGTGCAAGCTCGGCAGATATAGTCTATAAAAGAGAAAGAAAATGAATGGACGAATTGTCTCGATTAGGGTGCGCGTTTGGTTCGCTCAGCAGCTTCTATCGACATATTTCGTTAGCGCTGAAACGCATGAAATTGATTTGAAAAATCATGGAATTCGTGAGAGTCAAAATTCAAATGTACGCAAATAATCTTGGTCAGTAACAGGAGCTGCAATATGAGCGTAGAGAAATGTTTTCATCGTCAAATTGGATATGTCGCAGGAGGCGAGGGTATCCCTCGGCCCCGTTGTATCTTTCACGCGTTATACAGCGCACGAACTGGCTGAGCTCGATGCGCAGAGGCAGCAGTGTCAGCAGCTCCGCCGCACGTGCAACATAATATATTAATATACAAATTTGCATGCCTCCATATAAGCGAAATTCGCATTCGGAAGGATTGTATAGCTTTTAGTCGAGTAAAGCCGTTGGCGCCGTAACACGACTCTTGGGTGCCGCGAAAACCATTTCTTCGAGGTATGTATTGTAAAAACGCCGTCGACAATTTTGAATGGATTTTATTGTCGAGTCGTTCGCACGATTTACGAGCAAAAAAAAATTCTCTATTTGCAAGTAGGCCCTAGCCTTGGCGTTCGTCAATCGAATCGCTATATTTATCTAATCAGCTGTTTATCCAACCTACATAGGGCAAGGATCCTCGCAAAGGCCCGCGGAAAATCATATCCGTTACGAGGACCAATATTGGAATGCTTATAAATTCATCGTGTGCACGCACGAAGCGCAAGCTCTCCTTGCATATTGACCGCAAACGTTATAAATAAAAAAGGAATAAGCTGAGAAAAGACTATTTATATACTCCTGCCTGTTAAAGAGCTCTTTTTTCATATGGTACATAAAACGTCGAGATAATCAGAATTACGACTAATTAGGGTGGAAAACGCAGCAAGAGCATCGGCGTAGCACGCACCTACCTACATCGCGGATCGTTGCACATTTACTCTCGCAAGGAACTACGTACACAACACACACACGAACGTTGAGATTCTTGAGTAGGCCGTGCCGAAGTAGGTATGTATATATATATATATATATTACGCTCGTTATTTGCGTGCAGATAGAAACACGCGCATGCGAACGTGCACGCTCGATGTTGATGCAGCAGTAGTAGCAGCAGCAGCAGCAGCAGCAGCAGCTGCGTAATGCTACAGATCCATGCGCGCAGAATCGCACTCGATAATTACAAGACGAATAATATGCGTACGCACACTCACACACACACACAGGTAGATATAAATTTTACGTAAAGGCACAAATTCGATGTGTGCACTCGTGCTGCGTAACATTATCGTTATTACGCTGAGAGCAGGAGAAGAGGGGGGGGGGGGGGNGGGGGGGGGGGGGGGGGCCGAGTGCGCAACTACTTTACAGCTCTGTATACGTATATATATTTATTAAATGTTGCGGCCAGGATACGCAAGCAGGTACTCACAAACTTTGAACTCTGCTGCTGCTGCTGGCTGCGGATGTACATTCTATACTTGTATACATTCTGCCCGATCGTATCTCTATACACGTATAGCCCACGTTTAAGGCGATATTTTCAACGCATCCAAGCAGCCTAGCGCAACTTGTATATTATTATAATTCCGTGGAAATATCCTCGGAGTTGGAGTGTGCAGCTATACCTGTGCTATAAATAAGTAAGGGCTTACATTGATCTATTGGTCGCGAATCGATCGATTTCAACACTTTTCGAAGACTTTTTTTGAGACCAACAGGAAGAATTAAGCAACCAGTGAAGAAGTCTAGTTAACAAGAAGAAAAAATCTTGCTCTGTGTGTATGCGTAAAAAGAATTATCCTTGGAAATACTTGTATCGCGACTAGACTCGATTACAGCGAAAAAAAAAGAAACGTAGCAGCGTCAATTATCGTACGCATGATCCTCCAACGAGTAAATTATTTATACATCGGTGGAGCTCAAGCGAAAAAAGAAATAAATTTTTTGCTTGGCGCAGGACTCGTATTCAGCGGGCATAAACTACTGCGCCAACATAATAAATAATGCTTTACTCGTAATGGTTAAAATTGTCCCAGCAACAGCTGCAGCATGAGCAACAACGCGGCTACGAGACGTGTTTACGATAAGCCTGTTTTCTTTCGTTTCTTTTTTTACAGCCAGCGACGCATTACAATTTTTAGCACCAACTCCTCTCTCTTTTCCTCTCTCTCTCTCTCTCTCTCTCTCTCTACGTATCGTATTATTTTTATTTTTTTATCTAGGGGTACTATAGCCTAATAGCGTATTGTGCGACTAGTGAGGAAAATTGAGAATTCACGATGGAGACTGCAAAGAGCGCGCGAGGGATTGGACTTTCGAGTCCGCTATCGCGCGTGCTCGGTCAAAACTAATTGGCGCCGTTTACAGCGAGCCCGCAGCATGACGCGCGAGCAATGCGACAGATACGTTTCAGGCTGTCCCGCGCGTACGAAGCACATCCCGTTCCAAAGCGAAGTGCATCACAACGAGAGGCACAGAAATTTTTCACGAAAACTCATCGGCAGCCTGTACACGAGGTAGCACGCACGAGCAACGATACAAGCAGAATTAGCCGCGGATCAAGTTCCGAGTCTCGCTGATCCGGCGCGGGTCTTGTCTCGCACGTACGTTTGCGCGAGCGGATGGATTTTTCCCGATAAAATATATACGATACCGCTCGAGCGGTCGCGCTACAACTGTACAGGGCACGATCGGGCGAAAAGTCATGAGCAATTCGCAGCGACGAATAAATAAAAGGGACGATGCCAGAGACCAGAGGGTCGCGAGCCCGATTCAATTTGTCGGGCGATCTAACATTCGGATCGATAAACTATGTATGTAACTCGAGCGACGATTTAACCTGTATATTATGCCGAGTGCTTATCGCGCCGATCGGCAAAGACAACAAGACACAATAGAATCAAAGCTGTGAAAATGTTGCCGCGCGCAAACTACCTGGGACGATCATTGCGCTGGACGAAAAGCAGCGTTTATTTCGTATAAAATATATTATTTTGCCGAGTGTCGCTGCAAGGGCTTGCAAGGCGCAATTTGCGCAGCTGGGGTTTTGCGGGTCCGCAACTTTCGGCCATACACGAGCGCAGCCACTTCTTTGCCTATATATATATGGGTCAAAATAATACTTTTTTACAAAACCGTGCGCACGTATGTCACCGATCTTGACGCGCTTTTGGTATGTTATAGTACATGGTAAAAAGGTCCCAAAAAAAAATTTTTAGACCCCCTCCCCCCTCCTACCCCCCACTTCCGGTATAAACGTCCATTTTCGATCTATATTTTTTCTGAGGACATGAAGCAAGTAAAAAATCTGAAAAAATTCATAAAAATACTTTTCCACAATCCAAACAACCTTGAATTTTTTCAGATTTTTTGAGTGCTTCAGGCCTTCAGATAAAATCATTGAAAATTTCAAAAATCGAGATACGGCGGTATGAGCCGATGTAGTACTCGGAAATTTTTTCAGTTATTTTTCGCATTAAAAAACATAACCTCAATTTTTTTCAGATTTTTTCAGATTACCTAACGCACCTTTTGAAGCCAAAAACCGATTTTTTTGACGAAAATAATTTTTTTAGGACAGTACGGAGCCTCGAAAAATCTGAAAAAAATTTTTTCTTGTTTTTTTCATCAAAATACGTAATCTCAAATTTTTTCAGATTTTTTAATTGAAGGCGATAGCTTCTAGGGCCGAAAAATGCTATTTTTAACAAAAAATGGTTCCTAGAACCCGATGGTTCCGGTGAAAAAATTTGAAAATATTTTTTTTGAATTCCTTGTCAAATTTTAATAAATTTTGACCGTTTCAAAAGTTCGATTGAAGCTTCCTAGCTCATTTTAGAGCAGGACAAAGATTAGTGCAAAATATCTGAAGACGTTTCTGAAGACATTAAGGAATGATAAAACTCGTTTGATGCTCTAAAATGAGCTAGGAAGCTTCAATCGAACTTTTGAAACGGTCAAAATTTATTAAAATTTGACAAGGAATTCAAAAAAAATATTTTCAAATTTTTTCACCGGAACCATCGGGTTCTAGGAACCATTTTTTGTTAAAAATAGCATTTTTCGGCCCTAGAAGCTATCGCCTTCAATTAAAAAATCTGAAAAAATTTGAGATTACGTATTTTGATGAAAAAAACAAGAAAAAATTTTTTTCAGATTTTTCGAGGCTCCGTACTGTCCTAAAAAAATTATTTTCGTCAAAAAAATCGGTTTTTGGCTTCAAAAGGTGCGTTAGGTAATCTGAAAAAATCTGAAAAAAATTGAGGTTATGTTTTTTAATGCGAAAAATAACTGAAAAAATTTCCGAGTACTACATCGGCTCATACCGCCGTATCTCGATTTTTGAAATTTTCAATAATTTTTTCTGAAGGCCTGAAGCACTCAAAAAATCTGAAAAAATTCAAGGTTGTTTGGATTGTGGAAAAGTATTTTTATGAATTTTTTCAGATTTTTTACTTGCTTCATGTCCTCAGAAAAAATATAGATCGAAAATGGACGTTTATACCGGAAGTGGGGGGTAGGAGGGGGGAGGGGGTCTAAAAATTTTTTTTTGGGACCTTTTTACCATGTACTATAACATACCAAAAGCGCGTCAAGATCGGTGACATACGTGCGCACGGTTTTGTAAAAAAGTATTATTTTGACCCATATATATATAATAAACGTGTAAAGTTTATGCTCGAGCGAGCCAACGAATTCCATATATAGGTCTTTGCTGTGCCTAGCAGCGGGAGACGCGGAACGTATTATTTAATATACGGCAGTGTGATGCCACTCAGCAAAACTACTCCTCGTGCGCACACGCTGTATACACACACACGCAAACGATCTTGTTAAACGCCTGGCACGCGCACCTGTACTTACGTGTATACGAGCTAGCAAAGCACATGACGTATATTTTTTATTGAGCGGCTCGCCTGGCGCTCGTATGTTTGTGTGTTGCTGATTGCGACACGATGCAAAAGTGAAAATAAAAAACGAAAATGGAGAAAACGAACGAATAAAGAAAAAAAAAAAGAGGAAAATACACTCGCGAACGGAGTAATAACGCGTCTCCCTCGCCAAAAGTATAACAAACGAAGTACGCAACTTTCTTTCGTTGATGAAATTGCGCATCGTGTAAAAATCATGCGCGAAAGACGCGGAAAAGTGCACTATATCCCCCCGGCCTTATATGTACATAACATTGTATATATGTATAAATGCATAAACGCGAATCTTATCAGAGCGAGAGAAAGTTGATTGAAATGAAATTCAACGAGCAGGCGTATACGGCTCTGGAGCAGCGAGCTCGGGCTTTTCCCTCCGACGCCGCCGCCGCCGCCGCTCGCGCACAGATTTGCATTATATACCACCACTACTACTACGCGCGTAGAGCTTTAAAATGTTGGACTACTACTCATCGAGATAGGAAGAGCGACTATATTATAGTTGAGACAAAGCAGTTTCGCATTTATATACGTATATATTATATTAAAGTTGCGGCTAAAAAATAAAAGAGGTAAGCAAGGCATTAATGGCGAGTATATCTGATGACGTTTTCCACGAGAGCCGCCCGCTGAAAGGACACGTCACCGAGACTTAACGAATTTTTGCTTATTCGCTTGGGTGCATCATTATTACGCTCTTAGAGAGGAAATAAATGTTTTTTAAAAAATATGAAATATGTGGAATAAACAGACTCAAACGATATTATTGAAATGTTTGAAAACGAGTCCTTAGATTTGCGCGACTGGTGTGCATTTAATACCCCTTTAAACAAATATACGCGCGACAGAAAGTGCGCGAGCGAAAGCGACAAATAGAAAAGGAGAGGGAAGCAGGAACGCATCGTTAGTCATTAAAAGTCGACTCCCATGTAATAAGAGAGTTAAATTAAAATGTGTACGTATACATATATATATTGTGCAAGCGCGCTGCCCTACTACGAGCTCGAAACGCGCAACGAACGAGGAAATGGAGTTGCTCGTTGCGAATTCTATCTTCTTTATAATACTTTGCGCAATCTTCCATATTTTGAAAATATCCAATTTAAACGCCCTGAGCTCGGTGTAGGACTGCTGCTCCGCTAGCTGCTACTGCACTGCTGCTACTATCCGCGTGGACGATTAATTTTCGAACCTCGTAAATTTCGAAGCCGTATTTTTTCTCTCTTTTTCCCTACCTTCGAGCAGGCTGATTTCCTTTTTTATAAATTTCAGCCAACCTAGACGAGATTTGGTGCACCGACTGTGCAATTCCTATACATCGTGCCTTGTGCTAAATGAAAGTTTGCAACGATGTCGAAATATTTCACGACTGATCGCGACTGATCACGACTTGTATAAAGATGCACGACGCGTATAAAGAAAGGGGTAAAACCGAGAAATTATAAAATAAGTAACGTACGATCAAGATCGTTCGATTTTCCGTAATACCCGCTTGTCCTTTCTCTCTCTCGCTCTCTCCCTCTCTCTTTCTTTCTCGTTACGCTTGGACGCATTATATAAGTTGTTTGCACTCCAAGAGCTTCTACTGAAATTCTTTCCCCGCGAAAACAAGGGAATCTGTTTTCCATGTCGATGAATTAGCTCTTGAAGCTTTTTTGCTTTGCTCGCGCTAGTGCCGATGCCGGTGTGCTCTAATAGTCCATTTTGCTCGGCTTTTCCATTCTCTTCTTACTCTTTCTTTTTTCCCTATCCACCCCCGCACTGGAACAACTACACATACTCATGAATACACATAGAGCGCGTATATACCATTATAATACACATGGGAATTCCTTTCTTCTCTCGTTAATGTAGATTCACTTCTGCGCGTGCGATGTACATCCTTTACGGAATATTCCGGAAGAGAGAAAAAAAGAGAAGCGACTAATCTATCTGCGCTGCGAGAGTTACTTTTTCATTAATTAATCGCGAGCTGCAGTTATCAATATTTTATGACTTTTTGCTGTCGAGAAATGATTCCTTCGTTACGACGATAACTATAAAGGGGCATAAAAAAGAAGTATTAAAAAGGAAAAAAAATGAATCCATCCTATTTTCCTGAATTATGAAACAAAATCTAACGAACTGAATCTCGTTCTCTTATCGATTTTTCACAATCGAAATCTACTGTTTTACGATGGTAGGCGAAGGAAGATAGCTACAACCCTTCCTTTTTTTGTAATACGCGAGGCGCATCGCGCTTCCTTTTCCTCTTTCCGCGTATAACTTGGAGCCGGGAAAAAAATGCTGAAATCACAAAAGCCCCGCTGCAGTGGCTAGTGCCCATGCAGCTCCTTTTGAAATACGTTGCCGTAATTGAAAGTACGATAAAAATTAGAACCTCCCCGCCCAGGGCCAAGCCACCGCCAAGCCTCGAAGCACGAACCACCGATGTAATATATCTACATTAATACGTTCCCTACGTTTTTTCCAGAATCAATTTTTCGGCCGCTGCTCCGTTTTTCCAATTTTGTCAATTCACAAAACGTTTAAATTCAATAAGTCCACGAACTGTCTTGCGTTTGGATTAACTTTATTATCGATATGCTATATTGGGCAAGTAATAGTACTTTATGTAACGGGTACGGATATACTTTTTCAGCGAAACGAGGCTCGCCTTCGGCTCGTGCTGCAACCCCTCGTTTCGCTGAAAAAGTATATCCGTACCCGTTGCATACAATATTTTATGGTACAAAAGCCTAAAAGTAGCGGCGAAGTTGCGAATTTTAGGTTAGCGTGCCATAAAAAAATATGTGTTTCAATTACCGCGTGCACTTGAGACCGTCCGACGCGTTGCAGGTCGGAATCGTTAAAACTGAGATGAAACAAAAAAAGCAGCAGCAGCAGCAGCTTTGTCGTCATCGGTCGTACAGCGAGCTTTTTGTTATTTGCAGCTTTGCGAACTTTTCAAACTGGCTTTCGCGGTGTTCTACGCGCGTAATCATCTCATTTGGTCGTATACAAATTGAGTATCGCTGCGTACCGTGCGCACGTCTCTGCTCGTCTCTCTGGACGGAAATTCTGACGTTTCTCCTACCCAATATGACACGAATTGCAGTTTTGCCTACTTTTTAATTAATGCCACATACTTCCGTCGTTCTCTTCTTCTGCATGTTTTTTTTTGGCGCTTTAAAAAACTATTATTAGCTCGTAGCATGAGCATACAGCCAACACGAGTGACAAGTTTTAAATGATGAATCGACGTCTGCGCATCCTGACACTGATGCAAGGAAAAAAATCCCGAAGGCATAAAGTCGGTGTAGGCGCGCAAGCGACATATCAATCAGTCAAAGCTCAAAATTACCTCGCGTGCAACGTATTTTCATCCTCTGAGAAAAAGCTCGCTGCGTGTATTACGAATGCATGCAAAAACGAGCCAACATAACCATGCATAACCTTACGCACGAAAGAAAAAAGATGGCGCTATCAATCAATTTCGCGACTCTAATGTAATTGAAAAAATTGCGCGCGAATATGCGCAAGCTAATCATATTCGATATATGCGCGCGTAACGTTACACGATGCATCCTAAAGAAACAAAAACCCTATTTCCCTTTCTGCCTCTTTTTTTATATAAAAAAATGCAGCGACTTTTTACAAGTTGGGATTTTTTACGACTGCTGTGGAATTCTCGTCATCGATATCGTTTTCGTCCAATTTAAAATCATCCGAGGCTCTTTTAAACATGAATATTATACATTGACTAGTGATATGAGGCACGCTAACTAATCAAATGAAATTAAAATAACCAATGACTTAGAAATATAAACATTTGAGCAAACGCCACATTTAAGTTTTCCTACTAAAAATATTACATAAACGACCGAAGCGAGATTCCGACCAATAATGAAGCGAGGCACAGTTACTCCTCGACCAATGAGGTGACGAATTAAACGACTTCACGTGATTTTTTTTTTCAAGGAAAAAAATAAATGAAATGTCCTACCTCGAGGCAGTACGATGAGCAGTAGGACTAGATGAATCGTCAAGCCGAACAGCCAGGATGGTTTGGCGAATAGGCCGATAACTTGGCGAATAATCCGCTGATGGTTTGTTCTGGTTGCGCAGCCGTCGGCTGTTTTTACGAGCCGCAGCCGCTCCCTTGGCTTCGTGGCCGTCGTCTCCGTCGTCTCCGTCGTCGTCTCCGTCGTCGTCGTCAACGGACAACGCGTCGAGGCTGGACTCGCAGGCCTCATTTCTCCCGGCGCCCGGACGATCCGCACAAATAACGACTCGCGCACTGCACAGCGTGGCTAATGCTGCTCTTATATTGTATAGCTAATAAAAAAACGTCGACGAACACGATTATATTTGGCCCCGTTGCTTTTTTTTTTTTTACTTATTCGGTGCCACTGCGAGCACCAATCGACGACGCTTCTTTTTATTGCACACGAACAATAACAACAAAGAACTTCACTTTATACTCTTCTTTTTTTTTCAATAAATGAATTGATACATCAGCACTTTACGAATGCACGCACGAATTCTCGCTTTCTGGCCTTCCAATCCGGAGTTTGCGCACATGTACGAACACTTTGAATTTCAGTATCTATGCAACTTTTTTTTCTCTATCTCCGTATCGCTGCACTATTTCGGGAGAGTAGCGATAGTCGCGGAGCCGGCTGGCCCTCCCGATTTGGCCGTCATAACTCTCTCTCACTCCGTATAACCTCACTCTGTTTATTTCTATGTTTTGCGTTTCGTTCGGTCACTTTGTGTGCAGTTCGGATTGTTCTTTGACGTCTCTACACCAACGACGTGCTCGCTGGCCAACGTCCTGTCGCAGACTGAGCCTGAAAAAGTCAAGGGAGAAAAAATCAAACTTTATATGAGAGTATATACGTGCGTGTGCGGGGGCGAGAGAGAGAGAGAGAGAGAGAGAAAAGATACATCCGCAGAATTAGATACAAGCTGCGTGTGCTCGAGTGTACGGATCGAAGGGGGAGCTGTGACCGAGCGCCACGGCGTTAAGAGCGAGTCGAGATCAAGTCAAACAGGGAGAGAGAAAGACGTTTTCCACGCGTATAGATTTTCCCCGATACAACAAAGTCTGTCGAGACCAAAGTAAATTTCGTATCGTGTGTGTAGCAGGCATATATTACTTGTATACAATGTTTGCTCGACGCGCAATATTTGTCACCTAATTGATCGATACAATGGGCCTACAGCAGTATGCGCAACTCTCGTACAGTCTTATATGATCCGTGCGGCCTTGCACAACACGAGGACGATTCGAAAACATTGGTAATAGGTTCGCAGCTGCTCTGCATGTATAAGAAAATTAACGAGGACTCGGTTGAAACTCCACGAGCCATGCAGGCCGCGCATGTGTGCGGCTCTATATAATAATGTTGGCGTCGGCAGGCTTAATTCAAACTTCCATTATACATCCTCGAGACAAGTACACAGGAGGGCTATATAGATGTAAAATCAGTTTACGTGACTGCGCGAAACTTGCTTAGGCGCGCTGATATATCCTTATACGCTTGCGCATCGTCAAATTGTGTCAACGCTGCCTCCCTGTGCGCGTGTAAACCACTGCCTGTGTATGCCGTGTAACTTGCGTTTATCTATATGATGAATTCGAGCCGAGCTCGGGATACGCGCTATAACTAATCGAGCTTCGACTCTATCTCTCTAATGAAATTGACGGGAAATTTTCGTTTCGTCGAGCTGTACACGTCTGTATTACCATCCTCCTTTCTCATTCTGTACGATCATTTGAATGCAAAACTAATTGTATGAAGAAACGTTCAAACAACTAAACGATACGGTTATTTCTATGCGGATAACGGCAATAAGTAAGCCAAGATAAGTAAACTTGAAAAGCCTCGGAAGTGTACATATACGAGGTGACTGGCGTTCGACAGGAGCAGCTCCGATACTTGTATCTTTCTCGCGATTCATCTATACGTTCGAATGATAAATAATCTACCTCATATCGTTGCAGCACTATATAAACTAGTAGTCGAGCGTGAGGTTTACAAAATCTCGAAGAGATAGTTCATTGTGGCATAAGCAGCAGATTACGGTGCGGCAGAGTAAAGCTCCCGAGCGCAGCGAGCCGTGCTTCTGCCGTGCTCGTACTGTGCTACTTATGACACGTGTACAATATACTGTTTTATAGCACCGCGTGGCATAAGTTCACATTTATGGCACGCTTTTCGGTGGCATGCGCTAACCTCACTTCGCGCTACCAGAAAGTGTGACTTATGCATCGGAAAAGGGGGCATAAATGTGAACTTAGCACAGTGCTAAAAAACGTTGTACGATACTCGTGACATAGGGAAAAGTTTTCGGCCCTAAACTACGCCGTGCCAAAAAGTGTTACTTATGCCATTAGTATCGTAAAGTACTATTATGGCACTGTGCTAAATTCACGTTCAGACCCCCTTTGGCGAGATATGAGCTGCTCATAATAGCGTCGCGGTGCCAGAACGCGCGACTTGTACCGCCGAAATTAGCGTGCCTCAAATATGAACTTAAGACTTAAGCGGTGCTATAAAAAAATGTATCGCCACATGGAAAATGTCGCGGCTCGACGGCAGGAGCGCGATTCGAGAAACGTCACCCACGCCTCTGGTACAGTAGCGTCGAGTGCCACTCACGTAGTACACGTGATTATACGTATATTTTCGCTCGCGCGCCTTTTCTCTCTCTCTCTCCCTCTCGTTCGCTCGTTCGAGGCCGCGGATGCGATTCCGTCGTCGCGAGCTCAGCCTCGTAAACGCTTTTAATTGAAATGACTCCCCCCCTACATAATCGAAAACAAATGAAAAGTCGATAAATCGAGCCCCCGCGCGAGTCGACGACTGACTGCACGTACACTGGTACACGCTCGCGTGTGCATATACGTAGCCTCGCTCTCGGCTCTCTCTCGCTCTCCAAAGGCTATACAGCGCATATATACGCCAATCGGGTACGATGAACTCGCTCGCAAGCTCGTGCTATATAACATCATACCGCAAGTCGTATTTCTTTTGACCCCGAGCAGCAGCGACTAGCTGCGCTATACGTATGAAGCAGTAGCAGCGCGGCGCATATTTCTATATTATAATTTGATGTATAACACGAGAAGCGCGTAGTCGAGAGTTTTATCTCGAGCAAAATACAGGCCTTTATTATATGTACGAGAGACAGGAAAACGCGTTAAAAAATAAAAAAACGAGGAGGTTCGAAAAAATTGCGAGAAAAGTTCGAGTTGAGAAAATTGTCCAAAGCGGAGCATCGTTTGTCCGCTCGAGGCACGGACAATTCGATGTATTACGCATTCGCGAACTGGTACACAATACGCGATGATGCACAAATGGATCGCGAGAGATGCGAAAGAGAGAGACGGATGCAGGCTAAAACAATAACGCAGAATTGAACTTTGTGCCGCATGCAACGTAGCCAGATATATAAATTCTATGTCTGCATTGTGTGGACGTAGGCTAGAGTAAGCATCTCGTACAACTAGTACGAGTAGCTTTCACGAGGGATACGCAGCAGCCAGATATTCAACAGGAGGCCGAACGCTCGAGTCCGATAGACGAACCGCCGAGTTCATAGCCCTGCCTATGCCACGAGAGAAACTGTACAGGTATATTTATGGGACATTGGGCCACGAACGGATTAGGAATTAGGAACGAGGCAGCTTGCGCAGCGACTAATTAATAATTCCTACCTTGCACATTTTTCTAGCCGAAGCAATCGCCAAAGGAACACATTTTTTTATCGCCAAAGCCGAGAGCTGCTGCTCGTGCAAACAAGGCGCGCGCGCGCGCAAAAAATTCAGCCAGTCGAGCTTTCCACTGGTCCATGGAGCGTTAGCACTTTGAGCCGTACTAGCGAGTCCACGGAGGAGCTTTCGCAGCATCCACGGCGGCGGTGGCAGCAGCGGCGGCGGCAGCAGCAGCAGCAGCAGCAGCAGCAGCAGCAGCCACTTTTAACCATGATGTTTGTTTTGTTTTTCTCTTTCTTTTCACGATTCTCTTGGATGGCTTGGACTCGGCAGGTTCGCGAGACCCAGCCGCATATGAGCACAGGCACACACGCGCGCACTTACTTATTCATTTATTCATATATTTTTGTATACAACTCGACGCGGACTCTGGCTCGATCGCACTCGTCGTTACTCGGCGCACTGCTTGCTGAGAATCGCGTCGACGACCGAGCACCGCGAGACGATCTCATCGTAACGCAACTTCGTCCGACGATCGAACGACGACGATGGCAAATTTATTTATTTATTTATTTATTTATTTTTATTTTTTGCTTTCAACGGCGAACGGTGTCGTCGAGCTTCTTGCCCGACTATGCTTGGCCACGCGCCGTGAGAAATTATTATCGGCCCGCGATTGGACCGTTTGCTCGGAGCGAGAGGGAATCAGTCGGAGCGTAAAATCATTGCGAAAACCATACGATCACAAGGGCGAACGAAGTGACAGTTGTAACGACTATGTGACGATTTGAAAGAAAAACAAAAGGAAAATAAAGTGGCAGTTGTCGGAGCTCGAGTCATGCACACATTTGTCTATAGTATTTGTACGAATGTGTACGGTATGCGCGCGCGGAAGGATAAACGCGTATAGATCAGGCAGCCAGCCACTATCGCAGCCAGCAGCCGCACGGGACTGCAGGTTGGCTTCGCGGAGATACCCGGCTAAGATGAAACACACGCCACGTATATACGCGCGCACACAGAGACAGAGAAACGAGCGGGGGTAAAATTCGAAGCTCGTGTTGGTGCGTTATTTCCATCTCGCTCTCGCTCTCGCACATCCTCCTTCTCCTCTCCACGGCCGAGGCATTCCCCAACCCTTTCCCTCGTTTCTCCTCCTCCTCCTGCTCTCTCTCTCTCTCTCGCTCGCTCTTGTTGCTCCATGGATGGAACTAAATAGTATATACGTGTATATTGGCAGGTAGCGAGGGAGCTTGCGCTTGTAAATGTGTGCGCGTGTGTGTGAGTTGGTGCAGCACAGGCTCTGCCGCCGTCGTAATGCGCGTGCTTGAATCTGGACCGCCTCCTCTCGCCGAGCGAGCGACGAGCGACCGATGAATGCTACGTATGTATATGTATATATCGTAGTTTTGCCTCTTAACCAACCAACCCTTCTTGCCCCCACTCTGGCACTTTTCGCAGATCAATATTGCCTCGGGTAGGAGGAAGCTCTGTACCACTGCTACTGCTCCTCTCTCTCTCTCTCTCTCTCTCTCTCTCTACGCAGCAGCCAGCGTGTTTTTACCGGGACGCTCGTTTATATATATACGTGTGTGCGAGCGCGAGCTATACCTCCATGGAAAAGCTCGTCTCTCTCTCTCTCGTGCGTTACCTATATATTATACGAATACGCGCGCACGTGTGTGCGTGCGGACGGTAACTCGCTACGTGCGTGTCAGAGAACTCACACGTTCGCTCGTACACGTATAGAGGTCGAATCTGTGTCGACTTTTATCCTTTTTTACCCCTTCCGCTTCTTTTTTTTTCTTTTTACTTGTTTTTTTTTTTTTTTTTTTTTTTTAACGTCACCAACAATATGATGTTTCTAGCGTGTATGCAGGCAGACTGCACGCAGGAACTTGCTATATGTACATGGAAGCCTCGATCAGTGCCCCCGCGTATAACCCCCGCGCAATCGATATCGCGTATATAAAACGCGACAACGGCCAAGTGTAACCCCAAGCCAAGCGGCACTGATTGATATTTACCCAACTCCGAGCTGTTACAATGGGATCGATGATCGTAGGTAGGCCGCGGGAGGGCTACTAAAAAACCAATGACTCGGCTCGAGAAGGAGTTTAAGCAACGAGAGAGGCCACTTGGATCGGCGAGTCAATTCCTAGCGAGCCGCACGATTGAAATCGCGTACACAGGGCCAATAACCAAGTTCAACGGTTGCCCAAATGAATGAAAAACTAATCGTCTCGTTGGCAGGCGCTGCGCAGCCGGTCGAACGCACTCTCGCGACTTTGCGCGTCCTTTTCGAGTTTTCCGCGTTTATGATGGTATAATTTGCTCGACGCGCACGCGGTCCGAGCCGATTTTTCGAAATGAAAGCGAGAAAGAGCACGACGATGCGAACGACGTATAATAAACCACCGTAAGTGGCGGTCTCGAGGCCTCCTCGCTCGCGGGGGGCTCGCAAAGAAACCCTGCCAAGATGCAGCATGTATATATACATTAGGTCGTATAGCGTCTAGGTTGTATGAAAGCGCGAGAGCTGCTGCGAGTTGTGCGCTATCACGCTCGCTCTCGCCTCGCGAGGGTGGGTGGGCTAGGGTTAGCCTGTTGCTGCCCGCGAGCTTCGCACGTTCTCTGTGTATCATCCCTCCTCCCTCCGTTGGTGCACGCGCGCACGCCATCGTTCTCGCGCACACCAGCAGCAGACTGCAGGCGGCGTGGACTTGCGGGGACGAGCGCGCGGGCGCACTTCCTCGCTCTCTCTCTCTCTCTCTCTCTCTCTCTCTCTACCTTTCGCACCCTTCTCCGACGGCGGGTGTGCTATGTATATACAACGAGTCCCCGGCTGTTGCTGATGCTGATGCTGCTGCCACACCATCGCCACCGCTGCCTGCTACTGCTGCGCTGCTTTTTCAAGCGCTACTAACCTACATTCGTAGCCCGCACGACTCGTGTGTGTACGCGAGTTTCGGGCTACCAAAGACGCCGCTGCAGAACGCGACGATGCACACACACACACGAGGAAAGGGGGGAAAAAGATTATTTTCTTTTTATCCAAATAATACGCATTGTCTGACGTAATAAAATTACTCTATTTTTTAGCGCTCCAACAGGTCACGTTGCACGAGTAACGTGAAAATCATCGTATTGGCTGGTGCTACGAGACGAGACAAGATCTTTTTAAATTCAAGAAAATATGCTCATCCAGTCTCATCGTATGATTTCTTTGCAACGACAGAGTCCATCGTTTCATATCGATTTACCATTTACCATTTAAAGTTTGTAGATAGACATCAACGAAACAATGTACGACAGCGATAATTGAATAATCTGAAATAATACGTAAAATTTTATAAATTACTCATTTTCCAAGAGTGTCTCGATTGATATTCCAAGCTACCTTTCGACTCATATCATAATTCAAAATTTTGCTCGGACCAATTCTAATACAGGAATGTCTGCTGGACCTCATCATTATCAATTTTATCATTTTTCTGTTCTTTATTGAGTATCTATACCAATCGGTGCAATAGCTGTTGACAACGGAAATGAACGAATAGTGTACATTAATCGTAAACAAATTAATTAAGATGACTCGAAAACTGTAATACTCGCGTCAAGTGCGCAATGACTATTCTTACCAGTTATCGAAAATTTCATTACAAGCGTCGTAAATTTTCTGCGAGGGATAGGCAGCGACGAACAAAAACTCTGAGCACAAGCTATATATCAGGCCCATTTTCATTGCGACATTTAAGTCTTCGTTAAATTTCATTACCATCTGCGAGAAAAATTAAGCTATTAATTATTTAAAAAAAAAATGCTGCTGCACAGGCACAAAATCACACCAAACAGCCCGAAGCGCTGCAGCCAATGATCACAGCCAATACTCCCAGCACTAATATAGGATTGATAAATTTGTTCAGCGTCTCGAAGCAACTAATGATAAGAAAAGTTAGATACAATCAGGCGAAACAATTCTTAATATCACTACTTAACTCAATGCTAAATTGCTGTAGTTGGACCAACTCATAGATACGTTTAAAAATTTCATCATTTTTTTCCAAATAATCCTTCTTTCGAGAGAAATTGGAAATCTGATTCAACTTGAATCTAATTTAAAAATTGACTCTATCAAATTGATTAGACGATAAATACACTATGAACATTATATTAAAAATACCCCATGTATCTTAATTTTCCAATCACGTAAGAGCTTGCCGATATATAAATAATTCCTAAACTTGAAAGGTACACTTGTATTATAAAACAAAGGATTATCATGATAAAAAAATAATAATAAAAGTGTGTGTCCTCGTCTATAAACAATTCCAAGTGAAAGGAGAACCTTTTTCGATACGTATGATTTCCGGGTAAAATCAAATTTGCTGTAACTGGCCATATTACTGGAATCGCAACGATATACATAGTCCAAGATACACATACAAGACCTGCCGAATAATTGATCTCTTTATTCAGTAAAATTAATTTCATTCTGATTTTCGAAAAGTAGACCTGTGACTATGTAAATAGCCAAATTAGACGTATCAATGTAGTTTTTTAGAAATTCTTTTTCCTCGGAATGGCAAAGCAACAGATTTCTTATCATATTAACGACTAATTTCTGTAACTTCGAAGATGATGTAGACAAAATTAAAAAAGTCTCCGATTAATAAAAAATTTTTGGAAAAATACAATAGAAAATTTTATTAGATTATTTTTACCATCAAAGGGCCTCTTTTGTCCAAAATCGTGATATACATGCAGAAAATAATAAAACTTTGAATACAATATTGAACGCATAATTCCATTACTGCATTTATGTCTAATTTGTCACTACTTATTCTTCTTTCCACATAGATGAACTGCAAAACAACCCTTTCACTACATACGCTAACTTGAAATTTATCGCAAATGAAATAGTTAACCAATATTACCAAGGATATTAGAAATACAATGAAAAACACAAATGTTACAAATAACCCATATGCCTTAATGCCAGTCCAAAAAGGCCACATGAGCGACGCCTTCATGAAAGGTACCATCAAAGGGTACATTTTTCTAGCACCTTTTTCGATGTATAATATATCGAATTGTTCCGATAACTGTCTTAATTCGTGATTTTCAAAATTTTGTTGAAAAATGATCGACCAACTTTGCGGCATGATTTTTACTTATCAAAAATATAACTCATATATAATCTAGAATATGTCTTTGAACGAATCTACGCACTATCTGAAAACTAGAGCTTTATTTGCCGCTGAAAAGAGGCTTCAATGAAAAAATAACACTGTACATTTCAACAATTTTCACAATGGTACTTGTATAAATAATAAATGCTTTAAGTGAGCAGTTAAAAATACGAATAGAGAATTACTCAAAATTGATTAATAAAAAATTCTGACACAAATCTCTTGCCATTGCGTGTCAATGTTTCACAGCGCATTCAAGTTGGAATGAATTTATTTCTTCGTTCATTTTTTCAATAGCTAATTGCTTGCATTATAGCTTGCCTATTAGATTTATGTAATAAAAATCTTTTGAATATTTGTATACCCTATTGTGTGTATTCACAATAGAAGCATAGGGATAATTCTATGCAGAATCGAATGCTCAATATTTTTAACGAAACAAGTTGAGAGGCCTGCTTAAAATTCTCTGAATTTTTGAAAAGAAAATTCTGTCAACACTTCGAAAGCTCTCAACTGTTTCTAATGACCGACTAACTAAAAGACTTACGAAATTTAAGATGCAGGTTGTAAGGCTCAAAATGTAGAATAATCTGAACCTTACTTAGAGATGCAGAATTTGCAGGGATGTTCGTTGCTTTGAGAGGCCGCAAAAAAGAGATACAGATCCACATTCGAGACAAATGGGGTAATTCGCCAATTTCATTGACTTTCAAGAACGATCACATAGAAATGGCCAAATCGATACTGAAGAAAGGAGCCGATCCCAATGTAGTCGAAAGGGAGGAAGAATCAACTCCTCTGCACATCATGTGCAAAATAGATGACGATTACTACTTGGTAAAAGCGTTCGAACGCTTTTAGCTTAGCATTTTGCGTCATGGCTATACGCTAGAGTCTAGTAAAAATATCAGCTCGAGTCAGCGACGCCGTAACGTTCATGCAATCTTTTGCCGTTCAAAGAATCAGGAGATTTTGAAAAATCTCGTCTATATAATGATGAGAAGTTTGTAGCAGATGCAAAAGAGGTGATCAAAACGTTTAACATTTGCGGGCTACTGGAAATTCAAGGGAATGGGAAAAGCTTTCTCAAAGACATTGCGACATTTGTGCTTATTACATCTGTGCGAGAAACTATTGACAGAATTTTTCCAGTGCCATGGACACTGCGGAGCCTTTCATGGAGCTGATAAGGTATCGTCTACCAATAGGGTGCTACTGTAAAATGATCATCGCTTCATTCAAAAACATAGATTTGTACAATACTTGCTTCGCGGCTGCAAACCTAAGAAATGTATCAATGAGCACTAAATAAACTACGAAAAGATTACAAGATTGTGAAAAGAAGAGATCGAGACGGTTCTTTTTTATTCTTGTCGTGAAATCAATAAAAAGTTGTTCAATTTTCAACGAGTCGCAATGGCCATAAGCATAAATTTCATTTTTTCTTATATTTGCAATTGTTTGTATGTTTTTGTCTTGTGTTGCATATATTTCATAATATTAAAATAAATAAATTTAAAAAATGAATTTCGATTTTTTTATGTAAGTCCACCATCATTTAAAGTTAGATCTGAAAAGTTATAGAAAGACACAAAAATCGAAATATTGAAAATAATTTTGCTATAGCCCGAATAAAAATGTGATATATTTTGACTGATTATGATAATCCTTATGCCAAAAATCGTTGGTAAAATAAATAGCTAAAAAATTAAATAAAAATATAATTTGAAGAAAAATGTATGCAAAGAAGTAAAAATATTTCTTACAAAATGCCAATGGTTACATATGGTTTCGTAATAAACTTTTATTCTTATAAAAAATATCATTTTACTAAACATGCCTTATTTTTATAAGATATTTGGAAACATTATTTACCACTTTTTTATAATAAAGCAAATCTTCCTCTGAACCTCATGAACTTTTAAGTTCTCAATTCTATATCTCGTTCTAAATATTCACATTTATCTACAAATTATTCGATAAATAGAATTAGGAGCTTTTAATTTTTACACTTTTTCACCAGATATATATTTAAAAAAATTCTAAATAAAATTTTTTACAAATAAAATGATTTCTTTACTTTAAACTAGTGCCATCTGTTATCTCATTCAAAAATGTATTTAATAATAACAAGAGTTTTCTACATGATCTTCCATCGATAACTACTTTACACATTTTCAAAACTGCATGATTATCATGATTACTGAGATCAAATGCTTAGATTTAAAAATACTATAAAAATACTTATATTTTTTTAATCTCATTAATTCATAATGACACTTAGTTTTGCCACATAATAACATATTTATATATATTCAGGTTAGAAATATAAAAAAAGTATGTGCATCACGTTTGGGCATTTTTCACTTCAGCAATTAATTGTCTGATTCCTGGAATCCATGAGCTACACATTGAAGTATGGTTCATCATGAGACTGATATGCAATTTATCAGCAGCCTCAAAGTCTCCTTTTTCAAGATCTGAATCAATATAACATGGGAATTAACATTGTAAACAAAATTATCAATTTCATTTTTAAATGAAGTACCTGAAGATAATTCTATAAGGTTTTTGTGTACAGTCTCGTTTAATCCATCTGCATTCCACATGGTTTCCATTCGTTCAAGTCTTTTCTCTATTTCTTCTTTTTTAGTTGACTCTAATTTTGCTAATACAGATCTTAAATTACGCATTACAGTGGGTAATATTTCTTTGTTGTCACAGTCAAGATCACTCACAGAACTATTAGTTTGTAATGCTGTAGGCATTAACATTGGTTTGTGAGGAGCACTCGTCAATTTAATTGAGTTTGGGGGAGGAGGTAAATTGACTAATGATGGTTCATTGATAGGTGTAGACGATAGGTTCGATTCTCCTGGCTTAGAACTTAAGGGGTATGCAACTCTCTTATTTAACAGCCTTTTTGGCTGAGCCTCTGGCCCTGTTGTTTTAACAGCTGGTGTATACGCCCAACTTGGAGGGTCATTCCAGCCTGGGTCATGCGATGAGTGTAATGATTTCTGAGTAGATGGTATTTCTGAAAAAACATGTTGTACTTTTACTTGAGGTAAATTTCATTGTTGAAAATTTAAACTATAAACGTGAATGTTCTTAATACCATCATTATTTTCTGACATTGTAGACAACAAAAATTAGACAGTTTTTATTCAATATTGCTTCTCTCAATTGTAACAGCTTTCACTAGAACAAAATTAAAATTACTTACAATATGCTGAGATTTAATAAATCATTGAAGCAAAATCATTTACTCGAATGTTATTCTATACACATGATAAAATAATGTTGAATAAAATTCTCAATAGCTTTTTAATTACACTGAACGTCAAAATCGTTGAGGGAAGCAAACATGCGTGAAATGTGTAGCAGACGGGATTTATAACATGAACCAAGACTTGGAGTCTTGCTTGCGAATTACTGCCGTGTGACGACTGACGGGTGAGCTGACCTGACGTATGAGTTCATTGGTCTGTTCACGTGCAGAAAACACGCAATAATAACAAACCGCGATTGAGACACAAAAATTCTTCATACAAGAAATATCGTCGATTACTGATTGTAGAACTGCAATTTCAAAGCGTTAATACCTCTTTCGTCTACTGACAATCTTTTGAATCGAAAATTCGAACGATCACAAAAAGAACGACAATAGGTGAACAGACCGTTGGGTATTTGCAATGCTGATAAGGTTACGGCAGCAGTCAGCAGTCAGCACTGCTGTAGAGCTGTGCGCGAATGCGCCGAGCGAACAGTGAGCGAGCACTCTTGTTGACATGCTTCTGCTGCTGTTGCTGCTCATGTGCAAAATATTACAGAACGAGCTATATAAAGTGCCTACGCTGTACCGCATTGCTGATATGTTTTTCTGCCAAAAAAGCTCGCGTCTAAGCACGCGTTATAGCTTTTGCAAGAACTTGAGAAAAAAGTCTGCGCGTCGCGCTCGCTCCTCGTCTGCAGTCTGCACTTTATTTTCAAACATTATGGTCGTGCAGCATCTAAAATAAACTTGGCAGGTGCAGTGACAATCGCAAGAGACTCGCGACTGTACACAGCAAACGGAAAATTAACATTACGAATTTAGCGATAATCTTCCTTCTGTTGCTGCGTGAGTCTTTTTTACTTGAGTTTATTATAGCTGTTCTATTGTTGTTTAGTAACTGACTATTTTTATTTTCTCAAATCGCATGTTCTTCTGACAAACGTAAAATTTTTATTGAGAAACTCATGTTTACCTGTATCCTGGTGTGTCATTGATTATTGGAACTTTAATAATAGTAAGAGGGGCAGAATGTTCCAATATTGTGAAGTGAATTGATAAATGAACTTTTCCAAGCAGTATTGTGTCTGCGATAAGCTAGTAATATAAAATAATAATCTAATGATGTAAAAAATCAGTTATGCGTTTGAATAATGTTTACAAAAAGTATTCAAATATTTATATGTTAATACAGGTTAAAAATAATCTAATGTTGCACGATGCCAGGAAAAATCAAAGTAAAAATTTTATCTGGTCGGAACCTTCCAGTTATGGATCGCTCTGCAGATACTACAGATGCTTACGTCGAGATCAAATTTGGATCTACTACGTACAAAACTGACGTTTGCAGAAAATCCCTTAATCCTCAATGGAACTCTGAATGGTACAAATTTGAAGTAGAAGATTCAGAATTACAAGATGAGCCATTACAAATAAGATTGATGGACCATGATACTTATTCTGCCAATGATGCCATTGGAAAAGTGTATGTAAATCTGAATCCATTGCTACTACCAGGTACACCACCGCCAGCAGTCAAAAATATTTGGACACTTGAAGCAGCGATGAATACCAGCACTGGATCTCAAGGAGGTATATCATAAATAAGACATGATCAAACTATTTATACATCAGAAAACTTGGTACTATTTAAATTTTATTCTGTAGGATCTGTTATGACTGGTTGGCTTCCAGTATACGACACAATGCATGGAATCAGAGGAGAAGTCAATATCATTGTCAAAGTTGAACTATTCATTGACTTCAATAAATTCAGACAATCTTCCTGTGGCGTTACATTTTTTTATTGTAAGTTTATAAATTTATAATAGTCAAAACAAAGTTTTAACAAATTTTATACTTCCAGCTCCAATTGTACCTTATGGTTATCATGCTCAAGTTATACATGGTTTTGTAGAAGAACTAGTAGTTACAGATGATCCAGAGTACAAGTGGATTGATAAAATAAGGACTCCCAGGGCTAGTAATGAAGCTCGTCAAACATTGTTCATGAAATTAAGTAATGAAGTACAAAGAAGAATGGGAGTAAAAGCTATTGATCTTGGTGGGAACGCTGTTATCGGGTAAATAAAAACGATAATGATATCCAAAAAAAATTTGATTGGTTTTCGTCTTCGACAATTACAATTTTTTGTGTAGATACTTGCAAAATTTTGATCTAGAAGGAGAATCAGGAATAGTGGCTCGTGGGATTGGTACTGTGGTCACCTTGGTAAAACATCATGATCTTCCCAATTTTTTATCCGAGCCTCAAGGAGTTGAAGAGTAAGTTTAGAACTTGATTTTTACTTATGATTCATAGGAAAATCTTGATTATTTTCCAATATTCTCAAATAATCGATACAGATAAAATTGGTAGAAGCATTAAGCTATCTTCAATTATTCTTTCTTATTTGAATAATCAAATATCTAAGAGATGCCTAAATTCATTCGCTAGAAGTACAATAATTTACAAAATTGGAAGGAATTTGATGAACAGTACAAGTATAATAATCGCTCTTAATCTTTTTTTTTCTTTTTAATTATTCTCGCCCCATTATAAAAATCCACTGCACGTTGTTGAATTTTTGAACTAATATAACTAATGAAGAAGCGCTACGCAAGCTTGCAAATTAAAAACCGAACAAATAGACATGGAACACAGTCCAAAGCAATCGACACCCATGGTGAGCCCAAGATTTCCTTTAAATCCAGAAAAAGAACCCGTGACTCCGTTGAAACTCGTCGAGGTGAAAACACCGTCGCCGTTGTCGTTCACTCGTCAAATGTCGATACAATCCACGACGAGTATCGGATCTCGAATTCGAGTCCCTAATACGACCTCGTCGTCCGTCGCGCCCGACGACTTGATGGACGAGTCGTCGATGCGCAGCATGATGGCCCTCGAGGACATGCGCGGTGAGCCGCAAGGCAACAGATTCACCCGTGGATTGAGAAACCTGAGGTACGTCGGCCAGAACGTCCTCTATCGCAAGAGCTTCAATAACTCGGTGAGATCGAGAGATTCGCTAGACGAGGAGAGCTGCAGCGACTTGGACAGTATACATTCGAGCAATTGGTCGATCATTGGCTCCGACTCCACGGAAGTGACGCCGAGTCAGCAACAGCAACAGCAGAGAATCGGCCCGAGAAGAAAGAGATTTAGAAGGAAACAGGCCGGCGAGGGTATGATGGCTGCGATGCTCATTAGGTCGGTTCACGCTACTGTTTTACCTCTGGATAGCGTAAAGGTCAGATAAAAGCCCTGAGTAAATCAGGTTTTAAGAAGATTTTACCTTTTTTTTTTATCGAAAAAATTGCTTTTTACTCTAAAGGAGGATCGCGAGACACCAACACCGTCGCCCGTGAATTTAACCGACGAAGCAACATCTGTTAATCAAGAAACGAGCAGCGTTGACATACTAGCCGTGGAAGCGATTCGAGAGTCGGAAATGGGCGATCATCGCGACACGAAATCGGTAAAGAGCTCGACAATCGTAGCGGCTTACAACAAATTCAAGGACGATCAAGTTATACCCATGATATCGTCGTCCGAATCCGATACATCGACGGACGAGGAGGAGCAGCAGGCGGAGCCGAACGAAGAAGACGACGCCGACGAAGGAGGGCCATCGGAATCAAGTACTAATTACAATATCCTCGACGACACCATATCCCTGTTAGATCTCTCCAGCTCATCCGAGAACGACGATAGTCCGCGCGATGCACCGGACCATCATTCATCGACGTCATTCACGCATCTCGCACTACGTACGAAAACCGATGAATTTTATTCTCATTAATGAAATTTATTCTCATTGTGTCCAAAATAGAAGCCTTATCATGATAAAATTTCTTTTTTTTTTTTGTTTCTTTGTGAAATAACAAGTTTATTGCTTTTCGTACGTTATCTCGAATGTTTTATTTGCAGAGTTATCTCAAAAGTCCGAAAATGAGGCTGCTACAAGTAATCTCATTGACATCTTGAGTTCGCCGAGCATCAAAGATGAAAAAAAAATTAATTACTTATCGTCGGAATTTTCATCGGACATCGATTCCGATTTGCCCCTGAAAATAATTTCAAGCGAGAGACCGAAAAGGGTTCGTAAAATATCGAACTCGTCACGCAGCAAATCTTGTGTAGACTCCGATAAGAAAAAGAAAGTGCCGCCACCGTTAAAAATGCCCGAAAACGACGAAGAATCGCCGGTACAGCAACAACAGATCTCGTCCCCTGCGAGTCTGAAATCTGCGAGGCATCACCAAAGATTGCACAAGCAGCAATCTCTGATCTTGGACGAGCTCGGAAATAATTCGGAATCGTCCGGCGACGAGTATTATCCCAAGCATCACGTGTCGAGAGCGAGCTCGAAAAATCACTTGCTGATCAATTTGTCGGACGACGACGACGAGCCATCGCAGTCGGTTTCTCTCGCCGACGGCAAAGTCAAGATATCGCGTAAAGTCGAGAGAACCGATACGGTCATATACAAAGGCCCGAAGGAGAAGAGTTTCCCTGAAGCGAGCAATGCCGAGCTAGAAGCGTTGCCGCCTGCTGCTGCTGCTACGATTCAGCCAAAGCTCGTCGTTCCACGATCACCGACGTCCGAGATCAAACTGCTTCAACTGCCGTCCCCGACTCCCAAAGACATAGCGCCCAAGAGTCCTTATCCCGTGGAGGATCGGAAAAGCAGCGAGTTCGTCTTTCCCGACGAGGAGAAGCGCGTCGCCGAGATTCTTACCAAGAAATACCGCCAGTCGTGCATGTCCGACCTGATCAAGATGATAGACTCGCGCATGCTCGCGCATCATCACCACCATCACGGTCACGACTCGCTTCGGCGGCGCAGATTGGCCACCTCGTCGAGGCGCCTCGATCAGACGCCGTCGCCCGAGTCGACGCATCGTCGCATTCGCGGCCGCTCGCGATCTCGATCGCCCGAGTCGACGACCGCCAGCGGCGGCCACCATCATCATTCCCATCATCATCATCATCATCACGCCACGAATCTGCACTCGTCGCACTCGTTCGCCTCGTCCATGCACCAACTCGACGGATCGCATTCTCGAGCCCACAAGAGCCATCACAACTCGAGCGAGAGCATAGTCGAGCTAGCGGCGCTTTCGCCGCGTGCCGGTCTCGTCAATAATCATAGCGTCGTCGAGTCGCAACCTCCGCCGCTACGGGAGGAGCTCGACGACGAGTTAGAACAGCAGCAGCAACCTCTAAAAGTCTTAGAAAAAGCACCCGATCAATCCAGTCTAAAAGCTGTCTCCAATAGCATTAACGCTGATCAGCAAATGCTTGAGCTACAACCACTGATGAAATCAATTATTAATTCTACTAGCCCTTTGACAACTAATACGAATAATAATAATAGTAATAATAATAACGATAATAATAATTCTGCTGCTGGCAGTGAAGCGTTTAATTACAATAATATAATTACTAACAATTCTAATGAAACTGACAATTCGTGTGTGTCCCAATCATCGCCCATTCGCAGGCAACAGTCGCAGCAGCAAAAAACCAATCAGAGCGTGGATCAGCAGCAGCAGATTAGTCCAGCTACTAGTAATGGCCAGTCGAATGCCAAAGTCATCGCTGCCACTTCTGCACACTCGCCGGCCGGAAAGAATCCAGTTCTGAGTGGTGTATCGATGCACAGAAGATCCAGCGATTCGGATCTCAGTATAACGCCAAAAGGTCAGTTTCCTTAACTGGTTCATCCCTATCAAATATTGCTTTATAATCATATTCAATATATTTAATGCGTCGAATTGAACGTGCAAAATATATTTAGCTGAATTCACACTTGTTCCTTCTCAATTTATCGAAATTAACTGTAAATATAAAACAAAATGATAATGTTCATTTGAAGAAGAAAAACGACAGCTGTCAAGAACATAATAAAATATGAATCTATTTTTCTGTTCCATTCGCGTTCAAAAACTACTTGCCCCACTCCAGGATTTTATAAATTCTTTCGCGAACGTGAGTACCATGAAGAGAAACCAACTAAAAAATCAAAAATTGTCTTTCGATGTCATAAAATATTATCATTACTCGAATACAATGTTGAAGTTTTTAAAAATATTTATTTTATGAATTGATTTTTTACAAGAAAATTTACGTTTTTTTTTCAAACATCAATTCGATACTAATTAATTAACTATTTTTTGACAATTAAGCATAAAAGCGTACACAAAAACAAATCGTCCCACAAATTATGAATTTTTATAAGCACAGCCGACTTTGCGCTATCGCGCGACGTTTTTGCCGATTGCATAAACTTGTATAATACACTAATTGTGAATTGTTCACTCTTTTTCTAAATAATTTTTCAAAATGATTCTCAATGTTATGTATAGAGATAAAAATTTGAATTCTTAAAAACTGATATTTTTCGAAATCGCATTATAGATAATAAAAGTTTCGTGAAGAAGGGACGATCCTTCCGTCTACGTTCGGAGCGCAGATATCTTTCAAGATTCTTGCTCACCGACAGAGGCTCAGGTTTAATAACTAAAACTAAAGAATTAAATCCGAATGAAACTGTATAGTCTTGAATCATGAAACCCAATTAATTAATATCGTGTATATATATTTTACTTCATATATTTGAATAGTTGATTCGTCGTTACATTGAAAAATTGTCCTTACTATCGATATAGCCAAAACCTCTGCTACACGATGTATGTATTTGAATGTAGACTCCAAAAAATTGACCCGTTACATGAATACTTATATACACACTTGATATTTTGTTACTTTTTGTCGAGATCACCTTGATCGCAGCATGCAACATTTATAAATTATTATTCGATGTGTGCATCAAAGCGTATACCGAACTAAAATCAATCACCTATACTCGTCAGATACGCTGATTTCCTCTTCCTCGATACAAATATACGATTCCGATAACTGTTTTACAGTCTATGACATTTGCATTGTACATAATGTATTACATATATGAGTCTGTTACCCAACACTCCATCACGCACTATATAAATATACATCGCGCAAAAAGCAAAAGTGTCGTAGGTGTATAACCGCCACTGGAGGCTGGAACGATGCGTGCAATAATCTAATCGGTCGATTTGTCTTGGGGCATGACGAAACAGGTAACTCGTTGACCGGCAGCGATCGCTCGATGGGAGGCTACTTGAAGGCCACTTCGGGCGCCACGAGAACCATGAATCAAGAGGCGCTCGAGATGCTCGAGTATCCCTTTATCACGATGCAACAGTATCCGCCGGGCTTCGTGTTGCACATCGGTGAGTCGAAATTTACTTTGCTCAACTTTTTCTTCTCTCTCTCTCTCTCGCTCTCTGTAACGTTTAATCCGTGACGTGGACTCGATTACAGGTGGACTAGTGAGCGCGAGGTCGGTCAAGCTGCTCGAGAGGATCTCGAACCTGGAGGAGCCCGAGGGCAGGGACGCCTGGTGGACGGAAATTCGCATGGAGGTAAGATCCCACGCTCGCGCCTTGGCCTGCAACGTCGTCATCGGTTACAAAGAGGAAACGAGCATCTGGTAAGCTTCCTCCTCCTACACGACCATTCGATCTATGTAATGAAAATGCACTCGTATAATAACGCGGCAGCGACGACGTGTGCGTGCTGAGTGGCTCGGGCACAGCGGCCGTCATCAGTCTCCACAGCACCGGCCAGGACCACGACAACGTGCTCATTACCCACGTCCAGGGACCGATGACCGCCTCCCTCGAGTCGGACAAAGGCTCCGTCGAGAAGAACATCGGCGGCGCCTTGGCCAACAAGGCCGCGGGTAGCCAAGTGTCCATCAATCAGTTGACGCCGGCCTCGGCAGCCTCGGCTATGCCATCGTCCGTGGCCAGCGCCGCGGTCAACGCGTCGACCGCCAACAACCATCACAATCAGCATCAGCAGCAGCAGCAGCATCGATCGAAGCAGCGCAACACCTCGGAGAGCAACGAGCACGAGGCCGCTTACTCGTCGCCGCCCTCGAGCGCGTCGGCTTGCGGCCTCTGCCATCTGCCCTACAACAAGTCGAGCGTCAACTTCCAGGTGAACGTGTCCAAGTGCGCCGTGTGCCGTCGCGCCAAGGTGCCCGACGTCCTCTTCACCACGGTCGAGCTGCCCGAGAACGTGCCGATGACGGGCCGTGGCTGCTTTATCCAGGCCACCGTCTCCAAGGCCAAGAAGGACCTGCGCGGCGAGCTCAACGCCAAGGAGATCTCCGACTGTCTGCCCTTCCTCGAGTACGAGCTGCACAGTCTGCTGCTGAACAAGCTCAGGATGCGCGGCATGAACGCCGTGTTCGGCCTGAAGATCCAGGTGTCGATCGGCGAGAGGCTCGTCATCGGCATGGCCGTCGGCACCGCGGTCTACCTGACGGCTCTGCCGGCGCCCTCCCTGCCCCAGATCAACACGGGCAACTCCTGGCACGACGAGGAGCAGCTGGCCGAGATGCAGAAGAGCCTCGTCGACACCGTCAAAAAGAACATGGAGTATTATCAGCTGAAGCCGCCGGCCGTACAGGACCTCGAGAACGGACGATCCATGTCGGACACGGACGAGTCCGAGGACGAGCTGCCCGAGCTCGACCTCGGACTGGGCATGAAGGACGTTTGCGTGCTCGAGGTCGACGATCTCGAGGACATGGATCGGATCAGTTTGCTGATGGACGAGAGGCCGCCCAGCGACTTTCACGTCGTCAATACCGAGACCATTCCCGGCTTGGAGGATCTGGAGATCGTGCGCAATCTGCAAATGTTCACCCAGGTAACTTCGCTCTCCTCCTCTTATATGGGAGAATCTTTGAGAAAATTACTTGACCCCCTCCGTTCGTTTACAGGTATCTCGAGCTAAAATACCGAGCGGCCAGTCGACGTCGATGCCGTCCAAGTACTTTGCTCGCCTCCTGCAAACGATCTACTTCAAGCTGCGCCGCATGGTGCCCTGCGCCCTCTGCGATCTGCAGTTTCGCATCGCCATGCCCGAGCAGGACGAGATTCAGCTGTCGGTCATTGGCATGGCTCTGGGCTTGGGCGAGCCAACCAAGAGCAGCATCGGTCGGCCGAGGCGACGGCTGCTCTCGCACTCGGTCAGCAAGGATCAGATGAAACGAGCCGACAACGACAACGACATGATCTTTTGCCTCGACGAAGATCATCACGCCGACAGTGCGGATAGCAACGCTCAGCTGCTCGCCAATAACGCCACCCCGACGGGGCCAAATCTGACGGCCCAACACTCGATAAAACAGCGGCCCAGATCACCGCTGAGGATGAAGCACACGGTGCACAGACACAAACACGTACGATTATCTTTCTTATCGCAACGCGCGGCATCTTTTCGACGCTCGTTCAATTACTTGACGTACTGCTGTCGATGATCGAGACGACAACGACGGCTCGTGCTTATTCGCAGATTACTTCCTGATTAACCCGGAACTCGTCTATTTTACAGGTGCCCTTGAAAGAACGCTACGGTGTTGACATAACACCTCTATCTTATCTACCCGGTGGCCGAATCGAGAGATACCTTGGCAATTTGAACTTCTTCTTTATACGCGAATCCAATTCCATTAGAGAAGTAAATAAATCAGACTTGTTCATTTCCATTCGATAAAGAACAAAAATATCGATTACTTTTTGTTCGTATTTTTTCAGAACGGCGGTTTGAGCGGTTTCATACACAGCTTCGTCACGGAGGTGTTGGCCATAGTTCGAGCCCACGTCACGGCTCTCGGAGGCAACGCCATGGTGGCTTTTTTCATGACGCAATGCGTACTATTGCACAGCCCACACAAGAACCAGGTCAATATACTCTAAACATCTTGTACTCTTTTTTATCGATTCTCGATGATAATTTCTTTTGCGTATCGTTTTGCAGGGTCAATGCTTGATAAACGTCGGCGGCGACGTCGTGAGCGTCTCGTACTTTGGCAATGATAAATTGTCGCAAGCTCATACGCAAGCCCAAGCGCATCAATTACAGCAGCAGCAAACGCATTTGCTAGCTCAACAACTGACTCAACAGGCCACTATAACCGCTGTGAATTGTTGACCTCATTTGCCCGAAATAAATGCATAAATTTGTTCGTCTGCCTCGCGTGTACGCGTACATGTTTTTCAATTGATTGAATAGTAAGTTTAATTTAGAAAATGCTATCACCTTGATGTGTCTTAATTACCTGTAAGTCGGTTAGCGTTCTTATTATCTACAAGTCAGTTAGCGTTTTGTACTTATACATTTGTAAATATGTCTTGTATTCTTAATGTTGTTGTTATAAGATCATTGTTATTTAGTACTCCGATGCTGGATACATGTTACACTTGAAAAAATTGTTCCATTGTCAGTTTCAAACCTTGTACAAAAACATTTTTTAATTCAAAATTGTAGTTCTATGTAATAATAATAGTTTCAGATTTTTAAATGAGCTTGTTAAGTAACTTGAAAATCGTTCAATAGAAATTTGTATCTATTTGGAATAAAAATTAAAAAAAAGGCCCAAGATTACACTAAATTTCGGCGACGAACGAATAATTGTTTGTTCCATAAGAATTCTACGTAATATGAATAAAATTTGTACTTGAAAGTTGATAGTGAAGTGCCAATTGAAAAAAAGAAATGACGAAACAATCTTAAATTTTATTGAATAATCTCATAGAGATAAAAAATGTTCAAACTTTTATTCCGACAAGTCTGACATTTGATGTGTTCAGAGTCGAAGAAAATATCTACTTTATTCCAAAAATCGTGAACATGTTTTTTCTAGTCTTTACTTGAAAAAGTACACGTAGTTATTGTGAGAGCTGATAACTAAGAAAACACTCGATTTAATTTGGATAAGCGTCCGCGATGTCTGTTTCGTAGTTATCTGCAATCAAGCAAAGTGCATGGTACTTATTCTTATGTCTCAGTACTAAGAGCCAATAATCTAATTCAATTAGTTTTGTGGAAGCTTTTCAGTATTCAAATTATATACTTATAAAAAAAAATCAAGAGACATTTCTATGATAATTATATATCGAAACATCTTCGATGCTTGTACTTGCTGCCATGAATCTCTTAAATTTTACAATACAAAAACTAAATAAAAACTCGTGATAATTTTAGTCGATAATTCATACATATTTGCCTTTATAATGATTTTCAGTTCACACGCATATTTTTTGAAACACGTGATTGTAAATATTCGGTATATATTACAGGTGTAAAATTTTTCTCACGCTCATTTCAGGCTGCTCTTTTAACGAATTATATATTGAAATTGACGTGCGCCTTGGAAATAATTTTGTAAAAATGGAAAAATCTTGAATTGCGTGTTCTAAATTTGTTATCAGTATTAAAAACGTGGAGATTATTTTAATGATAATGTATGCGACCTCGTGCAAAGAAAGGACTCAATAAAGAATCATTAAATTTCAAATACCAAGAGAGCCAATTCATTACAAGTGAAATTTATAATGAGAAAAAAAATCAATTCGATAAATGTTGACAATTATATCAACTTTTTTCCGTTCCGTTACCTAATCGATGGCGACAGTGAATAAGAAATTTTCCAATTATCATTAACATATGAGGAAATCTTCGTAACCGTTGCACCTATCAGCGAGTTCCCCTCGTACAAAATATCGGCGACAGTTGTCTTATTTTTTTCCATATCCATCATCGTTTTTTACCAGGTAATAATCATCTGTCTCGCGCACGCACAACTCCTACCATTCATTGAAGCAAAAAAAAAAGTGACGTATTCTTTCTCTCTCGACGAAATATCAATGAAAATTAACCGTTCAAAGGTCAATTCGTAGCTGATCGAAGTATCTGATTAAACGAAACAATGACCCGCGCCGCGTGCCTCGCCGATGAAGCGCACAGCGCCTCGCGAGCCCGAGATATGTATAACGTGCGTAAATTATTACGCGCGAGAAAACGAGGAAAAAATTGCAAGGGCGGTGAGCTACGATGCTGTATCTGCGATGTGCGCGCTGCGTTGCTCGTGCCGAAATTTGCATTCGTAAAAGATTTCGTTGCCGATTCTTTTAGTCAAGAACGGCGCGATATCGACGATGCGTCAACGACATGGATAAATCGAGCGACGACGAGTGAGAAGGGGGGAGACCTACATTCGAGCGGTAATCATTCAAAACGATTCGCAGAATCATCGGCGAGCTAGTGTCTTTGAAAGGTCGGAAGGGCCCAAAAGAGGAGACTTCGAGAGGGACGCGAAGAAGGCAATTTTCTTGGTCGTCGCGTTGCATTCGAATCAATACATGTACTAGGCAAGTAATTTGTTTTCTCTTTATTAAGTATCAAAACTACTACTTTATAATACTGCGATACAGCAAAATGCCGATAAAATAATCGATATAGGAAGGAAGAGGAGCGACTATAGCTATGAAAAGAAAGGCCTCGAGCTGGGGAAAGCGGGCACTCCGAGGTCCGCGACGATGAGGGCGAAGTCGCTGCTCGAGTCGATGGCGCAGCAGTAGGTGTAGCCCTTGGTGGCGTCCTTGAACTGGGGATACTTGGCCTGGCAGGCGTCCAGCGGTGTGCACAGGTGATCGTCGGCCGTCATCATGCCGAGGTACGGGTCGTTCATCGTGACGAAGACGAGGCCGTAGTTGTGCACCGGGTCGTGCACGTACTTGTAGAGGTAGCGGGGCACCGTGAGGCTGCCGTCGCTCAGCAGGCTCAGCTCGACCTCCTTGCCTGCGAATCGAATCGCGGCGATCAATTTTTTTTTTACTCGAGTGCAATTGTAAGAGAGAGGACTTACCATCGGCGTCGGGATAGCGCAGATTGTCGAGGCCACCGGTCCACGCGTCCAGATTCACGGCCAGCTGTCCGGCCGTCGAGCGGACTATCTCCTCGACGAGCTTCCAGTTGCCCTCCTCGATGCTCTTCCACACGGGCAAGGTGTTGATGTAAAAGTACGTGCTGTTTTGCTGGCTCTTGTAGTACATGTCGCTGGCCGGGACCAGTTGGCCTTCGACGAGCCAATTCGAAGCCGTCGCTGCCGCTGTTGCTGGTTTCGTGGTCGTTGAAGTTGGCGACATCGTCGTCGTCGTCGTAGGAGTGCTTGGCAAGGTCGTCGTAGTCGTAGAAGTCGTCGTCGTGGAAGTCGTCGTAATCTCGGCCGCCTGCCTCGCGTACTTTTTCGACTTCCTCCTGAGCGCGGGCTTCTTCGGCCCGACGGCCAAGTACTTGTCGACCAGCTCGTCCTTCTTCAGCAGGGCCTTGAAGCGCGCCCTCTGCTGCTCGATGCTAAAAGTCTCGGGGCCGATCTCGACGTTCTCGTAAAACTCGCCCTTTTGGTAGACGGGCTTTCTGACGGAGGCTCTACGGCTGCGCAGGGCCGTCGTCACGGTCGACTTGGCCCAGGACGGCCGATTCTCCAGCTGGTTGAAGCAGATGCGCTCGATCGTCGGCAGGAACGCCTCGTTCCTCATGCTGAAGCCGATGCGGCCGATTCGGCCCTCGGGGCAGATCTCGTTCGGGTCGGCTCTGGCCACCGCTTGGGCCGGCTCCGAGCAGCTGATTCGGCCGAACGGAGCTACGTAGTTCGTGCCGACCTGGATAAATAAATTTCGAGCTCGTTGATGACGGAATCAATGGGAGGAATTGATGTGGCGCGAGCTCGCTCGAATAAATGAATTTGTCGAACGTATGTACGTACCACGTCGAAGAAGCTGATGGCGTAGCACTTGAGAGGGACCTCGGACGATTTGATGCTGGAGCCGAAGACGGTGACGTTGCCACGGGGACAGGCGACGCGGAGCCTCTCGCCGAAGGAGAATCTGACGCTGTCGCTCTTGGCCGTGTCCGGATAGATGACCTCGTTCGTCGTGTACTTCAACAATAGCGGCGCATTCTTATGGAAATCCTCCGTAACGTCGACCCAGCAGAACGTCGCGTCTATGGGGGGATACAGAGACAAATTAACGACCGTAATAATGACGACACACTTTTCCACCCTATTATTCGTTCCAGTTGCAGACTTACGAGCTGGCAGCGCAAAGTAGCCCAGCAGCCACAGCCAAACAGCTGAACTCCACATGTTTTCGGATGCTCGGCTTTGTACGCGCTTGTTCGTATACGCACTGTAATCGATGCACGACGCCACTCGATACCGTAACCAAGTTAAAACGAAATTACGAGATATTCGCCCAATTCGACGATCGGCGGATCACTGACGTCGATAATCGTAAAAGCTCGGCTTTTTATATGCGCGCATCGATTTTCTCAACACAATTGGCTTATCTTCTCCACTGGGCGCCCTGGATGGATGTACATTGCGAAACGCACGTTGCTGCCACTTTTTTTTTCTCTTTTTCCGCTTCGACAAAAGAGGTTGATCGTAATCAATGGGAGGCTTGTACAACTGATATAAAACTAAAAACCTGCTACACGCCTGGTACCGAGAACTATTTACCAGAACAGCGTGGATTTCGCTCAACCTTAGCTGATAATCGTTGTAACATTCTCAGAATTCATATAGCCCATTGACGAGTGAATTAAAGGGCGACGTCATTTTTCATCTTGTAGTAGCTAGACTTTACAATTTACACCGAATCTTTCAATGAGATTATCATTGCGGTTTCAACGACGAGAACGATGACAATTTTATACTGCAATCAGCCCAGTTAATCATACTCGGTAAATAAACAAGAGCACCTATGCAGCGATCTTCAAGAACATCTCTGCTCGAGACGTTTCTCCTTGTCATACCAATGGAAAATTAATAGGCCAATTAATAAATGATATACATGAGAAATTAGTAATCTTGTAACTCGTTTGTACAGAATGTGATAGTAAAAATCGAAAAATTTGAATATGTTTCCTTCGATTGCAAAACTAATGTATAGTACCAACGTAAGTTACCTGTTGCTTTGGTATCATCATGATGTCACGAGTACATGAACTCGTTTTTACATGGGACAAATAGGTATCGTGTCAATTATAATATAACTGCAAAAAGAAAAAAAACGCAACACGAGAGAGAGGGAGAGGAGAAAAAAGAAGGCAAGCGATGATAAGCAATAAAAAGAAGAAAGAAAAAAGGAAAGGATATTCCGATAAAAATGAAACTAATGGCCGCGATATTCTGTTACAAGTTCGAGCGTATAGATGTGCGAGATAAGAGCACGATTTCCGCTTTGAGGAAAAAAATTATTTAATGACATTTTCGTGTAACGCGCAGAATCGCGTCCCTTGCGACCCTATTTTTTTTCGATTCGGAATCAGAGTGATCGATTTCTCGAGTATTATGTTTTTCCCTATAGATAACACACAAAATAATCGTTCTCAAAAGTAATTTCCTTAAATATAGTCTTAGCCTTTTTCTACTCGCAATAAAGCAATAAATGCATAATCAATGAAAAAGTTCATCTCTCGCGATTTTTCTGCTACAGGCGAGTCACCTCTGTTGCTTGACAGTGTGAGTCACATCTAAAAAACTAAAACTTAGCCTGTGTTGAATATTTAGGGTTCGTTAATCCAAACTAACAATTTGAACGATCATTTTAAAAAGGCAAAGTTGATTGAAATATAACCAATATTTTTCTAACTATATCCTCGGTCAATTCACATGTGGACGTGGTACAGTTCATCTTTCCAGTTTATGCATTTGCGGAAGGTACGAATTTCGAGTTTCAATAAATAAAAGAATCATCAACAAATAAATGGCACCTATAATATCGAGTTCTTCACGCTCAAACTGGTGGATAATGTTGCGTCAAACCCTTTCCCATTGAAGAATTTTGCCGCTGAAAGATTCTACGCATTGATTTCCAATTTCATATGTGTATATAAGGAAGAGCCAACTTTTTTTCTCGAAAGTTTCTTTACATGTGCGACAGCAGCTTGCTCGAGTTTTCATATGGAGGTGAAAATATCGCGCGACATTCGACCCATGAGGATCTGTACAAGTACATCTAAATTATCAAGCTAGACGAAGCCCACGGACAGAATGAAATTTTAACTTTGAACTAACTATAAAGGAAGGATTCAGAAAAGTTTTGGATTCGTAATCACTACTTTATTTGTGCGCGAGCGGAAATTCCGTGAAAATAATATTTTCCTTCAAGGTATACCGATGTCAGCAAGAAAGTTGAGATGATCTACAAAAAAAATTTTTTTACTCAACGATTCAATAACATGTACAAGGTCTTCTTTTATTATGATTTTCAATAATGAAAAACTTTATCAAAGTAGTTCAACCCTTTAAAAGAAAATGTTATAAATTTTTAATTGAAGTGCAAGCAACTTTTAATATTAAAAAAATGTTTAATTTATCACTTGAAGCATGGCAAATCTGCAACAATCGATTATGGATGGACAAGTTCAAAGTTAAAATATGACGCGTTAAGCAGATTAGAGAACAATATTGCATCGAGGGATAAAAATATAAATAACACACATTCAGAAACGTATTCGTATAAATTATTCAAGAAACGTGAAAGCATATTTTTTTAGATTTCTTTCGATTTCATTTTAAAAAAAAGTTTATTGTGAATGTTTCGTCATAAATCGTTTGCCAGCTAATTCTTATTTTACTACAAAGGTCAGTGTAAATGAAAAAGCAATTTTTTTTTGATGACATAACTTTTATTGTTATTATACTTATTATTACATACTTTCAATGTTCTTTTTTTAATTCTGAACAATATTGTTAATCATACATTCATCGTAATTCGTATTTTACGAGCAAAAAAAAACATAAATTTGCTTCTTGCGTAGTTCCAATGAAATTCAGGGAGAAAAAAATCAATGCTAATAATTATCTCTGAAAGTTAGACGCCTCTATTTCCTACATTATTATAGTTGCATGTATTTTTCGGAGAAACGTTTGAAAAATAATGAATTATCAATCGAAATTTGGATAATCGCATTATCATCATTTAGCAAGTGATTGGTGTGCGGGTTTTTTTCTGTTGTATGACCGATGATGCAGAACAGCAACATATAAATTTATAATTTTTTTTCTTTTCACTTTCATAGCATGTAGCTCTATTAAATTTTGCTGTAAATTGTCAAACGCATCGGTCTTTTAAAATTTATTTTCATTTTTGGCGCTCAAAAATTGCGCATCCCAATGAATTATTTACGTATTAAATATGTTTTTTAATAAAAGCATTCAATTTAGTGTCTAATTAATTCATCAAGTTTTTCCTAAAATAATTAACAATACGATAAAATTGATTTTACAATGGTAGATGAAATTCGCAATACTGTTCGGTTTCTTTATCATTATGAAGATATTTAGATTGACTGATAATTTTAATATTGACTAGAACGCATAGCTCTTTGGCTGCTAAAAATGCAAATGTTACAAACAATAGTCACCTGAGAAAGTCTGAAATGTAAAACTCGCACCACGGCGACACGACGATTAAAAAATTTAAAATATCAAATCTTTTTTCATTGTACGATTAATGTTTTTTTTGTTTTATCATCAGAAAAATAGAGCGATCTGTATCAATACTAACCACTTTTCTTTGTAATTCGAATAATTTTTCCATAATTATTTCAAATGTCACATTGATGCATTTGCATCGAGAAGCGTGCTAATTTAATAATAACTTGTGCTTTTTTTATATTTCATTTATTAAACCTAATCAGACTCTTCCGTTGCAGCTTGTACATAATTATAATTTTTATACTTATTTATTACATAAAAATTTTTAATCTCATTCGTAGACATGTGTAACAATAATTATCAATTGATAATGCAAGTAATTAATTGTTGAGGAAGATTGTGATGCAGTGCAAAAGAAGAAATGGAAAAATATAATGCAGCTTAAAAAACGACTAATGTTGAAACGATGCCATCAACCTGCTACAAAGAATGACGCAATTACAGACTTATGCTAAGTAAGTACGCATGGAAAGAATAATTACTGTACGGCTGAACATAAAAATCGTAACGAAATAGATACATAAGCAAGTACAAGGACTATAACAATGTTTGCATGTAGTAAATAGACAGTTTAGCTTTTTTGTATCAACAATTAATTTTTTTTCTTAATCATTTTCATGTTTATGAGCTTTTTTTGTTGTTTTTTGGATTTTTTAAATTTTATCTCACGAATAATGCGTCAATCCAATAAATATATATATACATATTTTTCTTCCTTCAGTATATTATTGAAATTTTGCTCACTGCGTAATATACATATTATATTATATTATATAATATTTTCGTTTAATAGAAGGAAATGGAAACGTCAATAAAATGATGATGGCTTGACTTGAGTAAATATTTGTCGATCGGTAATTAAATATATAGGTATTATGTGCACAGGCATGTAATAGAGATCTTATTTTTTAATATTTATTTTAATTTTTGGTTGTTGAATCATTTGTTTCATCCCTTAGCGCCGTCTGCCGAAACGCAGAAACACGTGGTCCACGTCCTGGCGTTTCACCCCACTATCAGGCAGAGGGATATTTTCTCTCAGCACTGGAACTGTAAAAAAATGGCAATAACCAAAGAGCGACAGATTAATTAATCTATAAAAAGGAAAAGAACGAAAGGACGATGCGCAAACATAATAGAAAGACGCGCACAAATGTACGCAAAGCGCGTATTATTATTACATCGTCGTCCAATTAACTTTGTAATTGACGAAAGAATCTCGTTGGCGCGCCAAAGCCTCGTTGCGACATTTTATATTTTATATATTACAAGTATATATTAAAGGCTTTGAAAGTACGCGACAAGATGTTCCTTTATCTGCGCGTTCGCATAAAGGATCAGCGAGGGAAAAGTAGCTCGCGGACATACCGGAGATCGAGTGGCAAACTTCGTTTGGCAGCTACCGCTCCTGTGTGTAGTGTCAAACAGCCATGCTTAACATATATATATACGTATGTATATCTATTTAGGTGAGCAGCGCGAGCTCGCTCCTCTTTCCAGGGCTCCATACACACGAGAGCCGAGCGAGCGAAATGAGAAATTCCAGCTACCTACCTGCGAGACCTTGGTTTATTATATATATACAGGCCGAGTGCACACGCGGCGTTATATGTACACCGGAGCTAAATGCAGTTACGAGATGAATGGGTTTAGATTTACATTATTGATGTTTTGAATTTCAGCTTGGATTTGGATTTAGAGATGCTCGCAGCTGGGGCCGAGATGCCGTGAAAGAGGATAAAAAAAAATGTATTACATTCATATATAAATAAACTCACCCTTCTCGTTGATGTAATTTTCCATTGCCGAGCCGAGCTCGTAGAGGGTCGACAGGGCCGAGCAGACCTTGCGGATCCTCGGCGGCACCTCGTCCAGCAGATTCGGACTGCACTGGGTCGGCGGCATGGCGTGCACTTGATGCTGCGCCAGCAACGTCGCGAGCACCATAATGACCGCCAGAGTCAGCAAGCTCGAGATCGATACTTTGGATGCCATTTTTTGCCTCTTCTCTCTCTTTCTCGCTCTCGATTAAAACTACCTTCGTGCGAAATAGCTTGTTTCACCTGCGAAATTTTCATGAATAAATAAAATATCGTGGCTATCTCTCTCTCTCTCTTGCTCTCTCTCTCTCTCTCTCTCTCTCCCTCTCTCTCTCTCTCTCTCTCTCTCTCTCTCTCTCTCTCTCTCTCTCTGTCTGATCCTTTGCATAATGAAAAATTCGCCTTTGACCATGCGGGATACATGTAACGCATACATCGGAAGCCACGTCCTGGACCAGACTTGGGATTAATCCAGGACGAGCTTTGACAAATAGACTAGATGCATGATCCATACTTGGGATATTGCAAGGTGCGTCGCGCGATCCGTATAACGCACAGGTGATGGCGTTGTATTACGCCGCTTCTGCATGTTAATTAGTACTTTGGTAATTGAAAATCTGATCTCGTTACACGCACCAAGTTTTGCGCTCTGTTATTATCATTATAAGCGTGCAAACTTTGAGAGATGGAAGCAGCTACGTGCTAAATTGAAGTTAGCAATCGAGGATGGAAATCGATGGAGAAAGAGAGACCGATATATAGACAATAAAAGTGTCAAAGAAGCAGCAGCGCCAGCGACGGATATCATTCGTATCGATAAGAGAAAAGAGAGAGAAAGTCACGCGTGCGATCAGTAAATACTCATTACTGGCTATAGGCCAAAGTCTCTGCCGGATACACCGGATATTGCTCCGGCTCTTGCCTGAAATCTCGTATATACTCGCGTCGCGCAGCGAACTACACATTTTATAAACGATCTCTCGTCTAAACGGGCATGGCGTGCGCAAAGTATAGGCGAGAGCTCCGATAATATCGTGTACTCGCTCGCATATCTTTGCGAATATATTTGTGTTACAATCGATCATTTTCTATAAGGATAAAAAAAGAACCGCGCGAGACGAGCTAAAGGCAACGCACAACAAAAAAAGTAATTAAGGCATCGAGTACACTCGACGCGCGGGCGATAATCCATTATTAGATCGACTCACTTTGGCCTTTTTTTCGTTTTGTTGCCTCTTGCGCTTGGCAAATAGCCTCTTATTTCGAGTCCATTCGGATTCAACGCTATGCTCGCCACGACCCGGCTTATTACAAGGTCTTCGAGGGTCGTTGATTCCTCCAAATGAAAAAGAAGAAGAAGAAGAAGAACAAATTCGTAATCCTCCCTCACTGTACACATCTATAACATTGAATTCGAATTTATAACGTTTGACTGTAGAGCTTAATAATGGGATCTCTTGCCTTTCGAGCCCTTTTTTTGCAAAAGTCAACAACGCCTAATGGCGCGTACACACGTGTAGCAATTTTTTCCTTTTTTTTTGTGTAAATAAAGTGCGTTGCGTGACGTAAAATGCGAATATATAGTTTGATTCGCATGGAAAGGGTCAAGCTCGAGCAGTAGCAGTCGACACGAGGACGAGTCACGTGGATCTCGCAATACAAGCTCGCAACGCTTAGCGAGAATGGACTTTTCGAAAGATATAAAAATCGCTTCCTTGCGAATGCAGCCTCAATTCTTGAAACATATCGCAGAATCAAAGAAAACAGATGCAATCGATGAGTTTATATAAAGGCAAAATCGAGCGCGTGGCGTTACTATTTGCCCGGGCGGATAATACACTTTCCGAAAATAAACATTATTGAGCGCAAATCTGATCCTCGACGCAACTTTGCCCGGTGCGTCGCGTTGGAACAATATAATGGCTCAGGGCTTGTGTGTGTGTGCGTGTATCGTCTTACCTCAAGGATGTGACATACAAACGACATATAGCCGGCGCGTTTGGCCTACATATAATAGCCTCGTGACACGCATCCTTCCAAAACCATAAGAAAGAGAATAAAATACAAAGAGGAAGATAAGTGCCTCGTAAAAGTTATATATACTCGTTCAAGAGTTATACTTCTCATTTTCCGAATTAATCTCACTCGATAACGAATGTTGGCGCGTACGCATGTACGAGAGTTTTCATTATTGCTCAGCTCGCACCCAAGTGTATAATGTACGCAGCGCATACCAATCGAGCACGGAAATGAACCGAAAATACATATTATTTCAAAGTTATATTACATTTCCTGCGATCGTCCAAATTAAAATTGCTCAAAATGTAATTTCCAAAGTCTCTGTCGCTTTTTTGATATTCGAGATGGTCGCGTATTTATAGCTTCGTCGAGTCTGGCTGGAAAGGGACACGCACTATACTACTGCTATCTGACGCAATGAAGGAAAAAATGCAAATACTAGTCGGAACAATCTCGGCCATTTTTATTTTTGAGTAATTTACATTTGCTTTCTTATCGAGTTCATCATCGAGGTCCGCTTGGATTCAAATCGAGAGCCCGCGTCGGAACGCGCAAGGAGGCGCACTTGGTATCGCGACTCGTTTGCCCGTATCATAACACACGTTTCTCCGCTCGGAACCTGTTGCTCGTGCAAATGCAAACTGAAATCTTGTCGAGCCCGCGAAACAAATTCGATCGTAACACATGACGTCCCTCCGTTCGATCGAGAAAGAAAAGTTGGAAAAAAAAAATTGCGAAGCAAAGCTGCCGTTGCGTAAGCCAGCTAGCGTGCATCATTGAGAGAAAAGTCGAGTACGCGGCGAATCCTCTAAATTTTCGATTTACATGCAAATCGGCGGTAACGGCGACTTGCGCAACTCGCCGAGTGAAATAATAATGCATACGTATGTGCATGCAAGACAATGTGCGTATCTTCCACTTGCTTAAAGCGACAAGTAAAGCAGAAAAAAAATTGGTACCTGAATAGGAATTATATGTCACAAGTTTGCACCTTACTATAATAGATGCGTGTAGACGTGGCTCTCTCAAATACAGAAATCTGTAGGTGTGTGTATATCTGTGGTATAGTAAAGCAAAACTCGACTCGAGTCCATTTCGAAAAACGGGGTCTATTTAATATGTTGTCGACTATAAGGTGCAAGGGTCAGAATAGATGAGAAAAGAGCCACGAGCATGAACTGAACCGAAATTATCTATATTCGAAAAAGTTGCAAAACTTTTTGCAGCGCAACAGCTCCCGTAGGCACGCGCCCTTTAATTTGACAAATGCACAGGGCAAAAGTTAGCTCGCTGCAGTTGAAGATACGATAGCGTCGAAGCTCCAGTCGTCCGCGTCGTAGATAGAGCAGTCGAGTGCAAGTGAAAACGGATATTTTTGAAGGAAAAAAAAAAAACGAAAGCGAGCGTGTGGGAGGTGAATGGGGCGAAACGCGTCATCGCTGCCTGTGCATACATACTCATACCTATACTATTGGGTCACAAGCTTGCAGGAATAATCTGGTGGGGCTTCTTAATAATTCTTGCTCGCTCACAGCGAGCTGCTAGCGTTATAAACGATGACTATATACCGCACCTCGCGACAAACAACAAGTTTAATTTGCACTGTAATCCCCGCGATAAATGCCTTGGCCATATAGCATCGGCGCTGGACGCGGCAACTCTCGCGTACAACAAACTTTTCAGCTTACGCGGAGCTCGAGCTATAATACGTGCCTGCAACGCGTATGGCCAACAAAACGAATGGCTGGAGTACTTTGTTTTGGGTAAATATTAGATTTACCTCGTACGCAGATACGCGTGTGCGTCGCATCGGGCGCTCCACCGACGCCGAAGGGAAGAAAATTATTTCCCCCGCGTATGAAATTGCACGCGCGGACTTTTCCATCTGTGCGTACTTTGTTGTTTTTTCTTCTACCGCGCGTTATTCGGCTGATCTTTTCTTATTTGGATCGATCTCTGGTCGAGAGAGAAAAAAATACATCGCAATGTATCGGCGTACCAGCGCAGGATCCAATAATCTTTTGCTCGTCCTCGTGCCGATGAATAATAATTCGACTGCATATAGGCAAAACGTTAGCTCAACGAAGAACGTTAGTTCGTGTCGACGAAAGAATAACACCCCGTGCGCGCGAGTGCGCCGTTACAGGTCAATTCCTATCGCTTTGCAATAAGACAACGGATCAGAGAAATAAAAATGGCTAAAGTGGAAAACAGTTTTAATATACAACTTTTCAGCGCGATTGTAAACAGTCGCGCGCACACTTGGGAAATGATTTCTCTATTACGATCTCGACGTTACGAGTATGTATGTTCGTTTCACCATTGACTCTTCGGTGCGCCGCACATATAATGCAACCATCTTTCTAGTTCATTTAGCGTTTGAATCGTTGTGGCTTGTAAATAAATTTTCATTTCTCTTTGTCCCTCGAGAAATAAAAAAGAAAAGAAATAAAAAGTCAACGATTGAGACAAATTTTTCAGTGATAACTATCCGTCGAGCTCAATCCCACCTTTTTTTGATTTAGCGCTATAAAATGATGCTCGGTCGGTCGTCCTTTTTCCGAGATACCAAAAAGGATCGTATATTACTTTAAACGAAAAACAATGTTCCATGTCCGTTCACGAATGAGCGATATAAAGTATGTGTAAATCGCGATGAAACTTTTGCAGCTAGCGGGATTTTTTTTTTTTTTTTATACATAACGTATGATGTTCTTTATAACTCTGGGCGCGTATGTTGTAAAATATAAACAGAGCTGAGGTATTTATTATATGTGTATAGGTCGTATAATAATGAGTGTTCATATGCAGAGGCTGCGACAGTATCGATGACGCAAAAGTCCGCTACTGATTTTTTTTTGTTACCGCACCGCGACCTTGTAAAAGTCTTGATTGGCAATTTGAACCATAGCAATCGATTCATTTACATCGAATTAGATCGTGTGGACGAGACGAGAGAGAAGAGGCATTTTCCCCCGCGTAAAATCAAACGAAATTCGGGCAAAATCAATTATGGGACTCTCATTGGTCTATTTCAATTTTCCCGTATAAATTCAATTTATGTTTCTTTTTTGTCCCGCCTGACCGCAAAAATAGACTAATGCCTATGTATGGAAAAAAATGCACGAATGCGTAAATTATATTACATAGATACGAAACCGACGGCCACGTCGTAAAATCTGTTTCGGGCGAAAAACCAAATGATACAAACGATGAGTGTGTAAGAAAAAAGGGAATCGTGTTACACTGACTTAATATTTGTATAGCTCCGAGGAAAATCTCTGTTAAATTGCTCTCAGACTAGAGAAATAAACACCCATCATTTTTCTTCTTCCCTTTTTCCTTGAACAAACAATATTGTGCAGCGATACTCGTCGCCCTGGTATTATTATCTGAGACTTTGATTCCACTTCATGCAGCTCGTATGAGATGATTATTGCACTTACTCTAGCTATAATAAATTACACGAATTCTCGCGTGCGTTCTCCAATCGACTTTCTTCGTATATTTTTCTCTGTCATTTTTTTCTTTTGAAGCCATGCCGAAGCTACGTTAAAAAGATTTCAAATGCGTTATCTAAGATTACCAAGGAACATTTCTTTAAGTCCCTATAAATTGAGAAGATGTTCACAAAAGGTATCCTAGACGTTGCTTTTTAGAAAAAACATTCCGTAGAAAAGATGGAAAATTCTTTTGAAAATGTTCAATATAATGCTGGCTTCGAAAAAAAGGCGAGAAATTCATTATAGTTTGAGCGAAAAGTGCGTAATCGCGAAAAGTCTACTTAGCAATGGCTGCGTGTCGACGAAAATTTACTTGGGCTTGCATATTCCTCGTAAGAAAAGTTAAGGTACGGCCATACTTACTGTAAGTTTGAGTGTGACTGAAATTGGTTTCACTAGAGCGATAACACTGCTGATTAAGGTTTGTGAAAAGGTTCCAACAATTTTTTCGAAAATCTCAAAGTTTTTGAAAGTGGCAGAAAACTTGAATCACAGTCAAATAGAAATTCAGCTGGAATTGAAATTACAGCGAGTAAATTTTTCCAAGTTTTTGGACTTTTTAGCAAATTTGCGAAAATTTAAGAAGCTTTACATAAAAGGCACGCACCAGCTGGTATTTGGCTGAGTCGACGTTACAAGTCTCAGCCCTGAAATTGGACCTGCTCCAGCTACAGTTAAACTTACGACAAATATAGCCAACTGTTAACTCTTTACATTTCATCAAATCTCTGCATATTTCTCATCTTCTTTTTGGCTTTACAAATTTACAAGATGTATTTTCACTTGGGTACGGAAATACAAATAAGAAAAACTTGGATATCGCAGCAGATGTAAGCAAGTCCCGAAAACGGCTATAATCTTGTGAGATTGCAGATTTCTCGCCTTGGCCAGTGATACTCTCAATGATGTGCAGTAGGTCACGCAACGCACAGGTGTGCGCGCGGGCCCGTCTATACGGCTCGCAGCCGCGCCACGTCGATTTTGTCCAACGATTCACAAAATTAAACAAAATGCGACGGAGCCAATTGTAATCCTAGAGGAATCGCGCGGATAAAAATTAATCAAGTCCCTTTGGCGAAGTGGAGATATCGTAGAGAGAACGGCGCGATGACGAAATTGCCAAGAATGACCCATTTGCGGCGTGCGTACGAGGGCCGTAAAAAGATTTTAGTACAGAGACGAGCAGAGGGACGGCGCTTGTATGCTGCACTAGGTACGGAGACGTAAGCAAGCTCGTTGATCGAAATTATAGTGTATCTCCGCGACCTGAAAAAGTTACTGCGCATCTCGCAAGCTTCATAAACGACGGAAATGAGTGCATAATAATATGGCGCTTTTGGCGCCGATCCGCCTGCAGCCCGCATCGCTTGTAGGGGAGCCACGTTAGTGCAGCTGTGACGCCCGCGTAAAAACGAAAGGAAAAAACATATCGTCGCGTTGCGAAAGCTCTTGGGCTGCATCTACACTTTGCGAGTCCGTGCTTTTGAATACCCGCGCTTATGTGTACGAAATTACCGATTTTCCTCGGGCCTTTACGTCGGCAAAGTTAAAAATATTTTTACTGAATTTAATGATGAGTGAATGTAACACGTGAAATCTTTAAACAACTGCAAATGTATCGAGTAGCGTGCAATTTTTCTGAAGAGGATTTTTCTCCTTGGACGAACGAGCATCGTCTTTACTCGTGAAATCCATTTGTCAAAGAGCTCAATGAATATTTACCAATGACGAATTTCTTTGTACAAAAACCATCTAGGCTGCTATTGAATCTGATCAATTATTCAATGTATATTTTATATAGCGCTCGGTGCGGGACGTGGTAAACATTATCGAGTTGAAATCGATAAAACGGTTTTAGTCGAAAGAAAAGAAAGAAACAGCTAGTAGTAAAACGACCGATAACGTAAAATAGAAGAAACGTGTGGCTCGTCGGCTACTCGTGTGCATCAATTGAGATTCAGCGGGGACATGGACTCATTATAACTCGAGCAACAGTTTGCGGTCGCATAACAGGTGTGCGACGCAGTAATTAACGACTTTCGGACGTGTCGCTTATGCATCGATTTTATTTTCAATCTTTCGCCTCTTTTTGTCTCCTTTCTCCTTCAAATTCTGCTAATTTTTTTGTGAAAGAAATAGCCTTTGAGTGTCATAAGCCAATCGAAATTTCGGATCCACTCGCACTCACGAGAGAGAGAAAGAGAGAATTGAAAATCATTAATCGACTGTATTCAAGTCTTTAGCAAATACGCGAGTATTGGGTCCAGCTACTCGAGTCGAAAAAAAAGACACTTGAAAAATTAGACACAGCATAGGAAGAAAGAAAAAATTGAGGAGAAAAGTTATTAACTTACCCGCAAAATCAAAACTCGAGAGCTGCGCTAGAAGTTGATACTTTGATTCTCGAAACGAGGGGTGAACTACCAAGTTAACTCGACGTGACAAACGCCTGCGCCGAAATCCTTTCTCGGGATCGGGACAAAAAAGGCAGAATCTTTGGCTCTCTTTCAACACTCGAGCTTCTGCTGCTATCTTCTGCTGGGTATTCTCCGAGATGTTTTTGGTAAACGAATGCACCTCCTCTCTCCGATACTTATGGTGGATGGTGGTGAGACGAGAAGAAGAGTAGAATGGATTATGGCAGTGGCAAGCTCGGCGCCGGCCCTTAAATAATCACACAGGCGCGCTTCGAAGCTCTCTCGCTCTCTCTCTCTCTCGCTCGTTGGCGCGCGCGCCCGCTACCCCCGTCACTTTCTCTCTCTCTCTCTCTATCTCGCCGTGCGTATGCATGTTCAAGCGAGAACATGTACGCGTGTGTACGCGCAGATTCTACCTGCGCATTCGCGAGTACCATCGACATCATCGGGAGAACAATATGTATATAGCATACGGCTGTGTGGGTGTATACACGAAAGTTAGATCGGATCGCCGCATGGTAGCGGCTACACCGAGCAATATACATTAGAATGGCATACGCGTGGGTGATTTCTTTTTTCTTGCCCCTCCTCCTCATTTCCCCTAATTCGATTATCTCTACAACTCTTGATATTTCTTTTTTCGTATATTTTGCTTCGTGACCGCGTAAAACATTAGAGCAACAATAGAATCAATGAATAAAACATCGAGTATACATCGAGGTCTAAGAGAAAGATCGACAATTGCGCACCGAGTGCACAAGATTTATCGATCTAGACGAGTGCAATTTTATACGCGCTCTCGAGTGAAAAAATCGGCATTCGAGAATTCGACCTCTTTCGCGACTCTGCCTGCCCGCATGTCATTTCTTTTTTACAGCGTATTAATAAAACCTATACGTTGTTATGTTTATACGCGAGCAGTCTCGAGCTTTTTGCGGAAGTACATGTGCGCTTAGCCGTACGAAGTAGATCAGACAAATATTTTCGTTGGATGAAAAAAAAAAAAAAAGATAAATTGCTTCTGTTTTCTTACTTTTTTGCTGGTTTTTTTACTTGGCCTTTTGAAAAAAACCCGCAAAGGGATAAATATCGACGGCCAATGGAAACGTATACGTCTCTCAGGCGTAACTTAATTAGAGATTAAATTGAGGAAAATTAGTTTACTCGGTATATATATTAATGCCACGCGCGCATCTGGAAGTTATAGAGAAAAAAAGGGAGAGCATTGTTTTTTCTATGTACTTTGATTGTTAAACAAACTCGACGAGCATGAGTATTTGTATAATTACTAGTCCATTATTTAATTTGCGGCGAGAAATAAAAATGGGAGCAGAGAGTTTAAAAATTAATTAAAAAGTGCATGTAATGTAGATGAGTATAAAATAGTGTATGAAAGAAAAATTGAGAGGATGATTTGTTTCAGATGCAGCGAACAGCAAGAGACTAAAGTATACATTTTTTTGAATGGACGAGTGCGGGGTATTGGTAATATTTTTATCTCCTCTCACTTTCTCGTGCTCGTGATCTATATAAATTTTGCTCTCTGTTTTTCGCACGAGGCCAATTACAAAACTTGGGACTTGACTCAACTGCATGAAAATGCACTTTTACCAACGTGTGCATCAAAGCATCAGTTAGAGTTTAAATATAAGAAGAACTAGAGTAAAATTGTTTGTTATTGTCTCATTTGTTGTGAAAAAAGCGGAGATGAAGAAAAAGAGAGAGATATCTAGGATGATTATTTATTCAGAATCGTCAAAGCATCGCTACGCACGATGTAGGCATGCGCAAGCTATATATACCGACGACATCTAATTCAATGTATTTAGCGAGAGACGCCAACGCGCTTTGTGTCATCTCGCGACGCACTAAGCTTGATCGAGCGAGACGCGGCGAATCCTGCAGCAGCAAAAGCTCTTTGTATGCATCCTATATAGCGGAGGCCGCTGCTGCGTGTGTGCGTTTGCCATTATAACGTTCTCCCCCTCCGACTCTGGCGTACTGCGTTAACAGGTGCAATTGACAAAGCTCGTGATTCACCTTCTTTTAAGCGCCGCCGCTGCTGCCAGTGTCTCTCCACTGTCCCGGAAAATCAAGCAACTTTGCCAGTATGCGCGTACTTTTTTTTAACGGCTTCTCCGCTCGTTGCATCGCGCCGAGAATTGAAAAGTAATCACCGACTGCTTTTTCTCGAACTGCGCCGATGACGCCTGTTATAATAATGCTAATAACATTATATGCGACTCGAGCTGGCGACGATGACGCCCGGCGGCGTAGCTCCCGTAATGTAACGTCGCTTTTGCTTATGTGCTACGCATTGTGCCGAGCCCCGTATTATATATTATATATATATATATGCCCCTGGTACTCCCGAGCGAAATCTCGAGCTCGAACGTCAGTGCGACTGCACACAGTGCATACATGACACTTTTTCCTTCCATGTACCGCATCCAATCTCATGCCATTATGATTTCTCGCGTACGCCAGAGTTCAGAGAGAGAGAGAGACAAGAAAAAGAATTGCTCGCTCGGACAAGATAAACAAAAACCGAAAACGAATACATAAATGATGATAAGAGTACTTCGAGCGGGATGAGTAAGACAAACGTAATACGTATTGGGTTTATCCTCCTGCTGCCGCTGCCCGGAGCTCGAGAAATTCAAGCCTCCCTTTTAAAGGTCAATATACGGCAAAACCGTAGCGCGCGTCTTTGCGCTTTTTCGACCTGTAGCTATCTCCAAGAACGTGAGTTTCCATTGCGTCAGTCGAGCAAATAACTCCTCCTTTTCTTCTCGAGACTCCTTTTCTCGTACTCGTTCTCAGCTCCTCTTGCTTCTTCTTGCTTTCTTTGTCTCTTCGCCACTAGTCTAAATTTAAAGTCCGCGCAAATCCTGCGAGCGCGTACGAGGCGTATATCCAACAACACCTCGAGAGGCGCGCGACCAACCGCTAGCCGCGTCTAGTAAATTGTTTTTGCCTATATTTGCGCTCCGATTCGATCGATCGAAAAGGAAGAGAAAACACGAGTGCGTATACAATGTGAATGGCCTGTGCGCGTCATCGAAGAAAAATTAATTTTTCACGCGCGGTTAGCGAACTCGAGCCACGAGGGATGGGGGAAAACTAGAGCAGCGAATTTTTACCCGATAAAACGTGGAATGTTTATATTCCTCGCCTATACCCACACGGGCCAACATTTCGAGTGCGTACGAATCCTGCGGCATTATTATTCATTATATCGGGTACGTTTCCCTTACATCAACTTACAAACTGGTGATAATCTCGAGGAAAAAAAACTTCACCCGGCAAAATGTGTATTTTTCTCCATCGTGGCGATCTGCAACAAATTGTGCAATTGTTTAAGCGTCTCTCAAGGTTTTGCCTCGGTACATATATATTCATCGTGTACAATATCTCGTATTATATATAAATACGGCTGTATTCACCTTCACGCCCTTGCTTTAAATTGACTTACACATTTTTTCCTTGATAGCAAATTTCATCGATACATTTTTACTCACTTTTTTTATGCACGTACACTGATTACATCCATTCACCTTGATAAAAAAAATGCATGACATGGCCTTTTTCTTCTCTCTCTCTATTTTACTCGAGTCTTTTGTAATGCTGATACATTGTCACGTCAAGTCTGTGTACAATTATGCTTGTTGAGTGTCAGATCCTGAGAATTAAAATGCACTACGAGAGGATTGACACGAATAACCATTTTCGAACGAGAAAACTCATTTGCGACAGGTGAGAGATGAGAAATTTCAAACGAACGAAAAGAAAAACAGTCGAGTTTTACACGTAGCGACGCATGTGGGAGTCATTGTAAGATTGAAAAAGTACATTCGAACGTGATCGCGTATCTCGTACAAAATTAATAATTTTCGTTTGATATCCGATCTGTATAGACGATCGGATAAAGGTATCGTGTCGTGACAGAAAGGGCCGGTAAAAAGATGCGTCAGTAAAAATGAAGAATAAATCACGAAGAATGCGAAAGCTGCTCCGAAAGCTGCATTAAGCTAAAAAAAACTCCCGCTCATTTATAATATATTCCTCATCGTCGTTACATCAATTAATATACCATTATCTATTAATAGATAAGTTAACTTGCTTGTAAATCATTTCGGGCCAACGTCAGCTATTTTATTTTTCAATCCGATTGCAGCTGGGATGAAGAAGAGAGAAAAAAAAGTTGTTACATTCGCCTATATATATCGAATTAAAGTAAGCTTTATAACACTGAAATTTTTTGGGGATAAGATTTTTTTGCGTAGAAAAAACTAAGTACGATCAATGAATCTGCGTAAGCGATGTTCGTGACACGAAATGCATCTCGAGATGGAGTGTAAGCGATCCTCGCACGTTTATCTAGTAATTCATATTACGGAAGACGACGACAAAAATTACAAGTTCACTTGAATAAAAAGCGAGGAAGTGGCAGCTACTACACGTACCCCTATTTGGGTAGTTTCTTGCTCGCTATGTGCTTCCAACTAATGTGATTGTGAATCTGTGACCGACCAAGCGGTCGCTGCGATAAAAACTAACTAACTATGAACACAAAGGCGGCGCTGGCCATGTACAATCGCAGTCACAGCGAGAGAGAAAGAGAGAGAGAGAGAGAAAAGCTATGCGAAAAGCGGTGAATTTGAATTTTAGGTAGTTTTTACCCGACGGAAAAAAATCCGTCGCATGTGAAATGAGATGAACCTGCTGGTGTGCATCGCGCATTTTTAAATAGATAAAAAACACTGCTGTCTTGGAAGCTGCGTAGAAGTACGTCTCGTAGTTTGCAACTTCTCCAGTAGTCAGTAGAGCACGTCTCACTTCCGCGTGGTATCTCGATACAACTTACATAATTGCCCACATTGAGGCATTTAATATTTTAATATTTTACGCCATGGGTCAGCAAATAATCAACTGCGACAAGCAACCAGGTACATTGAACTAGTTTTTCATTAGTCTAGCAGCCACACAGGTTCCCGCTTCATAATGAATACCGAAAGATGAACCTAGGTGTTTTCCTCGTATTTTTTCCGGCTGAACACAAATTTCGGAGGTGGACATCGATCCGAGTGGCAATTTTTTTGTTATTAAAAATTTAATTGTTTAAACGGCCATTAAAAGTTAAAATCGGTTTATTAGAAAAAAAGTTATGGACAATTTTGTGTTTTTTTGTTAAGTCGAGCCAAATCTACTACTTTCGAGTCTTGAACGATTTTTAATTTGTTATATATGCACCGGACGAAAAAGTTACATGAGAAACTTTTTGTTTAGAATCGTCCAAGGAGTCGAAATACATTTTTTATTTTGCAAAATAAGCAATTTTTTCGCAGTAACAATTATTTGTAAATTTTAATTCTTTTTTTCTGCTGGACACGAATTAAGAGGTTAGAAATCAATCCGAGTAGCCGGTCTATTGTTCTTAACAATTTATGAAAAATTAAATTTAGGAAAAATATAACAAACTTTTAATTTATTAATAATTAAAAACAAGTTGATTCCTAAAAGAATACAGGTTCTCTTTCCTCCTGTCGAACTATAACTTCCGCCGTGTAATTGCAAAGTTTGCAGTACAAATACATGTTCTTGCAAAAAAAATAAAATTTTGTGTTCAAATTTTTATAAATTCGTTGTCCAGCAGAAAAAAATAGGAAAAAAACATCTTTTTTTTTTGCTTAAAAAAAATTAACAAATAATTGTTATTGCAAAAAAATTGTTTATTTTGCAAAATAAAAAAGTATTTTGACTCCTTAGACGATTCTATACAAAAAGTTTCTCTTGTAACTTTTTCGTCCGATGCATATATAACGAATTAAAAATCGTTCAAGACTCGAAAGTAGTATAATTGGCTCGACTTGACAAAAAAACACAAAATTGTCCATAACTTTATTTCTAATGAACCGATTTTAACTTTTAATAATTCAATCTCTTTGTTTTTTCATTTAGAATAGAATGACGGACAATTGTTTTAATTTATTTTCAATAGTTATCGAGTTTTGGACGTTTAAACAATTAAATTGTTAATATAAAAAAAAACTGCCATTCGGATCGATGTCCACCTCCGAAATTTGTGTACAGCCGGAAAAAAAACGAGCAAAACACCTAGGTTCATCTTTCGGGATTCATTATGAATCGGGAACATGTGTGGCTCCTAGACTACATCCTTTTTTCTTTTCGTATATTTATCGATTTTCCTTTTGTTTACAATGCTACACGCTGTATATGCACTATGCACGAATGCCTTGACTCATTTTCGTTTATTTCATGTATCCATTATTCGATACGATATAATAATTTGAAAGAAAACATCGCGCTACTGATGACTCTTTTGCATGAGGAAGCTGCGGAGAAAAAGGTCTTGTGGGAAATTAAGTGCGTCGCCAAGTAATCTTGCGCACTCTCGAGTATACATACATCTCTAGCGCGTCCTTTTGTAATGGAAATGCTGTCAGGCAAAAGCGCATAATGCGGTAAACTCATGTATTTGCTGCTACTGCTGCAGCAGTTTCCCGAGTCATGATCTCTCAGAGTTTCCATCATAATTACCGTTTTCCTAATTTTTTTTTCTTTCTTTTACGACTCACAAAGTCATCTTGATAGAGTGGCCTTAGCGAGCTTATTTGGTCCTATTGGATTATATTATTCGTAAAGCATTCGAGGCACATTGTGTGTGTATATCAGTGTTTGAGCAATCGTTTTGAAAACTCACGAGTGTAAATCTTAAACTTTTCGGAGCAATTTTTTTTAACTCTTAGAGGATCAACGTACACGTCATATGGCGCCAGGTTAATAATCTGAAAATATTTGATGATAATTTATGCAAATGTCAAAAGCTTCGGATAACTTCCATGAAGCAAACAATTGTTGTTGAAAAAAGCATATTTTAAAATGCTTCCAATGCCAGACCAGGATTGAGGTATAATTTTACTTTGAAATAGTTTATCAAATTGTCTCAAAACTTGTAGCCTTGACTCGGTGTCGATCTTTTAGCATGAAAGTATATAATACATTAAATAAAAATAATTTCACCTCAGATTACATCAAGAAAGAGAAGCCGTACAAAAGTGCCAAGTACGAGGCAGCCTTCCGGGAATCACTCGAAAATCCGGAAAAATTCTGGTCCGATATCGGCCACTATGTGGACTGGACCAAGCCATGGGATCGAGTGCTCGACAACAGCAACGAGCTCTTCACCAAATGGTTCGTGGGCGGCGAGACGAACGCCTGCTACAACGCCGTGGACCGTCACGTGGCGGCGGGCCTCGGCTCGAAGGTCGCCCTCGTCCACGACTCGCCGATGACTCAGACGATCCGCAAAGTCACCTACGCCGAGCTGCTGGACCAGACCTCGAGACTGGCCGGGGTACTGCACGATCTGGGGGTGAGGAAAGGCGACCGAGTGATCATCTACATGCCGGTCATTCCCGAGACCATAGTGGCTATGTTGGCGGTGGCTAGGTTGGGCGCCATCCATTCGGTCGTTTTTGGCGGTAAGTAATTCAAAAATTCGAGCGTAGCGCATTTGATTCTTGTTGGAAAAAAAGCAGAGCGCAGGCACAAAGCTCGAATCGATATGCAATTTACGACAGTCGTGCTTTTGGAGGCTGGATTATGCCTTTTTAATAGGCGCCCGACTGTACAAGACTTTATTAATAAAGTCGCGCGTTGTTACGTGCGCCATCATTAAAATCCGTTTCTGCTGCTGTGCTTTTGCCGGCTGATACGCGCCGGGAGATTACGCGTCACGCTGCATGTGGACGCGTGACGATTGAAAAATTCGTTATCTTTGTTATGAGAAATAGCGTAAAAGTTGGCATGTAATCCGCGTCGCTCGCCATATATCCTATACATAGTTTTCTGCGCAAACTTGGCTCGTGCCTCGACTGATATCGTACACGTTGGCTTGCATGATGCATCGTGGTACGTAGGCTACGCAGCCAAGGAACTCGAGACGAGAATCAATCACGCCGAGCCAAAGGCCATCATAGCTGCTAGCTGCGGTCTCGAGCCCAACAAAGTCGTCAGGTATTGTATATCGACATATATATCTATGTATATAGGGCATTTGCATGTTAGCCTCGGTGCAGGCGCAAAACTTGGCTAATTAATCGATCGATCCACTATATATCGTATTATCTGGACCAGAGACACGAAATAATGGAGACTCGGTTGGAATTGCTGCACACAGATACGCGGACATGCTGAACGAGGCGCTGAGCAGCGTGAGCGCGCCTCGGCCCAGCTGCCTGATCTTCCAGCGTCGGCGGATCTGGTCGGCCGAGCTGCTCGATCGCCAGTACGACTGGGACGAGCTGATGGACTTGGCCGAGCCGCGTCCCTGTGTGCCCGTCGAGGCCAACGAGCCCCTCTACGTGCTCTACACGTCGGGCACGACCGACAAGCCCAAGGGTGTGCAGAGGCCACTGGGCGGCCACATCGCCACTCTGTGCTGGAGCATGAAGGCCCTCTACGGCATGGACAAGGATTCGGTCTGGCTCGCTGCGTCGGATCTCGGCTGGGTCCTCGGCTCGTCCTACACCTGCTACGCGCCTCTGCTCTGGGGCTGCACCAGCGTCATTTACGAGGGCAAACCCGACAGGACGCCCGATTGCGAGCAGTACTTTAGGTACAACGATCCTTTCCTTTCCTTTGCTTTATCAAGGGCTCAAAGGGGGCTTAAATAATTATTATTTCTATTTATAGTATTATAAGCTGAAAAAGTGAAAAAAAAACATTTTTTTCAGAAAACAGGCATAAGAGCCTTTTTCAATACCCCATTTTAAAGTACTTTGTCCAGTTAAATACTTACAAACACTTAAATTAACTGGTATCAGCCTATGACCCTTCAGTGACCTAAGTTGTATGTCATTTCATTTCCTTTGATGGATTATTATCCATCAACGCAATCTCAAGCTAAGCATAAGATCAACTTTGACTACTTCCACATACAATTTAATAGAATATTTTATTCATTAATGATTACTTTTGATAAATTTTAATAAAATATTTTATTAAATTATATGTGGAAGTAGTCAAAGTTGATCTTATGCTTAACTCGAGGTACCGTCGATAATGATCCACCAAAGAAAAAGAAATCACATACAAATCAATCGTGTCATGCAAACACTTGGAATCTTACGGCAAACAGCTTAGATATGCCAAATGCTCATCGCTGAAGGTTCATAGACTTATACCAGGTAATTTAAATGTTTGTAAGTATTTAACTGGACAGAGTACTTTCAAATGGGGTTATTGAAAAAGGCTCTTATGCCTGTTTTCTGAAAAAAATTTTTTTTCACTTTTTCAGCTTAATACTATAAATAGAAATATATAATTATTTTAGCCCCCTTTGAGCCGTTAATCGAGCTCTGTTTAACTCTGTTGCGCGTGCGTCTGCTCCGCAGACTCGTCGAGCAGCACAAAATCAACGGGATATTCACGGTGCCGACGGCCTTCAGAGTGCTGAGGGCCGTTGATCCACGCTCGCTCGTGGCGAAAAAGTACTCGCTGAAAACGTGAGTATTTAATGTACGATTTGCCGGTGCGACTGGCGTGTTCCCGTAATCCGCTTGACGATCTGGCATTTTCTGCACGACCAACGACGCAGGCTGAAGGTCATATACGTGGCCGGCGAGCACTGCGATCACGAGGCCAAGACCTGGGCCGAGAAGAGCTTCAAGGTGCCGATTCTGAATCACTGGTGGCAGACCGAGACCGGCCACGCCATCACGGCCACCTGCCTCGGCCTCGAGCAGAGGAGCGCCGATCAGCCCGAGTTCAGCGCCGGCAAGCCCTTCCCCGGCTACGACGTCCGCGTGCTCAGGGAGGACGGCAACGAGGCCGAGCCCGACGAGTTGGGCAGGATCGTGGTGAAGCTGCCCCTGCCACCCGGCACCCTGTCCAGCCTCTATCGAGCCGACGACAGATTCAAAGACACCTACTTTTCCAGACATCCGGTGAGTGTGACGAGTGTGGCTATTCGACAATCGATCACGACGATCGATCCCATTTCGCAGGGCTACTACGACACGATGGACGCGGGCTACGTGGACGCCCGAGGCTACGTCTACGTGACGGCCCGCGACGACGACGTCATCAACGTGGCCGGACACCGGCTGTCCACCTCGGCCGTGGAGAACGTCGTGTTCGCCCACCCGGACGTGAGCGACGCGGTGGTGTTCGGCGTGCCGGACCGCACCAAGGGCCAGATCCCGGCCTGCCTGTACGTGCCGAGGCCCGGCCTACCCGGAACCGAGGAGCAGCTGACGGCCGAGCTGGTGGCTGGGGTGCGCGACGCCATCGGGCCCGTGGCCTCGTTCAAGGTCGCCGCTGCCGTCGAGGCGCTGCCGCGGACGCGCACCGGCAAGGCCTGCAGAAAAGCCATTTCCGATTTGGCGAGCTCGAGACAGATCAAGGTATCGACTTACTTCCGATAAAAATATTTGTTGCTTTCCACGATAATGGACGCGATACAAGATGCCCGACTTGATTGGATTTTTCAGATACCGAGCACGATAGAGGATGCCTCGGCCTTCATCCAAGTCAAGAGAGTCCTTCAGAAATTAGGCTACGCCGAGAACGCGCCCGATCCCGTTTAGGAATGCTGCGGCAGCCAGCTGCGACCTGAAGCTCCACCTTGTTAATACTTTTTTACCAACTTTTTTTACGAATAAACTTTCTGAAAACTATCAATTTTCACTTAATATTCGTTTAACGCTTGTTGCATCTACAGACGAACGTTAAATAAATTTATACACGATTGTTTTTTATATACGTTTTGCCAGGTAACAGATACGAAGCAAAATAAAAGTTATGAAATGAAAATCGATCGGGCAGTTGATTAAACCAAAAAATAAATTAAACGTCGATGTAGAGGTAATGCGAGCGGAAAATGAGGGGCTAGCCGATAACGTAATATTCGTCCTCTATAAATGGCTCATATATATGTAATAAAGTTAGCCAGGATTATTTGCGGCTAGATGTAAGAGAAATTTGGACTAGGTGTGCCACGCGAGGATAGGGCAGAAATGTGCCATCAATGGCATCAAACACTATGTGTACATCTCACACGAGCTACGGGATGTGTACTCGATCTCTCGCGTACGTCATTTGGCGCGGCGCGTGGGGAATTACATCACACGCGCGCGCACATACACACACACACACACGCACACAGTTCATTGGTTGAATTTACTTAGTAGTGTGTGTATGCAGAGAAGCAGAAGCTCGCGCGTCGATGCTGCGCGAATACGTGCTCAGCTTAGCTGATACGCATCGCGGGCATCCCTTATATAAATTCAGCGCCAAAGGAAAGAAGAGAGCGAGAAGATGCGAGTGTACATTTACTGCTGCGTTAACTCGCAAAAGGAAATAAAAAGTAGATCGCGAGCGTGCCGATCGTCTGACGCAGCAATAACGCCCGTGAGCTCGAGAAATCAAACGTTTAGAGATATCGTTCAGCTGCATAGCTCGGCCACGTCACGCCGCGTTACGAGACGGGGCAAATTGAAAATTCTTCCGAGCATTTTTGACGCGAGCGTAATTCGGGACCTCGTTGCAAGTATATTTCGCTCTAGACGACGATTTATATATGGGCTATATCGCGTCAACTGTCCCCCCNTGTCCCATCCTTGGATCAGAGTTGTAATTTGATTTTTCATATTTAACTCTGCTTTCCAAGAGTGAATATGAAAAAATGATTAGAACACGATTTTTTTATGTAAAATTTGATGAGGAATTCAAATTTGATGTCAAAAATCATAATTCAATCATTTTTTCATATTCACCTTTGGGATCGCTTACGCGATATAGCCCATAATATTTGTATACTTGTACACTCTAGTTCGATAATCGATATATGATCTCACATCGAGTCCGACAAATCCATCGTCGAGCGAAAACAAATCTGTGGTGGAAAGGCAAAACGACTTAAGTCCATATTTTTTGCTCCCTATCATCGCTATGATGCGTCTTTCAATTTCATAAGTACATGGTTCAAAAGCTACCTCATAGTAGCTTAAAACATCATAGGTTCAGACCTCAACTCGTCCGCGTCTAGTTAGGCTGGCACAATCAACTTAAAACGCGTTTTTCTCGAAATTGCGAAAAATGGACTTAAGTCGTTATGCCTTTCCACCACAGAAATGATCTCGAATCGGAGCATTTATTTACGCGAACTCCATCGCTCGCTTCATCGAATACGAGTATTAAAATGAAATCAAAATAAAAAGAGGGAAAAAATGACGTGATAATCGCGGCAGAAAGTAGTGATGAATCGAGATTTAAATTCAAACGCGCGCGTATAAATATAACTGCATGATTGCCAAGTAAACAAGTTGTACTGTATAGGGAAAGGATCGATGCTAGCTGACACGCTCGCTTTATGCAACGGCGCAAATCCGAGCGATGCACCAATTTTACAATGGTTTAGAAAATAATGTACTCTACCTCCTATCGGTACGTGTATACGTGTAGGCGCCTCGTGCGCGACGATCGTGTGTGTGTGTGTGTGTGTGTGTGTGTGTGTTTAGCGCAATTTATTCGTCGCTGCAGACGCCTGCGTACATGCGTATACAGCCTTGTACATTATACGCGTCGATGTGCTATATAGATGTGCCTTACAGCATTATTCGTCGCGATCGCTCTCGATTTGGCTTCGACGCACGAGACAGAGATGCCGCGCTAGGATCTCCTATGTAGGACATCGACGGAGGGGAAAAAAATTCAAAATCGACGCATCTCTATTGCAAATAAAACGTTGTCAGCTGCGAATTCGCGAGAGCTCTTTATCGAGAGACAAGGCCACTCGCGGAACGGCTAAACTCTACGGGATACACGCGACCAAAGCTGCGAACCGTTGGGGACACGATGAGTTTCTGCCAGGCGGAAAACAATCGACGCGATCGCGAGGCCAACGAGATGCGGAAGACGTTGGAAATTCAATACAGACGTATATTTTTTCGCGCGACATCCGACGTGGCGCGAGCCCGGCCTCATCGTATCAGATCGTTATTACATCCTCGGCTAATTAACTATTCCAATGAAAAAAGATGCGAAACGGCCGGCGACTTCTTGCGCGCTGTATAAGAGCGGCAATGTCAGGGGTCGACGAGTTCATGACTGTATCGGTGTGTCCGCGTCGAGCACACGTCACGACGTTTTCGCGTATATCTGTGTGCGCGCGTATGCCTGTGCAGGTAGGTTTTAGGAAGTTTCGATAGTAGTAGTCGAGCGACGAATTGAATTGTCACTACTTTTGCTGCACATCGCACGCGGGCTTCTGTCAGTTTGATTTGAGACACCGACGAGACTGACTCGGCCGATTTGTTTATTATTATTATTTTTTTTTTACTTCTTTTTCTTCTTTTTTTCTTCTTCTCTTTTTCGCTTCCTTTGTTCTTCGCCCAGTGGTGGCGGATAATTTGTACCTTGGTAATTATTTAGTTTGTTTTTTTTTGTATACATACCCCCCTTTTTAGCCAAACTTTTGCATCAAGTGCTCGATAAAAATTGTGTGCGATCGTTGTTAAATTTTGTGAATCGATCTTTCTTGTGTGCTCTGTGACTGTGTGCTCGCCGATTGCATTGGTTCTTATTTAAGAATTTTTTTTCTCTTTTCATTTTTATAGGCAATTTAAAGAAGAAAACAAGAAAAATGAAAAAAATGTACGATCAAGTTCAGTCTGACTTTGCCGAAGTCAAAAATAACAACAGCAACAACAGTTCGGCGAGATCGAGAGGAAGAACCGACGGATCAGGTAACGTTGAAACTTTTCTTTCGGCGCTAATAAAATTCTTTGAAATGCCTCGTCAAGGGCTAAGCCCGTCTTATTTTTCGCGCTGTCTCGGCAATCGGAAAATGACGAAAAGAGTCGCAAAATGAGCTGCCAATAACTCGCGCCTATTGCATAATGAATCAAAATCGATAAAAAGACGTCATTCGCATAATATGCGCTTCGATATTACAATGTGATGGCTGTTGTGTTGGCCTGCAAGACGGTCGTCGTTATTTAACGTATCGCGCGCACACGGGAAATTCATCGGGTCTTGAAACAAAAGAGATAATTTACATACGCGCATGTATATTGTCAGAGAACCCGAGTATACTTTGCGAACATACGAAAAAGATGGAGATAACACGTACACACATACACAAAAGCTCACAAATCGATGCCATAATAGTACGCGTCGGATATTTAATTAAATGAATGCGAGAGGAAAAAAAATAATACTAAAGAGAGAGATAGAGAGAAATTGTGTGGCTGTACTGATTGGATATTGCTCGAGGAAATTACTCTGATTCTAGAGAAATACGTATCGGATGCTTGCGCGAGATAATGCGTGGGAGTAGCACTTTTTCTGCCGTTTATTCCGAGAAAAAGGATTTTGCCGACTCGTAAAAAAAAGGTGAAATTTCTAGTAAAAAAGGCGCTTGAAAAAGGGTTAATTTTTTCTCTTTGTTTTTCATGGTAAATAAGCTCGTGTGACGATCGAACGGAGAAACGTCCGAGACGTTGCGCTCGTAATAATTCGATTCGTTGGCATTGTCGACTGCTTACCAATGTGGGTATAAATTAAAGCGAGGCCTCGTCGATTTAAAACTTCCGTCGCTCGGCTTTTTTTCGTACTTTTTCTCTCTCTCTCTCTCTCTCAGCTACCGCTTCTTTTCTTTTATTTCCAAGACTTTTCGATGTCTAGACCAATGTAATTGACGAAAAAAAAAACCCGTTACTTTGTTGCGCTCGCACGAACAGATTACATATTCGGTCAGAATCGCTACAGAAGCGCTCAATACGAGGAGGCGTTTCGTCGATCCATCGAGAAGCCCGAGGAGTTCTGGGCCGAGGTGGCGCAGTGCGTCGACTGGACCAAGCCCTGGGATCGCGTCTTGGACAATTCCGATCCGCCCTTCACAAAATGGTAAGCGCAGTATCGATCAAATAAGTCGCCTTTATGAGATAAGTTCGCATCTGCGGAGCGTTAATGGTCAACACGATCGAGACTCCGAGGGAGAAAATTACTTTTTTCTCGAAGCGGATTAAGAGATGCGCTATTATAACGCGAGGTATACATAGGATGGTTAGAGCGCGGCCTCGTTGCAGGTTCGTGGGCGGCGAGACGAACGCCTGCTACAACGCCGTGGACCGTCACGTGGCGGCGGGCCTCGGCTCGAAGGTCGCCCTCGTCCACGACTCGCCGATGACTCAGACGATCCGCAAAGTCACCTACGCCGAGCTGCTGGACCAGACCTCGAGACTGGCCGGGGTGCTGCACGATCTGGGGGTGAGGAGGGGCGACCGAGTCCTCATCTACATGCCGCTGATGCCCGAGACGATCATCGCCATACTGGCCACGGCTAGGCTGGGCGCCATGCACTCGACCGTCTTCGGAGGTATTCCACTACGTTTTTTTTTTTGTTCTTCTCTATACTCGAACGAATCGACTAATTCATGTATGACGCGTCAGGCTTCGCGGCCAAGGAATTGGCGACGAGAATCAATCACGCCGAGCCAAAGGTCATCATAGCTGCTAGCTGCGGCCTCGAGCCCCACAAAGTCGTCAGGTACTCGAAAATATTCTTGCCTCCCTCTCTATCTGGAAAATAACAAAAGTGACACGTTGACGCAAAAATTGCGCGCGCACAGATACACGGACATGCTGAACGACGCCCTGACGCAGATATCGGTGGCCAGGCCCCACTGCGTCGTTCATCAGCGGCGCAACGTGTGGGTGGCGCCGCTCCAGCCGGACCAGTACGACTGGGACGAGCTGATGGACTTGGCCGAGCCGCGTCCCTGTGTGCCCGTCGAGGCCAACGAGCCCCTCTACATACTCTACACGTCCGGCACCACGGGTAGCTATATCCTGCTTGCAACGATACATTTTAATATTAATTTTATAAATAAGCAAAAAAAAAAGAAAAAAAAAGAAAAGTCGAATTGACGATGATGTGTCTTTTTCGTCGACGCTCAGACAGTCCGAAGGGTGTGCAGAGGCCACTGGGCGGCCACATCGCCACTCTGTGCTGGACCATGAAGGCGATCTACGGCATGGACAAGAACTCGGTCTGGTGGGTCGCGTCGGATCTCGGCTGGGTCGTCGGTCTGTCCTACATCTGCTACGGGCCGCTGCTCTACGGCTGCACCAGCGTCATGTACGAGGGCAAACCCGATAGGACACCCGACGCCGGCCAATATTTCAGGTAAATGTCTACGAGAGATCGGCTTACTAATTGATCGTCCGATCCCGCGCGCCAAATTCTCGTATATAATTATATCAGCCGTATCGCGTGCGCTGAAATAATTGCGCTTTCTTCGGCGTACGCGTGAACGCTTCGACTATCGAGGACGCGACGAGGCAACAACAATTGCCTCGTGCGTTTCTCTCGAGAGATCACGAATCGAGTCATTTTTTTTTCGACGCACATTTTCCCAGCTGTATAGTATTCGATTACAGCCAGAAAAGTAAATGTCCAAGTTATGACTGATTATTGCGCGTTGCAGAATAATCGAGCAGCACAAAGTGAACGCGCTGTTCACCGTGCCGACCGCCTTCCGAGTCCTGAGGCGAGCCGATCCAGAAACACTACTGGGCAGGAAATACTCCACCAAGTCGTAAGTTTGCTTTCGCATCTTCGTTCTCTTCTTTGCTTCTTTCTCTTATTTTTTCTACGTGGCTCAGCTTGAGGACGATCTTCGTGGCCGGCGAGCACTGCGACTACGAGGCCAAGGCCTGGGCCGAGAAGACCTTCAAGGTGCCGATTCTGAATCACTGGTGGCAGACCGAGACCGGCCACGCCATCACCGCCACCTGCCTCGGCTTGGCCCACAGTACCAATCCGCCCAAGTACAGCACCGGCATGCCCTTCCCCGGCTACGATGGTTAGAAACGACCTATAACGACATTTTCTTCGAACCGAACTTTTTTCATTTCCCTTTCGTTTCCTTTTTTTGTTGTATCTATAGTTCAAGTTTTGCGAGAGGACGGCAGCAAGGCGTCGGCCCACGAGTTGGGCCGGATCGTGGTTAAACTGCCGCTACCACCTGGCACCATGTCGACCCTTTATTTGGCGCCGGAAAGATTCAAAGAGAATTACTTCTCCAAGTACCCGGTAAGTTAGATCGATCCGATTCAATTTTGCCATTTTACTCAGAGATCGGCCGTCAGAGAGAGAAATTAGAGCTTCCGGGCTCCTCGTGAACGTGCGCGTGGAATTTCCAAATGTAATATTAAGCTCTATCGTATTAAAATCTGATGGAGGAAAATAACGAGTCAACTGGTCGTTTTCAACAGATTATTATAGATGGATTCGTTGACATTCAATGCTGGTAAACAACAAATACACATCTTCCAAATAAAACTTTTACTCAATGAAAGTTTGTCTTAACAAAGTGCGTCAAAAGAAGAGCTCCAAAATTCGGGGATTACATTCATTTCTTTTTAATTTTGTCCGCGGAAAGTATTGTGCCAAGTACCAAAATCGACTCTTTGTTGGGACTTTAGTTTTATTATTTTAATTTTTATACGCGTCTATAGACGCTCAATTATCAAACTACTAATGTACTATCAAAATACCGTGCATCAAACAACTCAACTACACTTTCAGCAGTGATCATTTGCATGAAATTTTTTTTTTTTTTTTAATTAATTGGACAATTTCGGGGACATATTTGGAATCTTCATTGAATTTTTTCTTGTCACCGGCTCAAATAAATAACTTCTGGTTTCTAATTTCCATTCATTATGAATTACTTTTCGGCTATGCGATATGATTTGCCGATGTCAAATACGATCAAGAGAAGACCATTTCCATTGTAACCATAAAAAAAAACGAAATTTCAGGGCTTCTACGACACGATGGACGCTGGCTACATCGACGAGTTCGGTTACGTTTACGTGACTGCGCGCGACGACGACGTGATCAACGTGGCTGGACATCGGCTGTCCACCTCGGCCCTCGAAGACGTGGTTCTAAGTCATCCAGACGTGGTCGACGCCACCGTCGTCGGCGTGCCCGAGCCCACCAAAGGCGAGATTCCGCTGTGCCTCTATGTGACGCGCGATGGTAAGACGAAATTTCGCCCAGTGCCATGTACCATGATATTACGAAGGAAAACAGAAAGAATTATTCGGTGACTCGGATCGGTCGTTCTTTTCTTACAGACAGAAATACGAACGAGGAGTTGATCAACGGCGAGCTGGTCGCCAGAGTTCGCGAGCTGATCGGCCCGATCGCGGCTTTCAAACTGGCTGCCGAAGTCAAGGGGCTGCCTCGCACGCGCTCCGGCAAGACCTGTCGGAAATCCATTTCCGATCTCGCTCGCTCGAAACAGATCAAGGTTCGCAAAAATTCTTTTCTCCGTACTCCATTGCTTCGTTTGAAATGCAACCATTTTCATTTTTCCCCTTTTGTTGTGTTTTGCCTTCGTTTTTTCAGATACCGAGCACGATCGAGGACTCGACGGTTTATCGCGACATCATGCAAGTGCTGAGAAAGCTAGGCTATGCCAAAACGGCCCCCGAGCCGATATAGGAGACGATGTGACTATTCAAAAGACACTCGTCGCTCGTTTCTGTGTATAGTTTTTAAATATTAATTTCTAATTTTATGAACACATGTATGTTTTATTACCGATGGTTTTACACGCTATTATTCATAATTACTATCGCACACGCGAAAATGGAACTTTTCATTTAACGCAATAACGTGACAAAAACAATTATGTTAATAATAATAATAATAATGATAATAATAATAATGATTAATCATAAGAGAAAGCACGTATGAATTTTGTTGCTAAACTATTTTTATTTTGGTCTTTTGTAGAAAAAATACGTAATTACATGCGTTTTACGCAAGCTATTGTCCTAACGATTTGCTTTTTTCTAAAAAAAAAAAAAAATAATTCGACGGTTAGATAGAACCGTACAGTCTCTATATACAACTTTACACGATCTCGATCATGGAAATTATTTAATTTTTGCGCTTTTTGCGACGGTTACGAGACGTCTTATTTTTCACTTGCTCCGCTTCTGGCGTAGATTTTTGTGCTTCTTCAAAGCTGTCAGATTTTCGCTTCGCCGCAGCAACAGGCTTGTCTGTAATCATTGGTTCTTCAAGTGTCACGGACTCCAATTTAATCTCTTCCGTTACATCTTCTACATTACTTTCATTCGGCGTCGCTGAACAGGCTGGTACACTAAAGCCAGGAATCTACAACAACAAAAAGGCGGAAAAAATTTATAATTTATAGATAATACATAGATTTTATAAAAATATGTAGAATGTTAAAAGTCAGTTTCTGTCACATTAAATGTATCTTTTAAAATGAAATGAGACTCCGGTGCTGCTTTTAATTTACAAATCATTATCATAATTACCTCTGGCTTGACGAGCTTGAACACGAGCTTCTCGTGCTGCACGTTTGTGCGATCGAGACTCAACTGAACTGTAACCTGATCGAACGAGCGGAACGTAACATCGTTCCATCTTTGAGTGTGCTCTTCTGCATCGTATATAAATGTGACGGCGGATTTTTCATCCTTCCTGCTGAGATATAACGTACCCTCGAGACCGAATTTCGGTATGAGGATCTGAAGCGCGTTTTTGCGCACAAACAGGATATATCCTTCCTCGTCTTGAACCTTGTTTCTGAAGAAGAGCTGAAAAGGCGAGCGTCGAGCATGAATTAGAATTCGTTCGCTGCGAAAGAGATTAAAGTATTTATGACGTTTTATACTTACATGTGTGTTTAGCGCAACCGAGGCTCGGCCAGCATATTGCGCCATTCTGTTGCGGTAATTGAGGTTGTGACAAAGAGCGTGGCTCCTCTTCTTGTCCAAAAGATCCGAGAAAGTGGCATCGGCTCCCACGCAAACCGCCAACAGTCTATGAACTATAACGTCCGCGTATCTGAGGAAAGAAAAATAAAAGAGCTTGCGTAAAAGATCGGTACGAGCAAGTTGACCGGAGTCGATCGTCGACGAGAAAAGTACCTTCTGATGGGCGAGGTGAAGTGAGTGTAAATTGGACAAGCCAAGCCGTAATGGTAAAACTCGGCCTCCTGCACCATGCCGCTGGTAAAGTAGACAGCCTGCATCATGCACCTGGTGGCGAGAATTTTCAGCATCGTGTTGAAGTACGGATTGTCGTCCTTGACGGCGGCCTCGAGCGACTTGGCCAGGGCCTTGCCGTTGCTCGTGTCGATCTCGAAGCCCTGATGCCTGCCGGCCTTGATGAGCGGATCGAAATTGACCTGGGGCGGCTCCGGATGGCGTCGCAGCATCGCGCACTCGGGGAACTCCTCGACTATCCTCTTGGCCACGGATATGTTGGCCAGCAACATGAACTCCTCGACCATGGAATTGGTGTCGCGCATCTGCTTGGCCTGCACGTCGATGGGGTCGTGGGTCTCGGAGTCGACCTGGAAGCGGATCTCCGGCGAGGCGAGCACGAGCGCGCCGTTCGCGAGACGCTTCTTCTTGAGCTTCTTGGCGAGGTCGTTGAGGCCGCGCAACGACTTGGCCAGCGAGTCGTTCTGGGTCTTGTCGTCGATGCGCAGCTGGGCCTCCTCGTAAGTCATGGCGGCGCGCGACCTTATGATGGACTTGCAGTAGTCCGTGCTGACGATGTTGGCCTCGCGATCGATCTCCCAGATGCAGGAGAAGGCGAAGCGCTCCTCGCCGCCTCGCAGCGAGCACAAGTTCGAGCTGAGTAATTCTAAACGAAGGCGATGACGTTTTAAACGCTATTACATTTAATAAAGAAGAACGAAAGAAAAGAGATGAAAAAGAAAAAAGGGAGAGTACTAACCAGGCACCATGTCGATTCTCTTGTCGACGAGGTAGACGGTCGTGGCTCTGAGCGAGGCCTCCTTGTCCAGGGCAGTTCCCGGCCTAATGAAGTGCGAGACGTCGGCGATGTGCACGCCCACCTCGAGATTGCCATTGTCGAGGTCGCGGCAGTGGAGGGCGTCGTCGATGTCGGTACAGCCGGGCGGGTCGACCGAGCAAACGTCGATGTGACGCAGATCGCGCCGTTGCGCTACATCCTGTATAACACATGCAAATTATATACGTGCGTGACATTTATTTCGTTGAAAGCTTCAGGCCGTTGTTGTTGCGCGCCTTTTATGTACACACACAAGCTTAAAACTTTTGGTCGTAACATGGCATAAAATTTTTATTTTTTATTGCTCTTTCCCCTCCACACGAACACGCACACACGCACGCATAGGCGCGATTTCCATCGTGTAATGAATGATAAAATTATGAGTTGTTTACGAGTACAATTATTAAATTGAAAAATCAGAAAAATTTTAACGAGTTATGTCCGAGGACGCAAGTCTTGCGGATAAAATTAAAAGGTTATTTTTTGGAATGAAGACCGAAGAAACGGTGACGACGACGACGACGACGTTGGCACAACCAAAAAACAGCATGACGATAATCGAGAGCGCCAAAGAGTCGGACGAGGCTCGGCAGGAGGACGCGAAATATGATAATAACGTCGCGCCCCAAATCGATAATGCTCCCGTCGATTCGAGCGTCAGTTTCAAAGTGTTCAGCAAAGAGATGGAAAAGTTTCTCAATTATACCAAGGAGCACGAAAAATTACTGCGCTACTACGTGCACCAGCGTCCGCAGTGAGTTTTGCTTCCTCGTGAAACTGTTGCTTCGATCGGCCAAACTTATTTCGCTTCTTTCTCAGCCTCACGGATAAACAATTAAATTGCGACATAGACGAGCTGCAAAGTTTGATGGCGGAGATAAAGAATTCATTGATGACCGTTAAGCAGCTCAAGGCTCAGCAGAAATTAATAAGAAAGGACATAGCGTCCGTCAAAAAAAGCGTGAAAAAAGTTAAAGATAATGGTACGCGTGATATATATATAACTCTCGGCCATAACTCGCTTATCGAAATAAATCTCGTTGCAAAAAAAAAATATGTACAAATGAATAAACCGATAACAACAGAGATTCACGAGCTGGAGACGATCGTTTCGGGCTACGACAAGGACATGTTCGGTCGATGGCTGAAAAGCAAGTGGAAACCCGACGAGCTCGAGGGTTTGATGTTCGACGCGCAGGAGAAAAAGCTCGCGCTCGACAGCCTCGAGAAGCTGATCAATCTGCAGCTGAGCAAGAACGAGGACAACACCTCCGACGACTGGGAGTCCGTGGCCGACTTGGCGGAGGCGTCCGACGACAGAGCGCCAACGACGGCCACGGGCCCGGCTCCAGCTGGCCCGACTCTGATCATCAAGATCGAGCCGAAAACCGTCGCTCGGTCACAGGCGGCAACGCGACCATCGACCCACAATCGAATAAGCACGAGATTCGCTTGGGAGCAGCGCAGATTCAGGTAACGAACTTGACTCGCTATAACCGAGAGACAAGGACATGATTTTCATTTCGTCCGATGCTCGTTAGAGGCGAGAGGAGAGGCCACTATTCGTCGGCGCTCGTAAAATCCATCACCGAGACACAAGAGTCCGAGCCAGCTGCCTCGACGTCGACCAATCAGTTGGCTCCGCCAGTTGCCGAGTCGGGCAACGCTTGCCTGATAAACGTGAGTAACGAAGACGACGACGACTCTTCGGCTACGAATCACGATTCCCGAGTCGACACGGCGACCAGTGACGCCGGATTGAACCAAGAAATCTTTCATCTGCTTGGTTGACGAGGCTACGTTTAAACAAACAAAAAAAAGCAAGGATAACTTACCAGATCGGTTATGACCCATGGCAATTTGGGCAGGAAACTGAGAACTTCGTCCGAGAATCTGCTGTGGGGAATATCGTGCTCGATCAGCAGCACCTCGTTCTCCGTGTCCTTGTCGCCGATTTTGCCCAGAGCTCGGACAAAGTGACCGAGCGGGTAGCGCGAGTTGCGCGGCCAAGAGTCGATAGCGACGATGATGCGCTGATGGCACAGCGTCTCGGCTTGTCGCGTCTCGATGCGTACCTTCGGGATTTTGCGCTCGGCCGGCACGAACAGGTGTCGTGTGTTCTAAAACAAAATTATCCGAAATAAAGTAGTTGATTCGAAAAGCGTTTGTCGAGATAGAGCCTCATTGCTTACGTCTTTGAGTGGATTTTTTTGAATTATACCGCAGTACTGTCTCCACTTTCGACGGATTATACCGACGATTCGGCCGGTCGGTTGCTTTTCAGCTTCCGGTACAGTTATCTTCTCAAGAACTGCGTCTTCGTCAAGAGTGTCGCCAGGATCTTCCTCGGTTTCATCCAATAGAACAAGATCACTGGGAGCAGACCATTGATCCTCGGGTAACAATTCAATAGCCACTGTATCACCATCTATTGCTCTGTTTAAAGCCTCACGACCTTGTATCAAAATCTAAGACAAGTTCATTTAAACGATAAGATTAATAAACATTTTGATTACCTAACATTCAAATTAAAATAGATACTTACAAATTTGTCCAAGGACTCACAATTCACTGTACCTTCCAAGAAATTTTCTCTGGAAGCAATGAACGAGCCCTGAAGTAATTTGCCACTTTTAATACCATCATGAATTTGTCCTGGTGACAGGTGACAAGGAAAAAGAGGTGGTCGATTGTCACCATCCAGAGCATACTCTATCTTGGCCAATTTATCAATTAAAAAGCCAGCATTTTCCAATGAATCGACATAATCTTTCACTGAATTTCAATATTATCGTTATAGTATTATCAGATACAATGATTAATACAAATTAAATAAAATACTCACTTGAATAAACTGGTATGCCTTCGTCCTTAGCTTTTTGTTTATTGCCCACGTCATCCGTCAATAATACAGTTTTAATATTTATATCTTGACTTTTAAAGTGTCTATTGTACCACTGAGCGACAGCTCTTATAGCCTTATCATTTCTGTCATTGACAGTTTCTCCTGGTACACGAGTAACATATGTATCTCTGATGGATATAAAACAATTATATTAAAATATGATTAAATACTATTAACTTTTAATAATTTTTTGGTTAATTTACTTGTGATGTTCATTCATGAAATAGTAAAATTTTCTGCTTGGGTCACCAATTAGTTCTTCTAGTTTCTTGTACACGTTAGAACTCCTGTGTTTAACTTCATTCAACACAATCTGAGATATAATTACATTGCAAAATATGTTTTCCTCCAATACATGAATCTAAAATACATGTTAATAAATGAATAAAAAAACTTGTAAACAAATATTTATAAAGTATGGTAATTAATAAGTTATTATTCATACCTGATTCAAAATAATATTTGTGTCAAGGACCAAGTAGTATGGGCCCTTAAACAACTTACTCTTTGATCCTGGATTTTCATCATCTAATAATATAGTTTTTGGATTGCGTCCACACTTGTTACAAGCTTCTGAACCACACCAAATGTCATCTCTCAAGTAATGTTCTCGTACCACCTTTGCACAAAATGAATAATGAATCAACACTACCACTCAAGATCATGCAAATTTCAAACACATAGATTAGAAATTTAATTAAACAAACCTTGAAAATTCCATTCCTTGTTTTTCTATAAAACGAGGTTACCAAAGGTGCCGACATGGTTAAAATTTTTTCACTGTTGTATTACGATGGACCTCACTTGCACAGATGAGACTCACGTAAGCATATATGATGCTCAAACACCGAAACACGTGGGAGTAACAGTAAGTCAAGATATCAAGAAATCAAGATTGAACAAGCCGGCGGGTTATAGTTCGGTCACGGAGTAAGGAGGGCGCCACAAACTTGGGATCGTAGACGCAGCAGAAGTCGATACATCAGTTTTTTCTTTTAAATAAAATAATATGATAATAAAAATAATAATAATTATATAAAATAACTCTGGATGATTTAAACTGCTTCCAGCCATAAATAAACTTGATTGTTCACTCAGGGTATATTAAAATATATATTGAGAAAAGTTTCGATTTGAATATTAACGCAGCTGGCGCCATTGCATTAAAATAACCGGCCATGTGCGTTGAGTACGGCGCTTGCCGCTTACTCACAGTAGTGTCTTCTGCAGACTGCACGTGCTGATGATACTTGAAGTTTATTTTCATAGATATACTAACATTCGTTCATAACACTTGTTTAGCTGACAGTTTAGTATTGCAATCATGGATGCCTACGAAATATCTAAAAAATTGGAATTTGGGGTGCGTTACGATTTGAAAAGTTTTCACGAAGATGCGGTATTATTTGGGGTAAGTAAAATCTAATTATTTGTCACTTAACTGACATTATTTTACAACCTTAAACGTATAACGTTGATTGAGTAAAAAAGTGAAATTCCGACCATGTGCTTAAATTTTGATATTGTTTATGACAGTTGCTCAGAAAACCAACCTCTACGGAGGCAAAAATAAAAACCGAAAATGAACAAAAGGTTGACGAATCAGTAGAAATTAAAACAGAGCCTGATTCAGAACCTGAATCAGAATCAGAAGTTATTGAAGATGATAGTCAAAAAAAATCACTAAAAAGAAAATGCTCTGAAATTGAAGATGCGAGTGAAGCAAATGAGAGCGAATTTACCATTTTGGATGGTATTAAGGCTGGTGCGGATGGAAAAATACTAAAAGAAAAAAAGAAAAAAAAACTGATGACAGAAGAATTAAAATTAAAATTGGAACAAGAACAAATCAACCACTTTAGAAATATTCATCACATATCGGTAACAGGTGCAAAAGTTCCTGTACCTATAAAATCCTTTGATGAATTACGCAACGATTACAATATTGGAGATGATATTATTGCCAACATGAAAAAATGTGGTTACGAAGAACCAACAGCTATTCAAATGCAAGCTTTACCTGTTATGTTACAAGTAAGAAAATACTTCTTTTCCTTAATCATATACCTACTGGTATTGTAATTCACATAACATTGTTATTCATTTACAGAATAGAAGAATATTGGCCTGTGCTCCAACTGGTTCAGGAAAAACTGCTTCCTTCCTCATTCCAATAATACATCATCTGAAAGGACCAAAAAGTAAAGGTTTTCGAGCCATTATTATTAGCCCTACAAGAGAGTTGGCAAAGCAAACTTATAGAGAGTGTATTCGATTGAGCGAGGGTCGTGATTTTCGAATACACATTATAAGTAAAGTCAATCAAGCAGCTGAAAAATATGGGGCAAAAAGCTCTCAAAAATTTGGTAATTATTAATGCCTTTTAAAATTACTTTTTTGTTCATAGCATGATTTCATTAAAATCATTTTTTAGATATTTTAATTACTACTCCCAAAAGGCTTGTTTATCTCTTATCTCAAGAACCACCTGCAATCGCTCTCAATAAGTAAGTTACATGTTATTTTCATAATTTATCACATTATTATTAGATTTACCCAGTATAACTTTTAAATATTTTCTAGTGCTGAATGGCTTGTGGTTGACGAGGCAGATAAATTATTTGAAGAGGGAAAGAGAGGTTTTAAAGAACAACTTGACATAATATCTAAGGCATGCACAAATCCAGACTTACGTCAAGGAATGTTTAGTGCTACCAATACTCCAGCGGTAACAAAGTGGTGTAGACATAATTTTAAGGGTTTAGTCACAGTAACAATTGGATCAAGGTATATATTCTTTTTACACTTTACCAGTTTTGAATCTATTAAAACGTTTTTAATCCATTTGTTTTAAAGAAACTCAGCAGCTGATACAGTTGATCAGAAGCTCCTATTTGTAGGTAATGAACAAGGAAAATTAATAGCATTTAGAGATCTTGTGAAAGAGGTAAAAGTCTTGTATATTTTATTTGCCAATTTTAATATCATGATCCAACTAACCAAATAAATTTTATAGGGCTTAACACCTCCAGTGCTGGTATTTGTTCAAAGTAAAGAGCGAGCTCAAAAATTATTCACAGAACTTATCTACGATGGGCTGAATGTGGATCTCATTCATTCCGACAGAACTCAAACACAAAGAGATAATGTTGTTCAATGTTTCCGTGAAGGAAAAATATGGGTTCTTATTTGCACAGAACTTATGGGCCGTGGTATTGATTTCAAAGGTGTCAAGCTTGTAATAAATTATGATTTTCCACCTTCAGCTATTTCATATATTCACAGAATTGGTAAGCGTTATTATAAGTTCTAGAAAGAAAATAAAAAATTTTAATTTATATTTATAATTAACATCTATAACAAAATAAAACTTAATTTTTAAGGTCGTACTGGTAGAGCAGGAGAAAAAGGAAAAGCCATTACTTACTTTACTACACAAGACACTGAAAATTTAAGAAGGTACGCAAGTTTTAACACAATTGTTTTACACAATATATACAGTAATTATTTTTAAAAATTCGTTATTAAACACTAAGTTAATTACGAAGGTATAAAAAGTATACAATCCAAATGGTTTATTCTACTTTCAAAACCGTCTAACATTTAATTGATGCATCAACTCTTATTCATATTGAAAATTAAGAATTTTGAACAATAGAAAAGTTGTAATTTGACTTGAAAAGAAAATCTTTGCACCACTAAAATAATATTTTTCCATTATAGCATTGCAGCTGTTATGCGTAATTCAGGTTGTGAAATTCCTGAATATATGCTTGCTCTCAAAAAGAAAAGCAAGAGGAAATTCAAGCAGACAAACGAAGATAATAATAATGATAAAAAAAATGATAAGAGAAGTGAAAAGAAAAATGAAAAGAAAATTGTTAAGAAAAAAGTAAAAAAAATGTAAATAAAAGCTGTTGAATAATTATCTAAGTTATTAATAATGTAATCGCTTGTATGATTTATTTCAAGTTTTACTTTCTTCCACAACTACAATTCATCATTAAATTTTTAACATGAAGTGTCGGTGTATCAATTTTGTTTTTCAAATTGAGTTTTATAATCGTATCAAGTTGTATTGCGTCAAGCTACTGAGCCATCATTGCTAGTTTGATCAGAACATAATTGTGATAAAGAATCTGCTCTGCAGTGATATTCTATTGAATGTTATGAATTCAATTTTCTCATAGAATAAGCTTCTTTATGTTCATTAAATAAGCGTTCCTAAATTTGAATAGAATTCTGAGTCTGTAAAATGAACACTTGTAAACATTTTGTAAAAAGAAAGTTTATGAGTATATAATGATATTGATCATTCAAATTTGGTATGAAGCTTAAGTATTCACAAAATTTCATCAAATTATATAATTATGAACTAGAGACAGTTTGACTGTCAACCAACAGAAAAATTATCACAATTCATTTTTTCATACCACTGATTTTATTATTATTTTGTTTATACTGACAAAAAAATATATGTACTTTTCGGTATCATTTTTTACAACTGCCCTGTCCTGCCAAATGGAAATTGAAACTTGTTTTTTTCGGCTGATTCAACCCCAGATAACCAAGCCAACAGCTTCTCTAAATAAAAGTCTTGTAATGTAATAAGGTTGAGGGCTAATGTCAATATCGGAAATGGCACTATCGGTTGACATAGTAAGAAAACTATTTCCTTTTTTTCTTTTTTGTTTAGCCAAAACCACGGACAAAAGAGAAAAATTCAAACATGAGCGCAATTCAATTTCAAACAAATAATCGATTCTCAGTGAAGTCCAATGGACATAAATCTCACGTACTTACCGTTTTCGGATGCATTTGTGCCGCGAGAACTTGCGATAATGTATCATTATTCATTCAAATGATGTGTTTAAAAAGGAATTGATCGTGACGGTCGGTAAGCCAGGTTTCATGCGAGTAGTGTGTCGCGTGCGGTAGCTGCTGTCATCTACAACACCCATCTCTATGTGTGATGTTGTATAATTATGGGCATGCTACAGTATTATAATACACGCGAGAATGGGAGAAATTTTCTTTTGAAAAAAGAAAAAACGATTGCTGCTGCATTTTAACGAAATGTTGACAAAAATAATTATATATCCTTTGCGCGCTGATATCTATTTTGAAATAAAAGCTTTGGTGTGGATCATTTTATGATTCTTCAATTAACAGCAAGTTACTTAATAAAAGTTATAACATATAAACGGAATGTAAAGAAAATTATATTCTACGCAAAATCCGCGTTCGAGTCTCGTATAAAGCCAGCGAAATTTAACGCCTCATTAACGATATATAAACTTCTGTCTCGACGCGCGCACAAACAAACAAATAGTTTAACCGACTTTATACTTTGTCGTTGAACTAATACATACGCGCATGAATAAGTATACGAGCCTTGATATAATGGGTATAAGACGCTAAAATAGCGTGACACGCCGTATCCTAGTGGTTAACCATTTTCCCCAAGAATATAATACATATTATATATCCGTGTGCATTCATTGAGAGTTGTAACTTCTCACGAAAGGATTTGAAACTTGTATCCTCTTGCATTGTTGATGATAACTATTTTCAACGATATATACGTGCTGTATTCGAAGCTACGAAAGAGAGAGACGCGAGGGAGACAGCTCAACTAACTTATACTCTCGTAGATAACTTCCTTTTTAGCTAAAAAGTATAGTTAGGGGAAAGTATTATAATCTTGGGCGAGTGCACCCTCCCTCTTGACGGCTCGCTTTTGTTGAACATTCTACGCGAGGGATACATATTATACATACTTACTTGATTCTCTATATAGTTTTTGCTATTGCTGCTATCAATACTATGAAATAGTAATCGTTTTCGGCGAGTTACCCCGCATAGTTCATGAGTTTTTTCCGTACGGAAAACTCAATTGTACGCTTGATACATTTTTTTTTTTCATTCTTTATCGTTTTTTTTATTCTGATTTTAATTTTTGATTTTGATTGACATCGCGTAGAAAGGCTCGACGATGGTCCAAATTCACAAAAAAACTAATATTTTTAACATGATTGTTGCGGGAAAATTGACAAAAATAAATGAACCTCAAAACGACAATTAAAATGACAGTTCAAGTCTTTATTGCTAGAGGGCGAGTTCCTTTCATCTGTAAACCTGCAAGAGGCAAAGTCAAAATAATTATATAAGTTGAACTTCAAGCTGCAGCTTAACTGTCCATAAGCGATTATTGGGTATTCAATTTGAAGCTTGATAAATATAGTGAAACTTGAATTTATTCATTTTCGAAATTACTATTCGTAAAACATTTCAGTAATACAGTGAAAAATGACGAATTTTAAGTATCATAGTTTCGAGGATCATAAAAATGTTCTTCACGATCTACTAAAAGTCAATCAGAAAGTGTCAACCGCAGTTCCATTCTATCCTTATTTTCTTACACCGCATACTTTTACTGCAGCCTAGATAGAGAATAAAAGCTCGCGAGACTCTCTCTTTCTCTCTCTCTCTCTCTCTCTCTCTCTCTTTCTCTCTCTCTCTCTCTGGACGGCCACTGGCAACATCAAACATTACGCTCTCTCTCTCTCTTCTCTCTCGTGTCGTACTCGTGCGCAAATTGCGGCACGATGAAATTTACATGATTCGTCTATACGCATATACTAGCGCGAGTGAACGACCGTAGGAGGAGGATAAGAGAGCGAGTGAGAGGAGAGCTTTGCCAGTGTGTAATTCGGCCCTTGTTGCTGCTACACGCGCGAGTATAAGGCAAAGAACAAACCGACATTTACGTAATGAAATTTGCGTTTCACACACACACACACGCGCGCCCAGTACTCAGTCGTTATTATCGAGCTCGTGTGCATATAGAGCTTCTCTGCAATTCTTCCGTCGATTTTGTCAGTTTATACACGAGTCTTGCCAAGTGCAATGAGCGCAGGTATGCGCACGTATGTACGTGTGCGTGTGTAAGCACATACAGTGTGAAAGTTCGGGGAGGCCCGACGTCGACGACGACGATGATAAAGAGAGCCGCTTGGAAACCAATATATAACGTATACTTAGGCGCCTCTGGAAAATAAACTACCGGGCGTTGCACTCCATGCGTGCGTATATACAACGATGGAGATTACACACTTTAGTTTAGCTCAGATGATTTGCACAGACTTAATTGAACTCTCGGCATTCGAGTATAGACACACGCCCACGTACACACGACTTTATAAATTTACATCCACGAGGGTGGTGCACACACACACACACACACACACACACACACACACACACATATACACATGTGGCATACGTTTACAAGTGTATGTGTGTAATATTTCGAACGATCGCAGCTATATTTGCCATGCGAGTCTTGCTAGATATATATTACTCATAGCACACGTGTATACGTATATATCATTAATTATATAGGCAGCTAAAGCAAACATCATTCCCAAGCAAGCAAGCTATACCGATTTTCCTATGAATATGTGTACAAGCCGTTTCGCACATAACACGTACGTATCGCGTGCGCATACATGTTATACATACGAGATGCGCCAGTGTATACGGTGTGTGTAACGATTTTCGGAGGACAAATTACAACGTCGCGCGTGTTACACGCGTAGCAGCAGTTGAGCTTGCAGCGAGTGTAGCGTGCTCTGTATTATTTCAAAGCTCAGGCACTAGTGACACGGATATCGCGTTTATTTATTGATTCTGCTCTGCGTCGCCGACCACGAAGATCTCCGTGTAACGGTATCTCGAACGTCGATAAACAAAATTTTATTTGGCTCATCTCGAGTGGTAATTATGAACAGATTGCGCTACAATAGCTTTTTTTCTTTCTGACAAATGAAGCAAAACTGTATTTTCGTCGGACTTGCACCCGAGTGACTCGTTCAACCACGTAAACGCCCATAAAAATCTTAATGATTATTTAGAGCCGATCCGGCATCCCGTTGGTGTATTTACGCAAGAATTCAATTAGCATTCTGATAACAACGAGTCGAGCTTCGCCGCCGCCACCACCACCCGCCGGGAGGAAAGCTGCGCGCGGAATATATATCGAAGCCCCAAGTGTAGTATATACAGTCGTACACTTGGTGTGGGCCCATTCTATTGTAATTATAATAACAACAGTTAATTAGAAACAAATACTAAAAGCTCGATACGTATATAGAGCTGCTGCTGCTGCACTATTTATACGTACGTGTATGTTCGTACGCGCTCGTTTACTTGTATACACGTGAGCAACAGAGAGTAGTTTATATTGTGATTGAAGCCGTTTGATTGCGCGGCAGGTTATCGCGCAGAACTCGACGTGTGTATAGTTTTGTAGAAGTGCCAGAGGTTGATGTTTAATATACGGCAGCTATACGTCATGATCGCGTTTATGCTGTACGTACCAACACATGTGTATGTGTGCGTTTGCAACTTAATTGACCGTGGAATCGAACGTTTAAAACCCCAGCCAAAGTTGCGAGGTGAAATCGAGCTTGAGGATAATCGTTGCTTGATACTTGAGAAATATAGATAAAAAGTTTCGAAACTATTTTCTTTTATTTTTATCTTGTATGCGTCGTTAATTTTATTTCATAATCACCACCTCCTTTTTGGCACTAGATTCATCGATAAATGCAGTTTTGCATTCAAGTTCTTTCGAATAGTTCACAAACGGAAAAAAAATCTCTCAGCGATGAGCATTTATCTATCGGAACAGATATCCCACACACTTGAAATATCTCACTTTACTCCACGGGCTCCATACGCACACGAGTGTTATCAATTGATCAAATTCCAGCGCGCGAAACTGTCTTTTTAACGGTCGATGAACTTATCTCGAGCTGCCCAAAGTATTTATTGATTTTTCCATCAGAACAGCTGCAGCCAGCCGTGAGCCGCTCGAGAGTTTCTCGATGTATACATTTTCTATGCAGGCCGTCGTGAAATTCATTCGGTTATTGTAGCACGGGTTTTTTTTTCATGCGCGCCAACTTTTGAAATTACTTTGCTCAACTTTACACGAGAGACTTTATCGACGATAATTGTGGTGTAAGTATAGATAAGGCGAGGTAGAATCAATTTTTTTTTACAGTGCTGCACGTCGAATAATGCGGCAATTTCGTGTGATCGGTAGTACAACTTGTTACTAAAAAGTTTTTCTGACATCGGATAAGAGTCTACATTTGAATCTTAAACAAATCGTACCAGATTATCGTAGAATTTTCTCCCAATTCCGAAAAGTCATTCGATTAATATAATAAAAGATGCTGCCGATTCTGCCGCACATCACTTGTTTTAAGCTCGTTAAACATTGACTCGCTTGCTCGCACTCAATGGCATGGAAATGCAAGTAAAAGAAGCTACGAGGAAAGTGTACTACTACTCGTCGTCTGTATAGTTCACTTGGCTTGCTATTACGGTCACGTATTTAATACATATAGTTTTCCATCGATCTTAGACCTTTAGCAACCATCTCCATGTGGCGCGCGTTTTAAGATATTCACGATCGCAAGTGTAGTACGTTGGGTGCCTCCCTCTCCTACCGACAATTTATGTCCTCATATGCTACGAACCGCCGATTATGCCACGATCAATAATAATTTTCGATCGAAGCCTCGGTGACTCATTTTTTTTCCTCTCCCGTGCTTTCAGCCGTTTAACGAGAACAAACGGGTATGTCGCACGTTTACTTGTGTGTGAGTTTTGTAGACTGCAGTTTAGCTATAAGACTGCGTAGCTCGCTGGAAATCTTAAATTTAATGCAGAATTGGAATGAATTTAGACGTTAAAAATTGGAGTGACCGTTGTTGAATTTTATTGAAGGTGCTTTTGCATGATATCTAAGCAACAAATTGATGCAAAAGTACTGATTCATATTTTTACATAAATTACACAATAATTAGATAAAAATTCAAAAACATACTCGAATTTAAAAAATTTGATTGGGAATTAATGTTTTTATATTGTTTTAATTTTTACGTCAATTAAAAAAAAATTCATGAAATTTAAATTATAATTAAATCCGCCCTCTGACGCTAGATGGCGAATACTTTTAAATCTGAATCTGTAAGCTGTAAAGTAAAAGAAATGATATAAGTGAAATAGTTGATATTGGCAAGTAAGTCCCATGTGAGTTAAACCTTTACCCAAAGTCGTGCGTACGAAATTGCAAACTGTAAACTGATAAAATCTCGTATAAAAGCACGCTGATTCGCCTTTTATCACTTCTGGCTGGTAAAAGTCAGAAAGTGAAGACGAAAAAAAAGTGAAGAGAACCGTAAAATCGTTTCAAAGCAATTAGTAAAGATACTCGACGAAGCCCGAACGCTAATCAGTCGGAAGAGAGAATCGATTTACATTGTATATATCGCTCCGCTTCTACTTTAAAGCATACTCGATGCTCGCTTAAAGCTCGATCTTCACGCATATTCAATTTTCCCTCTCTATCTCTGTATCTCAATCTCAATCTCGAGAATACTCTCAAAGTTACAGCTGCTATGCAAAGAAACTTCTATGAGCAACTTCATTAGATTGTCAATTATACGGAGAGAAATACTATATTAAATACCATAGAGAACATAGCAATATTTGTTAGCGAATGTATTTAGTATAGTATTTCTCTCCGTGTTCAGGCGCATATACAGGCCTTTGTGGGTGTTGACTGTAGATGTAATGGATATTCACATCCATTGAATGGTTGGATGAAATTTACTCGGATTTAGTTGTACCATATATCTGTATTGGAAAGGGAGAACCGACCAACTCTATTTTTTTCGAAATCGAGTTTATGACGTTAAACATCTACATTTAGTGTCAACTTTGATGTGCAAGTGTCTGAATGGCCGAAAATCGCGTCAATCGCTTGGTACAGAACAATGCTAAACCGACCAAGTCCATTTCATGAGAAACGGTGACTGGCCAAACCGACCAAGTCCACCTCGAACGAGACCCACAACGTGTAATCGAATATACTTTTGTTTAAAATGATAGAAAATGATATTAGGACGATGTGTAAGTATAATTCTCTGCTGCATTTGACGCTATACCAACCTATCGCAGTGCGACAATTGGCTCACTCCGAGGCGCGCCGCGGCCTAGTGATGTGCGGTGTCTCGACTCTCCTCTCGACACAATCGTATTGATTAGGAGTTATTTTTTCAAGTTAGAAGATGAATAACACGTAATCAATACAAAACCATGGAGAAATATTCATTTTAAAGTCATCAGTTGCCGCGACCAGTGGACTTGGTCGTACAAACGTTTCCTGGACAAACCGACCAAGTCCATACTTTTTGCTTCGTGCTCACGCTCTAGTGCACCTTTCAATTTCATAGATATACATGGATCAAAAGATACCTCATAGTATGTTAAAATTTAAAATCAAACGAACTTACCTGTAAGTGAAGTTCGATTTTAATTATATGAAAATCCTTGTTTGAGTGATTGATATGTAGTACATCGAATTACGATGGAATTAATTGACTCTTTTTGAAATTAACTACAAACCCAAGTGAACAAAGCGTGTCAACTGTAGCTCTTTGATTTTCTAAACAAACATTAATTGAATCGCCGAACAACAAAAAATCATCCAAGTATAAATTAGAACGATAACCTTTACTACGCAACAAAGATATTACTGGTTTGAGAATTTTCGTGAATATTAGAGGACTAAGGCAAAAACCAAAAGGAAGTGATACAAATCAAACTGATACAACTAATGACAAACTGATACAAATTCTTTTCAAATAAAAATCTAAAATATTTCCTGCTATTACTACCAATTCGGACTAACAAAAATGCATTTTCCAAATCAAGTGTATACATGAAATCATTATGACACAAAGATTTCACAGCAGTGTTCAGATCTTCCAATTTTAAATGCACCGGATCAATATGTTTATTTAACTCTTTAAGATTTATAATAAACCTGTAAGTACCATCTGGTTTTTGCCTTAAGAAATATGAGGAAATAAATTGTCCCTTCACTGGTTTACAACGTTCTACAGCGCCGATGCTAAGTAATTTTTGTACAGCACTTGACAAATTGTCCCGATCTATAGCAGAAGGTAAAGGTTCCGAAGGTACAAATCGCTGTTTAACCTGTCGTGAAAATTTTATCTCATAACCTTTAATACATTGAAGAATAAACGAGTCTTTTGTAATTGATTTCCGATTATCAATATATAACGATAATCTCCCTGCGGTTGTGTTTAATTTTTGGGCTCCTTTTTGGATCGGTGCTGGGAAAAATGTGGCTTTTTGAATCTTGAATTGGCAACAAATTTCTTGTTGTTGTTCTTTGAAGAGTGACCCGTGTGACTTGCAAATTTCCGATTCCTATTCATGTTATAATTATAATAATTTTTGGGATGACTTGTTTTAGTGTTAAAATTAACATTATCTTTATAAACTTTAAGTATGGGAAGTTTTTTCCCATCACCAAGCATTTTTTTAATTTTTTCTGATAAATCCTTCCCAAAAATAAAATCATCGGTTTTTGCATTTTCAAATGCAGATAAAATGTCTCTGTTGATTAACGGAAAAACACAAGCTTTGCGACCCTTAAGTTGCCCATTGTGTAGCAAACAAAGAATTTTTCCCAAGTCGTAAAGAGATTCTAATTGAAAAGAACGATCAACAGCTTTGTTAAGTAATAAAGAAGAAGTTGCTAATCCAAGAGCTGTCAATGCAGAGCCAATAATATTCTGCGTATCAACAAAGTGTGAATCGCGCTTCTTAGCTTTCTCCGGAAGAATGTGAGTTAGCTCTTCATTAATTTTTTGCGCCTTTAAACATTGAATTGCCTCATACTTTTCAAGTAGTTTGTCGCATGAATTTTTGTCAAGACCTTGGCATAACCAAGACAGCCATCTTACTGTAAGGTCAGGATGAACGTCGTTCCTTGGCGGAGGAGTTTTACTAGGATCATCGCCCAAGATATTCCGTGCAATCTCGTCCAAGTTGTCTGCCGTTGTATTTGCAGAACCCGATTGTACTCTGGCTTCTTGTGTTTCTTGAGCGGAAACTGTGTTTCCCCCATTAGAATTTTGACTTTCAATTTCTGAAAACGAGACGATTTTCCAATGAGCTCTAATATGTTTGACATCTCGTGCAAATCATTAGGCATGAAATCATCAGCAATTGCCTCACCTCTCATGTGAGATCCGCTGCGATTATTTATAATTGGTACGATCAAAGGCGTATTTTCCCTCACATCATCAGGCGACGGCGGAGGGGGCGTATGGCTCGAACGTTGACTGCTAACACTCCCAGAAGTCGATCGACGTCGGTGACGACCGCTTACACTTCGAGAAGGCGAGCGTAGCCGACGAAGTTTATTCGATCTTTTTGAGCGCGAGCGCTCATGTCGGTAACGATGACTGCTCGATCTCCGTGAACGCGAACGCTAACTACGACGATGGTTATGCTTGCTGTTACCTCGTGAAGAAGGTTATTTGTCAGCAGCTAGGAGCATGAGCATCGGGAACTTCTGGTTGTCTTTTGTTTTTTCTCTCTTTAAATAATCGTGGTTGTCCATCGTAATTCGATGTACTACATATCAATCACTCAAACAAGGATTGAAATATAATACCATACATACAGACCTCTAGCCACCCGCGTCCAGCTACGAACTCATACGCAACTTCAAACACGTTTTTCTCGAAAATATGAAAAATGGAGTTGGTCGGTTCTCCCTTTCCACCACAGATATAATTTATGAAATATTTAACTTTAGGGAATTACGTTTGAATCGGTACATATTGCCTAGGCAAAAGCAGAAATGCCTATAATTTTAGGAATTAACCGAAATGCCATTCAAATTATAGGAAATTCCTAAACAATTTAGACAAAACCCGAAATGACTGAACATTTTTAGACAGAACAAGTAATGCCTAACCGATTTTAGGCATTTTCGTGTAGCCCCCTTGGAAACGTCGGTGTGTCGTGATATTATCGACATAAACACTACGTAGTACTGATAAAATTTGAGTGTCCCCTTTGTAAGCAACGAATTTTCGCTGCTGGCTAATTAACTTTTATTATCGAATAATATATTTGGGTTTATTTTTAAGCATTATGAAAAGCAAAATTTATTTTTGTTAAAACTCAGCTCTTCGGTTCGAATTTATAAATTTATAAATCAAGATTAATATCAAAATATTTATCGCTCGTTCATTTTCCTGTCTAAGGGTTATAATTTAAATGAATGATACAATACGATTAAATTAAAATCCAAACCAGCCCGTTCTCTCAGTGAGCTTCATGCACAGTAGAACTATTTTTTAAATTTCACATTTCTTCGCTATGAAATTGTCAATAATATGCAAAACTCCTCAGGCTATTTAGTCCATCTCTATTTTATACAAGAGAATTTACAAGAGGATTTAAAAAAACTATTTATTAACTCAAAGCCTAATTACAGTCCAATATGCAATTAGTGTGTATACGCCATACCCTATTTAACACGGAAAATTTTCCGCGAAATTTTTCAAACGCCTCTCTGAAAATGATGGAAAATGAACAACCTCGAATATCCCAACTGCACGATAGAAAAAATCCCGGATACTTTCCGCGTATATTCAGGTGAGCTCTATGCTAGTGCTCGAACGTTGATTAAAATTGTTTCGTCCAGAGTTGAAAATTTCCGTACACCCGTAGTAATTGCCTCTGCCTTCATGCTCGTATTATAAACTTTAACGCACGCGCGTGTACAGACGTATGTAGTATATGCCCGCGCGCACCATGCTTATCAGCTCAATTCAATCGGAAGACGAGAAAATGCCGGCACAAAGCGAAAGTTTAGACCCATGTGCGATAGAAAATATGTGTGAGTGTATGTGTGTGTGTGTGTGTGCACGCCATGTACACATATGTATAATAATAGTCCGAAACGTTTATCAGCTCTGCTGTGCTCGGAGGTCTTGCATACATACGTATACACTTTACCGTTAATCCGTGCGCGCATTGCGCGCAAAAAGTCATTGGCCTATCGCGGGGCTCGTTGCGTTGATGCCACTTCATATAGACGAACAAAGCATTGGTCCTTATTCTCTCTTCATCTCGCTCTCTCTCTTCTCCTCTCTCTCTGTCTCTCTCTCTCTCTCTCTCTCTCTATCTTTTATTCAAATTTTCCGGTTCAATTTCCTCGTACGCTTCGGCTTGCACTGCTCCGCGAGTGCCGCAAAGTGTACGCAGGGCACTACTGTATCTCGCAGGCATAACTCCGCGCGAGTTCATCACGTATCATACGTGCGGCACGACTGGTGGGTGCAATTTCTCTCGTGTAATATTATATATATCTCTCTCTATGTTCTTCTCATTTCCCTTGAAATGTAACTGTTGATTCGAACCTAGATCAGTGCACTTGACATTCTTTGGCACATTTTACAACCAGATCATAGCGCTTGGTATCACCATGCCTGAACTTATGCAATTACTTTTACTTAGACGCTTGCAGATTTACAGATAATGGTATTCGCCATCTAGCGGGGAAGACTGGGTTTAATTATAATTGAATTTTCATACTTTTTTGACAATGAATACGAAAAATAAATCAGAATTAAAACGTTAATTTTCAATCAAAATTTCCAAATTGGATTATAGGCATTTGATTATATTTGATTATAGCTCATTTTTACAATAAAAATAAAGTTTTTGATCGGATTTACATACAATTGTTTGCAGTTTTTATATAAAAAAAAAATAAATAAATAATAACTGATACATTAATTTTTAACGAAAATTTTATGTAAAATTACCTAAAATACAGTTCAATACTGGTTACTTAAGATTTAATGTCTCATTTTACATTAAATCATCATTTGATTCGAGGATTTATTAATGGTATTATAAATTGGTAAATTCAGCTTTAGACAAAGCTCATTACGCAGATGGTGAATGCATAGATTAGTTACAAATGTTTTGATGAGCTAACCATTCACTTTTTTGTAATTCACAAAGTAAGACTCCGCTTAGACGCTGAATTTTAACCGAAAACACTTTTATTAATACGCGTTTATGAAATAAATTTGAAGAATCAATCGAATGAGAAATGTTTATTAAAACCTGGACGACCTGGGTCTGTTTTTTAAAATAATTTTTATTATGACTGAACAAAATAGAGATGATACTTTCTTTAACAAAATTTCCTTCAATGATAAATTAACTACATAGCGCTTCACACATCCTCCTTCAAGTTTAAATACTAGCGAGCACTACTTCAGAGCAGGATAACTCGGAAACGGGAAAGTTTGTGCATCGTAAACGTCTGCGTTAGGATTAAAGTGAGGACAATGAACTAACCTTTGGCCTTTTTCGTCGGTTTTGTTTACGTATTTGCATCCCCACCAATCTGACTCCCACAATCCCTAAAAAAATGTAATAAAATTATATCACTGTTAGTAAACAAAGAAGTCGAGATGATTATACCAAGACTCGCGGTATCCTTTTTCCCGAGCTAAGGTGAGAAGCAACTAGTAACAAGCCGACCATAAAAAATAGTTTTACACAAAACAGAGCCATTTCTGATCCTTTGACTCAGCGATATTTGTTTGCACTTCCAACTTTGCGTTTCAATTTATACGATTTCTCTGCTACAATTTAATGTTCACTTGTATGATAAGCTTTTGACTCACTCGTTAATATCGGTGATTTTATGTTTAAGCCCAATTTGATTGCATAATCAAATGGCATTACGTTTGCAGTTAAATTATGCATCAACAAAATCTCATTTCTTTAAAGGGTTCTCCGTTCAAATAGTTGAATTAAAATTGATAAGAATCAGTTGAGTTAGTTTCAAAAGATTTTCCATTTGTGAAATATTATCTCCAGTGTACAAAAATATATTAAAATCCTTTTTCGTCATGTACATACGCAGATGAGTAATTATGTAAATAACAGGCTCAAAAGTACGTTTTTCCATAGCAAGTATTTTGAAAGTAACCGCAAATCTAAAAAATCAAAAGTTATCTGAGCATTGGCGATAATTAAAATTCATTGAAAAGATTAAAGAAAAAAAATAGTATACGTTGCCAGAAAATTTAACATTTTTTGTGTTAAATACGCAAACGTCAAACGTTTGAACGATAAAATTGTCTTTAATTAAAATAATAAATCTAGATTAATTCATATTAAATAACAAGAATTTAAAATGAATAAATTCTTTTTCTTTTCATAACAACTTAACAATAAAGTTTTACCCTGCTTAGTAACTCAGCTCTGCAGGGACGTGTGCGAGTTTGGGTGCTTTTCTATTTATCCGATTCTCAGTTTAAGCATAAGCTCGATTATGAGTTTGTAACAAACAAATAAGCAAACTTGAAAGTGCATAAGCTACACTTGTCTTGACGATTCATGTACTTATTTCTACAGAAGCAGAGTCTAAACTATTTTAATGATTTCGATCGAATGATATGGAAAAAATAAAGTACAATCGCTAAATTATAAATATATAAATTAACTATCACCTTTTCTGATAGTCCAATATTACTAATTATGAGATACAGATGTACAAAATCACAATGTTTTATCACTCGGAGAAAATGTCAATTGAATTATATCAAGTCACATGTCTGTAATTCGCCGCTATTACTAGTACTGACTGTTATTCAGACTCATTTAGTCCACTTTTGAAAGTCTTGTATTTCCTTTCGTAAAATGGCCGACAATCAATGAAGTTATCCTTAAAATTTGCACTAAAGTAATAGTGAAAATAAACACTATTCAAAGAGCACGTTACGCTAAACCATTTTATTATTCGCATAATATTTTCAAAGTAGTTTTTCCAGTAGGAATCAATTATGTCGCTCGGTAACGACAATCTTAAGGTCAGCCAAATAAAGTTAGGCAACCAGCTGATTAAAAATATTACCGAGATGATTGTATATCTTTTTGTGACCTATTGAAAACAATATTAAAAATCATTCATCAAATAATCAGCTACTTATTTACCAGAATTAGATTCGAAAAAACAATAAATAAACGCTTATTTACCTTTTTTCTTCTTTGTAATTTTCTGATTTGCGTATCGTTCATTTCGCCTATGCACAGCAGCTCTTTTTGTTTGGCCCTGATGCGAAAGTAGCAAAAGATCATTATGCATATTGGTACTGAAAACACCAATGTAGTCCACGCACAACAGATGGCAAACCTAAGCGAATTTTCCTTTATCATTAGTGCTGATTTTTAAGTACGAAAAAACTGTACTATTCTCAATGATTTTTACCATCTATCAATTTTTTCAGGATCATTAATGCATACACTGTGAACAACAATTAGATCTAATTTTATTTTACGAGAAAACCAGAATGTAGGCAGGGATGATATTATGCTTATAATCCACAAGGCCAAGTTAAAACTTAAAATTTTGTTTTTACTCAACCACCGAGGCATTGGAATCGTGACCGCCTTGTATCTAAAAATTTTTTTCGATAGATTCAATCATAATGTAACAACAACAAGAAAAATATTTTTTTTGTACTTACCGTTCGATTGCTATAAACATGGCTGTATAGATACTTGCTACCATGTGCCAATTTTTGACAAATTTATGAATTGGACAAAACTCATCAAACATCGAATCATACGTGTAAATAATTTGTAAAATATTACAAAGAAGCTGAAAGGTATTGATGCAGCATAAATTAAAAACTAAGCTATTAATTAATTTATTTTTCCCATTTTTACGAATCAAAATGTTGTAAAAGATAATAACATTGACGGCTACAGCCAAGGCCATCGAAAAATGGTAAAAAACAATCCAAATTGTCTCGCCTTTCATAATTTATAACGGTGATCTTGGTAAATACTCTCTAGCATGTTTTCTATAATTAGAAGAAAATCTGTTTTAAAAAATTGCATGCTGCGATATTTGCATAAATATATCTCAGAAAAAATTGCGGACCTTCAATAAATCATGGAATAAAATGCATACGCAAAAAATGTATACTATTCTTTTGCAAACATATACATTTTACGAGTGATGACATTACTCTGACTTGAATCGTTATGATGTAAAATTAAATATCAAAATTTCTTAGATATAAAAAACTACTATTTATATTAAAATTAATAAATTAATGAGAATTCTATGACTATATTAATTTTAAAACGCTTTTTAAGTATACTTTCAGCTTTAAATTCAAGTTTCTTTTCAGCTTTCTCAATTACTTCGTGATTCAAAAAATTTTCAAGAAATATATAATCTTACTTGATTAAAAAATTCGGTTGAAAGACGGTTAGAAAAGTATGCTCTCTCATCAGATGTCATCAGAGTCTCATCAGAAACTGCCTGTATGAATCAAACACATCGTTCTTACTTGAAACGATAAACATTAAACGATTTTTTTTGACGTATCCGCTTTACAACTGTATTATGAATAAAACCACAAATGATTTCTCAGCACTGCGCAAAAAAAGACCAATCGCGTAGTTTTTAACTCACTCAATGGACATAAAATCGTCTCTTCAAGCTATTTATCGCAAAAAGTGTACGTGTTTTTATTCTGTACACGAACATAAACCAATAAATAGCCTCAACATACTTTTTGTCCACTTTCGAATAGTTCTCTTAGTTTTCCGAAATAAATATTTTTTTAAATTTCAAAATTTTGATCATTCTGTGAGATACAGCTGTTTTCGTGAGCTATTTTCGCATACTTAGCGTGTTAAATTTTTTCTTCACTTGCGTTTTCTGGCGTTTTACGTTTTTATAAAATGCACCTCAGTTGTCGTAACATTCAGAGCCTACCGATTGTGTGACAGCCTCGGGGTCACGTACACTTCTTCAGAACATCAATGGTTACGGTCACAACCTCGGGCGAAGTGATCGAACTCATAGGTCACTATCAATCAGTAGATTCATGATGGAGGTCACAAAAAAAACGTAAAATGAAAAAAAAATTTTGCTTCGTTGTTTGTGAATGATCAAAATTTAGAAATTTAAAAAAATGTAATGGTGGATAGTTTACAAAAAATCCTACTTGAAAATGAAATAAAATTTTTTTCGATTTCAATCCCCCTTTGAGCCCTTAAAAAAAAAGAAAAAAATATTATTGATTATCGATTAATTCATCAAGTTTGTAATATCAAATCAATCATTCGAGCACATTCCTCAGTTGTCCTCTGGGTCTGATAAATTGATAAAAAAAATCGTTTGTGCTGCAGCGTTACCGTCGTCGTCGTTGCCTGCGAGTGCGTGTCACGCGCATCTCACGCGCGGCATGTATCCGTTGCGTGAAGTTTACGCAATAAGTCGACAACAACCTCGGCTCGGCGCATCTTGTGTACGGGCACAAACTCGAAACTTTTGTTGGTTCAAAGCTTCCCTCGTTATAACCCCAGCAGCACCATATATATACGTATACAGAGAGCACCAGAAGTTGATGAAACTTGTTGCGTTACACAGGCAGTGGCACTGCGCGCCGTACGCACGCGTGTATTTTCCATTTTGAAATTCATTGTTGAAATTCGAGTAATGCGCCGTTCGACGTAAATTCTTTAATAAACATCCTTTTACAAAGACTGTCGATCTCTGATGTCAAAGTGAAATCACATGTCATTTATTTTCAACACAATTGATAATAACGCATGTAATACATTTCTGTGTGTCTAAATAAGGTATAATTGGTGCATACTTGGTACATATAATTTTATTTAAAAATTATAAAACATAATTAACACGATTAAATAAATAAACTAAGAATGATGATACGCAGAGATGAATTAAGAAAAGAGCCACCTCCACGCAAACTTTTATTTATCACTCATGCCAGTCATCAATTAAAATATTACATGGTTTTCAAGTTGGTTTTTTCGGTAAGAACGCACGGTTATTACATTGTTAGCAGAAATAATCAAAAATAATCCTCTCTAATTCAGGATCGCGTTCATATTACGTGAGGTTTAACAAAAATCCAGTATCAAATAATATGTGAAAAAAAACTCTGGGCTGATCGTTGCTAAAAACACTACTGTAATAGTGAACAAAGGTGTAATGATAGTATGTAGCACGTGAATTTTACGTTAGATTCAATCATTTTGGCACGATTTTTATTGAAATTTTAAAAAAAGAACCGTATAAATGTCCATACATATTAAGAATTGTCAATCATCATTTCTTCTCGCGATTGCGTCACGCGTAATCTTTGCGATTTTCATGAACTTCCTTTTGGTGCCGAAGCAAATGCTGTTTAAGTCCAAATTTTTTTGCGCACTTGTCGCACGAATAATCAAGAAGACCTTCGTGTACTGTCTTTTGGTGTTGAGTCAAATTAGTTTTATATCCAAATTTCTTATCGCAATTGTGGCATGGGTAATCTTTGCTACCTTCGTGTACTGTCTTTAGGTGTTGAGTCAAATTAGTTTTATATCCAAATTTCTTATCGCAATTGTGGCATGCGTAATCTTTGCTACCTTCGTGTACTGCCTTTTGATGCCGAAACAAAACGATTTTTAGGCCAAATTTTTTCTCGCACTTGTCGCACGCGAAATCTTTACGCCTTTCGTGCACTGTCTTTTGGTGGATGACCAAATTCGATTTTTGTCCAAATTTCTTCTCACATTTGTCGCATGTGTAATCTTTGCGACCATCGTGAACAGTCTTCTGGTGCAAGAGCAAACCAGATTTATTTCCAAATACCTTTTTGCAATGGTCACATACATAATCTTTGTGACCTTCATGGACTATCGATATGTGCAAAGGCAAAAGCCATTTTCTCCCAAATCTTTTCTCGCACTTATCGCATGCATAATCTTTACGATCTTCATGAACTGTCTTTTGGTGCAAGAGCAAATGATGTTTATGTCCGAACGTCTTCTCGCAATTGGCGCATGCGTAATCTTTGCGATCTTCGTGGACTACTTTTTGGTGCCGAAACAAACTGTCTTTTCGTCCAAATTTCTTCCCACAGCTGTCGCATGCGAAATCATTCCGATCTTTGTGTATTGTTCTATGGTGGAAGAGCAAATTGCATTTAAGCCCGAATTTTTTTTCACATTTGTCGCATGCGTATTCTTTGCAACTTTTGTTTACTGTCTTTTGGTGTCTTATAATATTGCTTTTATCTCCAAATTTCTTCTCGCGCCCATGATATACGAGTTTTTTGTGGCTGTCGTGTACCGTCTTTATGTGCACGAGCAAACTCTGCTTCTTTCCAAATCTCTTCGCGCACATTTCACATAAGTGATCCTTGAAAACTTCGTGAAATATTTTCTTGTGCTTGAGTAAAGTTAATTTATTTTGAAATTTCCTCTCACACTTGTTACATGTGAAAGCTTCGCGATCTTTGTGGACTAATTTTTGATGCGTTAACAAACTCGATTTTTTCACAAATTTTTTCTCGCAATGATCACATGCAAAATCTTTGCGACTTTTGTGTTCTGATATTCGGTGTCTACTCAGATGACTTCGAAACTTAAATTTTTTTTCGCACTTGTCGCACGAGTAATGTTTTTGTTCATTGTGAATCGTGTATTGGTGTACTATCGTGCCTAATTCTGGTGTAAATGCCTGCTGGCAAATATCACCAATCTTTTGTTTGTCGTCCAAAACAACCATGTCGTGTTCAATTAAATTTTTTCTCGAGACCACTTCTTCGGTTCTCTCATCATTTTTATCCATTTTGGTATCGAAATTGAACGATGGATTCTTCTATTTAGTGTCCCAGAAATTGAATGAGTCAAATTTATCTTTTCGTATTCAGGCCTGTTCCATCGGAAAAGACAACATTAAAACTAATTTGTTTTTACTGTATAGCACGATCAGTGCGTCTAGGGATTGTATCAAAGTCGTTTATGATTACATTGTTTACAATCTAGGTACCGATTTATCTGTTCACATATTTGGCTTACAATATTTGAACCAGTTTGTAATTCAAACTTGGTGGCAATTTCTTCGGATAATTATTTGGCCTTCTAAAATTAAATACTTCAATAAAGCTTCCTGTGACATCGAGTTATATTATAAAAAATATCAATTTTGATTCCAAACTTTTCCGCCCCACGCCATGGACCATGGTGGGCTTGGAGTATTCCAAACCCTCCATTGATGATACGAACGAATAACATTACTTTCATTAATAAGTTATAGATAAGTTGTTAAAGATATACACTACTCACTTCAAATATTAAGAAAAAGAAAAATCAAGAAAAGCCTAGTTCAATTAATCGTGTTATTTGTTAACTTTTTAAAGTGAGAAAAACCTATCGTTTCAAAAAAATAATAATCAATTTCAACAATTTTTGAGCCAACTGGTAATTTTTTTGGTGTAATTTTCCAAATAAGCTGATTATAGCTTTCGCTGTTGTTCTGTGTGAAACCACCTACTCAGCGCTCAAAAAGTTTATCAGAGCTCAGCTCTTCATAAATTGGTTTGATTGCAGCTAAAATATCATCTGGAATTGGTTGATAATCATGCTTGAATGTCTTCAGAGATTTTTCAGCAGAAGCACGTTTTCATGATGCGGTTGCACATTGTCAAATTTTTTTTTATTGAATTCTGTAACTTCAGGAATATTGCTCGGATTAACTTAAAAGTTTGTCACAATATTCTTAAGGACATTTACTTTCAAATAGAACAATAAAAAAAATTTCGATTTTTCGAAAATTACAAAGCTTATGTAACCCCTTAAGCAACGAAGATTTAAGTTGGATACATTTAGAATGGATGACGTTTCATGGAGCTCAAGTAGGTCATCATGAATTATAAATTGCTTTTCTAGATCTAAATTTTCCTTCAATTCTTCATAATCAATAATATTAATACTATTATAGCAGTGATTGATTTCTTTTTCCCTTCGGTGTGGATCGCACAATCATTGTTCCTAATTAATTCGGTGTAATTGAGTTCATTTCTACATTTAAGTTTTTAAGTACATCTGACAATATTTAATCAGTTCGGATATTTTAAACTACAGTACCGTACTTCACCACTAGATGTTCAATATTAGTGAATCTACTAGTGGTAAAGTCAAAATAATCGTATAAATCAGGCACAGTTATTACATATCGCATCTGTATCATCTACTTCAAGGCATTGAAAAGTCGCAGAAAGGAAATAGCGACGTATATACTTATTCATTTCCCGCTAAGTGCTTTGTGCATCCTATAACTGTTTACATAGACGATTGACTATGCACAGATCTGCAAGAAATAAGAAAGTTTCTTCGTATTCTTGACAAGGGCTATTACGAAAATATATATATTATAAAAGAAAAGTCGCAAAAGAGAGAGTTAGGCGAGATATATACGCGCGAGATGGATAGAGATAGTCGCAGTCACTTAATTACGCCGCTGCGCTCGACTTTTGGCTGCAGCGTTTTCCGTAAGTATACCATTATTTTAAATATAGTATATATCCTTTCCTCGAACTTTGGATGAGCCTCGCGAAGCTTTGCGGATCGTTATACGCAATAGGTATACATATATAAGTTATATATCGCCATTCCATGCTTCCTCGCTCGAATCGTCATCGTGTGTCGTCGTCGTCGTCGTCGTCGTCGAGTTGACGCACAGAAAAGGACGTCGTCATCGCCGCGAGTACGAGGCACACAGCACAGTTGAAAGCCATATTGCGCATGAGGTAACTTTTCTCCTCTATCCTTTTCGCTCTTTCAGCTGCTACTTTATATTCCATCTTTGTGAATCATTCGTTCGCGAGAGTTTTAATTACGAAAAGCTGCTGCTGCGGCATAAAACGCGCGCGCGTCCCAAGCACATCGCAAGCTCGCACAGTATCGGCTTCGAAGAAAATGAAGAGTTCCAACTATTATATATATAAAATCTGGCATGGATGGGAGGATGGCTCTTTTCCCGTAATATACAGATGGAACTCGGGCAAAGAGAGAGAGAGAGAGAGAGAGAGAGAGAGAGAAGTAAGAAGGAAGGGAGAGCGCACTCGCCATGAACATCGCTAAATGTTGAAGAAAAGAGATTAAAAGCTCTACTCCGTGCAGCAGCGGCGCAGCGGCACTCGTAGCGCGCGCCCTGCAACTTTTCTATGCGCCGGATGGACTGATATTTCTGCTTTTCGACTTTTCGCTATACAACTATAATATAGCCAGAACGCGCGGCTGTATAATGTTCGCGAGAGTCTGCGAGAGTACCAAGTGCCCTCTCGAAAAAGAGGACGCGCGGCCGAGGACCCGAGCTAGATATATATTATATACGGCTGTGTATGATGTATAAATCGCGAAACTCGCGATATATCTCATTTTTTTTTTATGCCCACCGGCCACGCGCATCGACATATACACGCGCGATTTCTGTTTTGAAAAATTAATGCGCCTGTACGCCGGTGGCAATGGTACTTGATTTCGACGCGACTTTTCGACGAGTAATTTCGAGTGTCCTATGCTATAATCTTTTACCTCCGTACGAGTTGAATTATATACCTTGTGCCGCCACGATTCCAACTCATATAGAGCGAAACTACTTCGATGGAGAGACAGAGACAGCAACAAACAAGTACATTACTTCGCACCATGCAGTACATTTGGTCAAAGCCCAAAAAAGACATCGTGGAACAAGTAGCAGCAGCAGCCATGGAGGTATTAAGCTTTCTATATAAAGTCTCAGAAATTCATTGGTCGTCGTGTGTATATGGCGAACGAGCAATGAAGAGAAAGAGAAAGAGAGAGAGAGAGAGAGATAGATCGAGACTAGAGAGACAGGCTGATTGCCCCCGAAGCAATCGCGGCGAGTCGAGCGTACTCAATTATTGGCAAGCTCGGCACAAGGTCCTTCTGCCCTCGAGGAAAACGAGCAGGCAGAGACAGAGACGCAGCGCGCAGAGAGAAGAGATGTAGCAGGAGCTTGCAGGGCTCTGACAGTCCATCTGGCAAAAGATAAAAGAGCCGTGCTGCGCTGTGCTCTCTGCGCCCGCGGTCATGTGGCCGTCGCATACTATACACGTGCGCGCGCACACACACAAAACTAACTTCTATATACACACATTATGGCGCACGTATTGTTCGATAACAGCGATTCGTACTCGCGGCAGCGGCGAAGCTCTATATACAAACGGTTGACCATGAGGCAAAAAAGAATGAAAGGAAGAGGGTAAAAAGGAACGCGAACTCCTTGGTTACCGATGGGAAAAGCCTAGGAAACCTCTTCATCAATATAACGTGGATTCTGCTTCTTCCTTTTTTATTTTCTCCTTTTTTCCGATGTTACTGCTCGAAGCAACAACTACAAATGCTCATCGCGGTACAATATGTACGTGCGCGCGCCGCGGTTGCCGCAAAACTAATACCCTTGCGTGTACTGCACACGTATCTTTTTTTCCTTCGGAGATGATTTCAGCCCCTTCCTGCGAAAAAGAAGAAAGCTACGTCTTGTTTTCTAATTCGATGTGCAGCAAAGAAATCAAAATCTCAAGGATAGCGTTGCCTATTATATATATTCCTCGAAATAGCTCGCGCGCGACAAACGCATCTCGACACGCTTACGTATGCACATATGTATACAGGACAACTAGCACGCAGCTGATACAGCAGTTATCAACTCATCAAGATAATGCGCGACGTCGCGCAAGTTACAGCTGCGACGGCGTCGCAGTCTCGGTACTGCAACTATGCCCCACGATAATAATATATTATAATACAAGCCAAGTTATTTGTGTGTGTACCCCGCCGGAGTAGGTAGGTATAGGTAGAGGTAGTCTAGTAGCAAAAGACGAAAACCGCCAACTCGAAAGATAGACAAGTTTAACGCGCGTAACACGGCGAGAGAGAGAGAGAGCGTATCAGCTTTACCGCGTGTGTTGCTGCTGCTCGTCGCGCGTATAAACTTTTGCGTACTACGTATACGCAGCACACGAGTTCTTGACTTATTATGTACCCGCGGCGGTGGCGGCAGAATTGCGATTTCAGTTATACGTAGTACGCGTGCATGTAGCGGATGATCAGCTTATTATCTTCGTTAAATATATTATGACGTGTCGCAAGCTCTCGCAAGCGCGCGCTGAGCTTTTTACGCCGTATGATCTTTCGAAATGATTTTAATGCCACTGATTATTCATGACGTTATGGAAGATTTTATTGATGAACGCTTTTTCGTTTCGATGAATCGTGTATCGCTCGATCGACCCACGCAGGTAATGCGATACATTTGCGTTTCGCGGCTGCGTAAAAGAACGACACGCGACACGCATTATACACAATCGTGTACCGAGCTTTTATACCGAGCTTACGTCGCGAGTGATCTGCTTAATATTAATAAGCGCGAGCTTGTGACTGTTTCGCTCTCTGTGTACTCGTTTAAGCACGCTCGAAACGCGCATTAATAAAAGAGAGTACGAGTGGGGTAAAGGCTCGACTTTACACGAGGGGATCGCCATTAATAAATTGTAATCGATCGAATTTGCCTCTCTCTCTCTCTCTCTCTCTCGTTTATTGTATGCACGATTTCAAGCTCTCGCGTTCAAAAGCTCGAGTATCTCGCGCACACAGAGCGGCACAGTATAGTGACTACTATACACAGTCGCGCTCTCGCGCGCTCACGAAATCGTACAAGCGATGCCCGCGTATACGCGCGCATATAGCAACAGATGATTATGCATATAAACGGCATTATAGCGCGCAGTTAAAATGCACGCGGTAGGTAGGACGGAAGAGGGGGAGGGGAACGATTTTGTCGAGTTTGCGGTTGCAATAATAGCGATAATAACGATGAAAAGCCGCATAAACGAACGCGCGAGCGGCTCTCGAGGTCACAGCACACACGGACTTATACTCACATTATAGATATAGTGCACCAAGTAAATTTATGATATATACCATTTTACGTGTACATAATGCACGTTTAGCTTCAGCAAACAAATCGGCCTCAAAACTTCTGGCGTCTCTCTCTCTCTCTCTCTCTCACTTATAATACCGCCCGCGTCATGCTAAATTGCGGAGCTCTATAAAACATACTATAATGTTGTTGTAAACTTGCGACCGCGGGCCGCTTGGAATGAGCAGAAGCAGCTCATAGCGCGAGAGGCTGTGTGTGAGTGTGATGCTCAGCTTTTTCCACCTCGCACACATTCGCGCATGAGACCGCGATTATAAACATAATATTTCACCGCACAGGTGCACTATATATGCAGCGGTGAATTTTGACGCTCGGTTTACCCACGACAGTGCAGCCCCTTATAGCCATTCCTCGAAAGTAGATAAATCAAATTTTAACCGAAATTGATACGTTATGCGAGAGGCGCGCGCGTACGTATATAATGGGGCTATATGGCCCGCGTTCCTCGATGTATGTATGCACGCGTTTTTGAGTGAAACATCGATCCGACTGCCAGCCTGCCCGAATGCGTACACTGAGTGATTTGTACGTATAATAGCGCGACTGACTGTATCTGCTCGCGCTCGTGCGCCTTGTCTGACTGCATCCATATGTGCACGTAACGGTGCTTCGGTAAACAATGTACCGTAAAAAACGTCTCACTGCACTTGGAGGAAAAATTGATTCAGCCGCGGCGTGGAGAAAAATTTGTCGTCCGTCGAGTGTCTAAGCACTCATAAAATTCTTGCGCGACATCGAAGTGAGATCGATTTTGATCGTGACACGTGAAGCGAATTTTTCCTCATTGCGGTACGGATCAATTTCTTTTCGGGTGTTACGTCGATCAAAAAAGGACAGTTCATTATTTTTAGATTATCATTGATTGACTTGTTTATGATGATTTTTCATTACAATCATGTTGTAAAAATTAAACGCATTTAAAATAACCTAAAAATGACGATTTGATTGTTTCAAAAAATTTAGACCACTTTTCATGCACGGTAAAAACGATGATCACACTTTGAGGTTTCACCACTAGATGGCCACGTACCAACATGCGTAAATCTGCAAGTGGGAGCCGCGGTGGCTGTGGGGCTTGAGCTCTTGCTTCTCAACCGAGAAGTCGGGGGTTCAAATCCCGGCGGTGGGATGGTTTTTTCCCGAGGATTTTTTCTGCGGGGTTTGCACCGTTGGGTGTAATCCGTGGAAATTTTCCTTGGAAAAAAGCCGGTGCACTTCAACTGCGGTCTCTGGTGTTGGGGGTCACACCATTATCAAAGCGTAACCTCAGTGGTATGGGAGGCGCAACCATATCGACTTATAGGTACATGCTAATACACTAACACACACACTTACATATACACGCAAGACCCACCGTTAGGTAGAACGGTGAGGTTGGCCAATAAGCCTAGTAGCAGAAAGGGCCGTAATGAACTAAAAAAAAATCTGCAAGTGGCAAAGCAAAAGTAATTGTATAACTCGAAGAGGTTTCTTTAAATCATCAGTGAGTTCTACTACTACACCGAAAGCTCACACCTGATTAGTTCATGGCCAGTTTCAATAGTCATATTATGTCCGAGAAATGTTATCATTGGTTAAAAAACTTTGGGCAAAAAACATTTTGGGCATCTTTACTAGGGACGCAGTCAGGTTCGTCGGGATTAAGTGGGTGTCGTATCAAAGTCAAGTATCTAGAAAATGTTGCCTCTCACTAACGATTCACACTTCTCGTAATTTTTTTTTGTTTTACACACGCAGCGACACGCAGGCCCTAAGGCTGCCTCTACATAACTTGGATGGAGTGCGACTTCGATTGGAGTGTTTTCGCAACACTGACCGATGCGACCACAGTGCGCATATAGAGTACCAACCTCGATATGAGAAATCTTGGTTATAATAAATAATTTTTAGATGTCTATTCTATTGGTACTCTATATGCGCACTGCGGACGCATCGGTCGGTGTTGCGGGACCGATCCAATTGAAGTCGCACTCAATCCAAGTTATGTAGAGGCAACCTGAGCCCGAGACTTTAATTGCGTCATTCTTATCAGCGAGACTCGCAACTTATGCTCCTTATAAGAGCTCAGGGCAAGTTGTCTCTCTCTCTCTCTCTCTCTCTGTCTTGCAAAAGCCCGGGTAGTAGTATACGCGCGCCATGGCAAAACTCGAAAAGTTATCTCGTCTTGGTCTTACGCGCGCGCGCGGAGAGAGGCTTCGTACTCTCGTTCGCGTGTATACAGGGCCGTTGCCTTGCGCGCCTCGCCGCACTATTATGCCGCACACAACACAACACAGCACACTCAAGCGAGCAAAAATGTACACGCTAAAAATCCAAGCAACACTTTTCACTTTATTATTCATAAGTTTTTATGAGCCCAAACTCTCTCGCTCCTTCTCTCTCTTTTTCTTTCTCATGGTATTAGTTTTCTCGTTGCGCTGCTGCATGGCATCGCGAGCTTTATGACCCACTACTGTTGCTGGTGCAACGAACGAGCGCCCTTATCTCGAGTCGGGCATCTTTTTTACAACTCTCTGCTCTCTTTCATTCTCTCTCTTTCTCCTCGCAATTCGAAAGCCACTGCTGTCAACGCCGTAGTTGCGCTGCGACGAGGAACTCGAATGCGATTATATTCGACGCGGTCGAATGCCAGAGGGGAATAAACACGGTCTCGCGAAAGAGCCATAGGAAGTTGTAAATACATCGTAATAAGGATAATGAAGGGCTGTAAAATCATAAAAATTCTCGCGAATGTGTATCATTTTTCTTGTTCTTTGTATTATGTGTACCAACGATCACGACAACCACGTCGTATAACCGATCTAACACGTATATATATAAGCTCAAAAGAGAAAGACTGAATAGCCTCGGAGTTCGACGAAATTGATATGCAAAGCACGCGGAGAATACGTATAGGAGAGACGCCAGCTGACGCGTTGCTGCAGCAGCGCAAAGCTCAGGATATTAGACGTCGCACGGGGCGCGCGCGCGGCACAAACACTGTACTTATACGCGAAAGGGAATGGCGTGCACTATATATGTAGCGTTGCAAGTTCTCTCTGTCTCACCCACACACATTTTCCCTCTCGAGAGACTTCGAGTCGTTTCTCCTAGCACGACGTGTATGCCTCACTACTGCCAGTAGTGGTACACAGTACGTATGTATGTATCTATAGCCATAGCTTTGGTAATAGTTACTTCTGAGAATCGCTGCAAGTTTCTCTCTGTCTGACTTCTGCTTTGTATATATGACACCAGTGTTTAGCCCCCCTCCCCCTTCCCGGCAAAGTGAGAGCATGAAAGACGAGCTTTATACTTGGGGAATGCATACGACTTTCGGCGTGTATTATCGTTAACGAGGTTAGAAATATAGGGAAAAAATAGCTGTCACGAATTGATATATTCTACGAATGTCGTACCGAAAATTCTCAACTTGCTTCTGAATATGGGTAAATTTTGCCATCCGCGTTTCCGCCTCTACCCAGCCACCCCGCCTAACAACCCGCGTCGATGCAACTTGTCCGATTAAAAGTCACAAGGCCTCGCAGCAATAAAATGTAAATTTATTGAAATGCTCTTCTTGTTCAACTTTTGCGCAGATAAACTTTTCGCAAGCACAAGCTCGTTATAAGCGCAGGAGAGAAGGGGCCAATTCGAACGAAGGCGTATCCGAATGCAGAATTGAATTCCCCCCTCAACTATTGGACAAAAATGGATTTTATGGAATTTTTTCTCAATCTTTCTGCATAACAGAAGCCAATTTTACAAAACCGTTGCGACACTTTTGCAATATTCTTGAATCTTAAAAATTCGTCTACGTAAAGGAAGAATACAATAGTTAGAGCTTTTCCCATCTGACTGTGGGAACGCGAAATTTATATAAATAAAAAATTTTTTTTAACACTGCGTGCGCGAAACACGGGCTTTCTAACCTTAAATCATCAGAAAACCCTAATTTCTCGCAAGCAGAGTTTACAAAATATCGTTTGCAACTAGTCCGCGAGGAAGTTGACTCACCCAGGAGTCTTTGCACCCTCGCTACGCTCGGGTGAAAACAACTCCTGGATGAGTCAACTGCTTCGCGCACTTGTTACAAAATATACTAAATTGAATGTGTTTTGATTAAAACTTTAAAAATAATTAAACCAAATCAAACGAAATGTTATTATAAGTCAATCTTTGCTCGAATAATTAAATGAGTAGTACATCGTTATTTGATGGAATTCACACGATTATTTAGAAAAAAACAAGACCCTATCTTGATATCATGACGAGACGATATATGCTCATTATTGTTTTCTGTGTGGACTTGAAAACTTCAAACTAACTTAAGAAAATGGTCACAAGAAATAAATTTTCTTACAGATTATAAGTATTTTTTGCAACTTAAACATGCCCAAAATACTTTTTGTTGATTTTTTAAATTTAAATTAGTTAATTTTTAAATTGCGCTGTATCTAAATAGTGTTTTATAATATTTAATTTTAATCATGGAACAAAAAAGGAGCATGGCAAAGAAGGAGCTAGTTCATCAATATAAACTTTTTTTTCATATTTCAATGGAAAAAAGACGGAAAAGCATGGTTAGATCATTAGACGGATCTGGACAGCAGTAGGAGAATCGACTCCATCAACAGCAGCAACTCAATCAACAGCTGCAAGAGCAACTGAACCATGCTCCCCTCAATCGCAAAACAAACAGCAAGCACCTACTCAACACAACCAACCTCTCCCTCAACCGCAAAATGAACAGAGACACCTGCTCAACACTAGCAAAAACAACCACTTTTACAGTAGCAGCCATTGCTAGTATAATTCCAAGGACCTCAGTAGCATCTAATAATGCCACAACAGCAGCCTGAAGAATTAAAATTGCTGATGCAACAGGTTCAAAAACAACATGGACAGCTCCAGCAGCTGCATGAGCAGCTTGCAGTTGCATCAGTTGCAGCAGCAAATTATGCCACCACCACCACAACACACATATTTATTATCTTCTGTGTTATAATAAAGTTCTTTTTCCAACAACATTTCGCCTAATCAATTTTCTTTCGATAATTTACATTAACCAGGACGTCGGCAACGTAAAAGCTATTCTATTTCTGCTAAAGTATAATGCCGATTTTCATTTCGAAGATTCGCAAGGCTATACTCCAATATTTTGTCTATTTAAAACATGTAGAGTTTACGATTATCACAAAGTCACAAAATAGTAGTATTAAGGAAATCAATAAGAAAAGAGAAACCTTATTCCATTTAAAAGCCGAATCATCATTACGAATTAAACGGACATTTAAGTCATGTTCAAATTAAAATAGCGCAGGATGGTCTTTCATCGCTACAAATGGCCGTATTAGAATTCAACTGTAGCCTGGTCAATGTTATTCTTTGATTATATAACAGACTTTACAAATCTTCATTTCCAATGGAAATTCATCGATTTGGACGATAGATAAGCTGCTCCAGAAGTTCAGAACGGGGGCAAATGAGTTATCAGTTAAAAAGCTTCATCATCTATTTATGTTTGTTTTTTTTTACATCCCAAACCCTTGATTAAATCTATGGACAAAGACCTGTAATGTCTTGGAATAGTTCAATGTTGTTAACATTATATATTACTTCATCAATAGCCGAGTGCACAAATGAATTCTGAAAAAATGTAATTAATCCTTACATCGTCAGAATTGAAAAAAAAATACTGCGAGTTAAAACTTTGAAACTGAAAGGGATGAAAGCAACATCATAATTAGAAGAGCTAACCATGATAATAAATTGCTAATTGATGCAGACATTAAGCCCCTTTCGTTTGTAAATAAGATCCCCAGCCCCATATTGGCTTTGTTGAAATTCGTAATTACATTTAATTTCTATAAAAAGTTTTCCGATGGTGAAATTGTATTGTTGTTGCCGGGTGATCCATTCATAACTTTGTTTCGAGTGAATGGCATGTAACATCGCACACATGTTAAACGTAAAACTTTATCACTGCCAGCTTCTCTGTGTGTATGTGCCAAGCGGAACGCGTGTGGGTGTATTAATTTACCTACAAAGTTCGATGTTAAGCTCAAAAGCGTTTTATGCGAGTTTTACTTTGTTATACGCACACATACACACACACGCATATCTACATGATATTAAACATAAAAAGCTACATTTTGTATTCGATACAGCTACCTTACCAGATCCTGTACCCACGCATATAAACAAACTAGCTTTTATCAAAGTATTATTATTCCGCGATGAAAAATTCATTCGCGAGCTCGCGGAGCCTCTCGCTGAAGCTGTCCAAGAGAAGTAGAGAGAAAGAGAACGCAAATGAAATAATCAAGGATATACACGTAAATTCGCAATATATATTGTCGATTGCGCCATATTAACGCTGAGGGATACGCGCATGCCGCGCACGATTGTAATACGCGAACTTTGGTCCGAGAATACGGAAACGCGGAAAACGAGTTATTTCACTCAAAGCTGCAGGTATAAAAGTTATTATTATTTCGATTACAGTTGCGCGTCCTCGTCGTTGTTGTTTCGTTTGTTGTTGTTTTTGTTTCCGCGCGCAGTTCCCTAGCGAACCGCGTTCGTTGCGCGCGCGTATAAAAGATAATACGGAACGAATTCGTTTTTCATAACAAAAGTTATGTGCCTCGCGCTGCTGCATTTTGCATAGCGCGATTGAAAAAGTGTTGCTGCGCCGCGCGAGATATTCTCGCCTGAGGTTGTGCGCGCGTTCGGTAAGCAAACGGTTTATTAATGCAGCGCGATGTATAAAACAGTACAACGTACATGACCCGTGGCGATCGAAGAATCGGTCGGATACGAAACTCCAGGATGTACGCGTCTAATCCAGGGCCCGTCATCGAGTTTCTGCGCACAGGTATACAAAGCCAGACTATCCGTACATGATGTATAAGCTGCGAGGGAGAGGTTGTGTAGAATGCGGAAAGCTACGCAAGGAGGAAGAACCAACGATGTTTGCTTGTTACGATCGAGAGCGGGGCCGGGTATTAATAGAGTTTACAAGATGGATTTAGGGAGAATCGTAGTAAAACGAAGCTTTGAATACCAATCGATGTATGATGCGCGCACGCACTGCGAACACAAAGTTTGCTATAATATTCGTCGCTATCTTTTGATAAAAAGGCTAGTTACTTGTTTGGTCTATGTCTCCTGACTTAGTAAATTTTATATATTCGATTTAAATGATTACATTCATTTTAGTAACGTTAACGCATTATTACGAAATTATTAAAAGTTTAGTTTTGAACAATGAGCTTGTTTTTTGAAAAATACATTATTATAAAGAGAAGTTTCCACACAATAATAATAACAATATGCTGCATTATTATTAACCCTCAATATCATTTATGGTCAGTGACCAAAAAACACTATTTAAAATGTTTTTATTTCATTTAAAGAAAAAATGTTCTTTTCCAAGAATTATTCATTTATCAGCATTTTATTATGTCACGCTATATAGTAACAATTATGTTGCAAATATTAAGCACACATTATGGATGGCCAAAAAATGACATTTCAAATAATTCAAAATATTTAGACCACATTTTAACTGCTATGAATACGATGATACTACTTTAGGCCTCAATCACTAGATGAAAAGTACCTTCATTTCCGATAAATCTGCAAATGTCAAAGTCAAATTAATTGTATAAATTGAAGTACAGGTTTCAAAAATCAATTGGTTAGAAGATATTTTTACTTGTAAGCATTTTGTCCACCAAAAAATCTCTTAAATTTCTACCAATGAAGATGGCGTACGAATCACTTAGCCGCCCGTTCATGAGCTAATCGCTTATTGTTGCTTTTGCTCTATCACTAATCAATCTTCGTCTCTCGAAAACTTTCCCTTCAACGCAGCTTGCCTGGGTGTATAGATTAAATTGCCTCGAGCTACGCGATATATTTACGTATTATACTTTCGGCTCTGCTAGATACTTGCAACGCTCAAACGTATATAGTCTACCTCTCGTAAATTGTAACACGACGCGTGCATTTGCAAGCTCTCGTTCTATTTTTTTGTCGTCGTTGCGAGCTTCTGCATCTTTTTGTCGTCCTCGCAACGTCGCTGTTTCGCTTCTGCACGCTAACGAATGCAGTCGAGCTTGCACGCGTGGGTTAGACGGGGCGTTTAGCAACAAAAAATAAAGTATAAATCCACGTGCTTGTGTATGCCACTTGAAATTTCGACTGAAGAAAAAAATATATAAAATAAATCTTTTATTACCTGAACGCTGTATACCTGTGTACCAGGGTGTAAGCTTTCTTTTATTTGTACGACCGGTTGGTTGTGTCAAGACGCGCTCGTATGTACACAACTAGTCCGTATGCTTCGGCTTGAAACGACGCGTTGCAACCGCCCGACTTACCAAAGATTAACTTTTATACAAGCGCTGCGTAGCTCAAAAGATGCTGTCGCGCAACGACATTATCTATATTTTTTTTTTCTTGGCTCATCGAACTTTTAAATGAAAAACGTCAAATCGCCATTAACCAAGGCAGTGAACTTCGTAATCGAGCAATTTTTTTTCGTTATATTGATAAAGCAACTTGTCAAAATCAGCCATTATTGTAAAGGCCGCCAAGAGCATAGCTGGATCCGACGTAAACATCCGTCGATTACGTTGCAGGGTCACGAGAGGTAATAAGATATTTTTACTGGAGGAGACTGTAATAAGGTATTTTTACTTCGTAGTGCATTATAATTCCTTATAATGTACATCAATGATAAAATCTGCGCGTCTACTGTCAGGGTTAGAGAGCTTCTCTTAACGAAGGTGTAATGAACTATAAAACTCATTCAGGCAAGTCTCTCTCTCTCTCTTTTTCTCACTTTATAAGTTATGTGGGCACTCGTAACCATGCAGAAAGCCAACCACACGAATGCACAATCCACGCGGGCAAGGCGAAATACCAAAGCAGAGAAAAAGGTTGTGCATAAGACAAGGTGCAAGCCCTTCTGTGCGAGGTGTGTGTATATAATATATGAATGCATATAACTCGAGCCCAAAAGGGCAGAGGAGCTACCACGAGTTGCATAGCGGTATTACAAACACTCGCTTACATATTATGCTCGATAAATCAGCTTGTGTACGCGCGAGTATCCGAGGATTGCGTCGAAAAAATTCTCCGCTTACGAATATAACCACCAGCACCCTCGCGTCAATCTCGAGCGAATTGTTGTTGTCTTGGAAAAATTATGCGCAGACTTGTTGTATTTACGCCATGATTTGTCGTCGCAGAGTCGTAACAAAGGTGGACTGCGCGCAAACGTGACAGATCATATGGTAAAGTCGATTAAATTTGGATTATAGTCAAACGAAAATTATGAAAAGAACTACTGTGTAAGACATTGATACACATAAAATCCTAAAGATGATCATATTACAATTTTTGTGGTGTGTAACGTAAAAACTGTACATTTTATAGCATTCAGGTTGATTCAAAATAAGCAGCTATGGTTCTCTTATAGAAATTTTTAACATTAAAATGATCGTTCAACATATTTTACAATATAATATTCTTAATTAAATTGTTTTTAGACGATTTTTTGTTACACGTGCCAATTTCATTGTTTTAAAAAATGTGGAAAAGTGTTCAACCACCTCAAACACGATTATACGATTATTTTAAGCTTTCACCGCTATACGGCGACTACCTTTATATGTAGACACCTACAATTGACAATGTCAAAATAATCGTATAAATCAATGGGGCCGCCCTGACGAACCATCGTCGATTTACTGAGTATATAATTTGTTATTAGAATCGTATTATATTTTGACACTGATTTCATGTGAGCACCAAGTGTGGGTTACAAGTGCTTTTTTTTTAAGATGGATCGGAATTATTCGAAAATTAATGATAGATTACAATAAAAAGATTTGACATTATGTTGACAATGTAATAATTTTGCTTTTTACATAATTTATGTATGATCCATCTTCTCCTTTCTTTCTCCCTAATTCTTGTTTTTTTCACCCTCGGGACAACCGTTAAGCATTACTTCGCTTTTTATAGTACATTGTGAAATATACGTGAAGGTGTCGATATCACTGAATTGTAATATAAAATGCAACTTCAGAACAAAAAATCTGATGAAAAGAAAGATATTCACTGAATCTTTGGCGCCCACCTAAACCTTATTATCACAGTCAAATTAAATATAATCTCTCGGGAAAAATTTTTCGGTAAGATTATACAACTTCAAGCCTCCACCACTAGATGGCGAGTAGCTTTATATGAAGAAACTTGCTAGCGGAAAAGTAATAAAAAATGTATAAGTTAAATTGTGGTATATGTAAAATTTGAATTCCACGTTTGGTGTTCTTTTTTCGGTAGCCTAGGCACTGCTTAATAACTACTGCTTTCTCAGATCGCACTTAAGCTAGTTTCGAGGAAAAATTACATAGATGTACGTATGAGGATTGTCAATAGTGACTGAATAGAATTGTTGGGGAGGGAAACAACTGTTCTCTGCATACAGCAATAAACCGATAGCTACTGAATACCTATAATTATTCGTAAAACCATAATTATTCTGTGCGTACGGCAAGGATTGCCGATGTGTAGGTTATACGCCGTAGGATAGTGCATTATTTTTATATATATCTGTATAAATTGGGAAACAATAAATAAACGTGAAGCATTTTAAGGCCCCAAAATGATTAAAAAATCACACTTTTAATCAGTGTATGTCCAATTCTAATAACCCAAGTCCAAGAAACTATTCCGTCGGACGATAATTAGCCACACAAAACGTTGAATATTTCTACCCGACACGAACAACGATTTGAAAACAACAAAGACTAAACGGCGTGCTCAGAACGCGCTGCGATATACATGATTCACGCGTGTATATCTCATCTCGTCATCGAGGACGCTTTGCATTAATCCGCGAATAGCTGCTCTATGATGCCTGAGATTTATCAAACGCACATGGGCTTCGATGCTGCAGCAGCAGGAGCAGCACAATAACACCTCTCGCTCGCTCGTTCGCTCGCGCGCCTACAGCAGGCGAAAATATCTCGATATTTTTTCTCCCTTTACCGATATTCTTCCACCGATAAATCTCTCTCTCTCTCTCTCTCTCTCTCTCTCTCTCTCTCTCTCTCTCTCTCTCTACTCGTGCGCGTATACGTATACAAAACCTGTGCACACACACGTCTGCGAGCGAGCAAAGTTGCAGAGCGGCGTCGGCGGCGGGCGTGTCGGTGAAAGAGAAAACTCACGTAGGAAGACTGTAATTCAGTGTCTCTCTCTCTCTCTCTCTCTCTCTTTCACTCCTCTCTCTAGTATATAATGATGGCTGAACCTTTATATATACATCGTACACTGCTGCAGCGATTGATTCATCCCTTCCGTTGCTATCGCGAGCTATCTCTCTAGGTTCGGAGCAGCTCTGGAGCTATATATTTCGGAGCGATATGCGTGCGCAACGCACAGAAACGCACAACAGACACACGTGTATAATACAACCCGCTTTTGTATATACCATTGTACTTGATACTTCCTTCCCGACTCGCCGTAGACTATAAGTCAGTGCCGATTCTGATTTTAAAGATGATACTATGTATAATACTCCGCGTATACGCGAGGATCGTAATTCATTTCTCTCGCGTTGACTGTTTTTATACATTCATCGGTATAACCTCGGCTTATTTATCAAACGCCAACTCGACGAGTGTGTATATTAAACAACATTTTTTATACGTACGAAGCTTCATTAACTGGCACATACGCACGTACACGCCCGCGGGTCGAATCGACGTATTTCGGATTTGTGATCACGATCGCCAGAGAGCAGCCATGCGCCTGCGGATATTCCGCATTCGAACGCGCGCGGCGCACGCGAAAAATGTACTAAAATACAAGCGGGATATTTCACGATATTTTGCGCACACACGCGTGTGTAAAAAAATATTAAAGCTTTGCGCGCTACGTATTTTCCCAATATTCCTCTCCTTCCTCTACCTACCTACCTACCTGTCATCGTCGAATTTCGTGCGTATTAAGTTGGCACGCATATACGTACATACACAGATTTTGTTCCCAATATCGGCCTGTCAACGTCGAATTTTGCATAGACAATGCACGTACACACGGAGCAGCAGGGCTTCGGAGCCCTGAACGCGAATTCAATCGCGTATGGCAAACAATGTTTTTCATCGGAAACAAACGGTACACACGCATACCCCCTGTGTGCGAGCGCAACTTTTCAAGAGCCCGCAGATAAACATACACACTTTTGCTACATTTTAACATTTTAACTATACACTGTGTTATACTTCGGAGGGATCGTTTTCACGAATACGCGCGGCTCTTATACTCTGCTGCGGATCGTAAAATCAGCGTGTAACCGCAGTAAATAAAGTCGAGCACATTTTGTTGTATACACAGTCACGCAGCAAAAATAACGAAAGTATAGAGGATATAATTAAGTATTATATAGTCGAACGTCATTATTGCATACTCAAGGATAATTACCTGACCATCGAGTTATTATCTCCGCGGCTTATAATATAATACGAGTTCTCGTTAACTCTTACTTATATTATGTCTGTGAGTCTGTGTCTTTGTGGGCCGAATGCAAAGTCTCGCCTCTCAATCCACGCTCGTAAACAGCCCGTGAAAACGACGAGCTTTTAAAGCACACACTCACACGTAATATCCTCGCTCGTGTACGAGTTTGTTTGTATTTTGCATACACACAGGCGTGCGCGCACGAGTTCGCGGCTCCTCTGGTCGCGTTAAACTTCACTTTCGACTGTGTGTATCGCTCGAGCCTTATGTGTCTACTCCTCCTACTCCTAAAACCAAGTTTATATCTTAGGCAGTGAACGAAGAAGCGACAGCAGCAGCAGCAGCTAGCTTTTGCTTTCTGCGTATACATAATAAATGATAAACGTTTCTCTTTCTCTGTCTGCGCCCTATACGTAGTAGGGCTTTTCTCCAGAGGGCCAAAAACTCGAATACGTGCGTGTGCGCGATATAAAGCTCGAGATGAACGGGTACACGCGTAGTCATAATTTTGGCAGGCGAGAGCTTTTTGTGCGAGGAAGAGACCTCTCACCACCGATCCTCGAACTCAAACGATTAATCTTGCTGACTCACTTTCATATACATTTCTTTTTGTCAGAAAATAAATACATTTGTAATGTACATTTTTGACATCAGTAGCTGATTCTCACAATATAATTACATTATCAGATTATATCGCTAAAAAAATAACCACCTGTACGAGAATAATCTGGTTTTAAAAATTTTTCTCTCTCCCTTAAAAATCAGCTCGGATAATCCACACCGCCGCACGATGCTGCAGCATACACGAAACGTTATGCTTTTGTGTAAAAGTACCTTCAATACACGGACCGACGCGCGCGCCGATGTAGCTTATAGAACAGCAGCTAACACATATCCTGCGGAGCTTTGCGAGAAAAACTTTGTGTATTACATTACGGCCACTGCTACCACCGGTGCTGCTGCTGCTGCTACATACGCGCGATTTTTTCAAAACGTTTCGATGTAAAAAAGTTTCCCAACCAGCGTATACGTACGTACGTACAACAAGCGTATCAGCTAATTACGAGGCTTTGAGGCCAGGGCACGCGCTCATATATATATACGAAAAGAAGAGTAAAAAAAACGGAGAGAGAGAGAGAGAGAGAGAGAGAAGAGAAAAAAACGTCGAAATAAGCGTGAAAATGGCTCTACAGCTAGCTAGCTTGCAGCTGCAGCGGCATCAGTGGCCCCTGCTACTTCAAAGAAAGATAAAAGTTGATCGGCAAGCACTTCAGGCGCGCGCGCGGGAGGAAGAAAAGAGGAAGGAGTGAGAGAGAGAAAAAAGTTCGGTCCCGTTTTTTTTTCTCGACTCTCTCGCTAGTTTTTTTCTTACTTTCCTCGGTAAGAAGAAGGAAAGAGTGAGTGAGAGAGAAGGAAGGAAGAAGAGATTCAGCCGAGCAGAATTAAGTCTCTCGATGCGCGCCACGGAGCGTACGCGCGCGCGCGGTTAATTTTTGCGTCTTCTTATAAACCTCGAAAAAAACTTTCGCATCCCCGTGTCTCTCGCAATCAGGGCGCGAGGGTTATATAAGTAGATAGAAACGCTCGGGAAGAGAACTAACCACTATCATCGTCGTCGTCGTGGCTCAATCACAATATTCAGGCAAGAAATTCTCTTCTCTTCTCTCTCTCTCTCTCTCTCTCTCTCTCGAAAGCTTTGCGGACGCAGCGTTTGGTGTATATAATACAGGCAAGAGCTCGGGATAGCTAGAGCTATTTTCATGCTAATATACCTAGAGGCCGAGCGAGCGAACCGAGTATTTGAAACACTTTGTATATCGAGGAACAAGCCCCCATCTTGCGAGTATGGCAGGTTAACTTCGTGACCGGCTTTACCCTCGTATGCGATCGCGATTGGTTTTTCGAATTTTCCTGTGCAACATCAAACTAAAGTAATTTAGAGATATCTTACTATAAATTTAACTTATGCTCGAATTATGCGATCAAAACACTTTTGAATTCGTCAATAAATATACATTTGAGTCATACGAAAAACGCTCAACACATATTTTGTTGTAAGTCTTCTTTGAGACATCGATAAACCACGTCTTTATCGAGCAAAACATTGAATGGTACCTGAGTTACCGCTAGATGTCGCGTGCCCAAATGCTCGCCGATCGCAAGAGAAAAGGTAAAGTTCTACTTATTAAAACTATCACATGGATCTTACATACGGTTTATGATATACGGCTTTTTATGGAAATGTAGATAAAGTTCTGCCAATAAAAATTGTACAGAACTGAGCTGAACAGCATGTTGAAAATGATGGGTATGAAAATTGGTCTGAAACTTCATAATTTATGTCTCGAAGTCAATGCTAAACGCATTGAAAAAGCGTCAACGTTGGTGAAAGAGGAAAAGCGATAAAGTCAAGATCCATGAGGAAGAACGTGTAGCAATGCAAGCACTCAAAAATTAGACCCATGCATGAATTTTTTCCCATATAATTTTCGAGATATTCAAAAAGTTCTCAAGTAGTTTACAGGACTCGATCGCTAGATGGCGAGTACCTTTATCTGTAAATCTGCTAGTGACAAAGTGAAAATAATCGTATAAGTACAGTAAGTCGGCCTCAGTTCGAGGTGACAATTTCAACGATTTTCATGACAACAACGAGACACGTTCTTTTACGTACAATATACGGGGACAAAAAATATCAAAGTTTTTTTTTTGCCTTCAGTTAGCGCACGTATGACTGCACACGTACGTACGTACGTACCTATTGTATGGTAAAAATTAGACTCGCGAGACCGATGCGTCTTCCGTTAAGTCTCGCGCGCGCGACTTTCACCGTCGACCTTATGCACACTCACATATACGTCGTTTCTTAACAGCTCGAGTGCGCCACGTGCATACATGTATGTACGTGTTAAAAGTGTCCTAGGAGCATTGTAAATCCACGAATAAAAGATAGCCCACGCGCATCATAGATTGCTTTATGATAGTCAGGTGGAAAAGTGAGACTCAAAAATACATACACTCACACACGCATAAGAAAGAAAGAAAGAGAGAGAGAGAGAGAGAGAGAGAGAGAGAGAGAGATACTTACGCTTACGATACGTTCATTTTTCAAGCGATCGGACACTTTGCGGATGGCGTACGGCGCTATCTCTCGCGCTGTTGAGAGCGGACGCGCGTGAGCCGTACGCGTGTTATAGCTGCAGCGCGCAACGATAATCTATCACCGCGCCGAGGGTCGCTATATATAGTAGACGCATGGTCTCTCGGTGATACCTGCCATCCGTACATTTGTATATATGAAATTACATCTGTATGGGAACGGAGGATTTTTTATTTTTGCGTTATTGCGTCTGCGGCGCTTCTCGACGTGGATCGCGCGAAATTCCCGAGCAACGGCAAATTAACAACGACGATGAACAAAAGGCTCGCGAGGGTCGATCGCGCCTCGAGTGTGCGTTGAACGACGAGCACAAAAAGTACCTCGGCTGCACGTAGCGTAAACGCGCGTAGCATCCCTCGTGCTTGCCTGCCTGCCTGCTCGAGGGCACATGAGTTATAAGACAACAAATCTCGTACGCCTCGCGGTCCCATATATAATATTTAATTCATTGATTTTTTCGGCCTTATCTCGGTGTTGCGTGACGACGATATAAGCTACGCTTGCACCCACACGCTCACATTTATTATACGACACGACGAAAAATCCATCATCTTTCGGAGTCGAGGGCCGCTCCGATTTATCGATAAGGTGCAGCGATCCAACGCGCAAAAGTATTTCCTGGCGCGTCTCTTTCTTATACGTGTGTTGTTCACGAGCTACATCGTATATATAGTAGTCGTATTTTAAGCTACGTAGCAGCGGAGTAGTAGTACACGCTAGACCGATCTGGCGCATTATACGGTATAGGGTACGGCCTCATCCGATGCATCATTGCCATGGGTGCATACAACACATCCTGCTCTCGTGGATGCATCATTAATTCATCTTCTCTCTTGTTACTTACTTACTTACTTGCTGCTGCTGCTGCTGCTGCCTCTCTAGCGTCTAGCGTACTTATATACACACGCGACTCCCAAGTCCTGCGCGTGTATGCAAAATTTTCTTGCAGCGTCATCGCGACTCGAGCGTAGCAGCGAGCGAGCGACAGCTTCAACTTATAATGTATTCGCGTAAAATCGAAGATGGGTTAAAAAAAAAAAGCTCCGAAGACGACGACGACGACGCGACGTCGCGCCATATAAAGCGTGTGCACGGGGGATCGCAGCTTTTCTAATTGCCGTGACTCGGAGTTCGAATCATTGACCTCGTATTATATCCACGTGTGTCGTTGTGAGCTATTAGCACTGTACACAGCACATGCTGCCGCTGCTTGGATCCGCGCGCTCGAAGAAAGCTCGTTTATTTGCACGTAGGTATACACATACACACGGACACACAGACGTATAGACGCCCGCTGTGCGCAGGCGGCCGCCGCTCGTATAGAGAAAGAGAGAGAGAGAGAGAGAGAGAGACCGAGTTTGCAAAACGAAGCCCATAACTTTTACCCGCAGCAGCGGTGTATACGGAGCCGATATATCCTACACTGCATATAAAGTGACTGCCGCACGGCGCGAGACAGGCTCACGGCACGTACGTAATTATTTTACACGGAATTAACACTTTTACTCCGTAAGCTATAGATATAGGTATGTGTGTACGAGTTTGTAAGTAGGGTATGTGTGTAGTATAGCCAGACGCGGACGCATCAAGTGCCATATACGAGTGATTTTCTCACACAGATTTCGTGATTGTGTCTACTATGTATGAGCTAGACGTCAATTTTTCATCCAAGTTTAGCCCGAATCGATATAAGTAATGGCCTTTTTCGGAGGATATGGAGAGGAAGTCACGAGATAGCTGGTACAAGTATCGTTATTTCAAACTATATAATCGATTGGTCGCCGATGCGAAACGCTGACGCGTTATATAATTTTTTGATAATGCTCGAAAAATTTATGTTCGAGCGAAATCGGACGAGGCGCGTGGACAACAAAAAAAAAATAATAATCGGAGCACGACACGCGAATCTGCGAATTCGACGCGCTCAAACAATTTTCACATTTATATATCTTTGAATCCTGTGCACTCTTTTTCCATTTCGACGCTACAACGGACGGTATACAAAAAAAAAACGATCCGACAACGACGACGAGGGGGTAGTACGCGAGATCGGCTCTCAATCTGCTGGCCGCGCAGTCTTCATTGTCTTCGCGCGTTAATGAGCGCGCGAATCCGTATAACGAAAAAAACCAAACACAAAAAAGTAGTCGCACGATAACAGGCTTGCCTACACACACGTAGCTGAAACGCCAGCTCAACTTTTCCCAATTGCAACGCGCAATCGCAACGTGTTGCAGTTCGGCCGAAATGCGATATCCGACTACTGTGTAAGTGGACAACAAAACGACGAAAAAAATAAAAATAAAAAAATAAAGGGTTAAACGGTAAAACGAGCGCTCAATGACACCCGACGGACGTATCGTGCGCGCGACACACACACGCACGCACGCACTTTATAAAAAGACACGCGAAAGAATAGTACAGGCGGGGGTGGTGGACGGCTAGCGACGGGATGCGGATGGAAAAAAAAGTTACGCGCTCGAGTGATTTCGTCCGACTCGTTTATACAGTACACTTGTTTCGGATTGAAATCAAAAATAAAATTAACAACAAAAAAAGCAGTATAGTAGAGCATTTTCACGCACAGCTAACAAAGTGTCGGTAGAACGAAATTTATATCGCGTACGTCGCAAATCTGCTTAGCAAAGGGCTATCGTATATAACGTAAACGCGCGCGCGCGCGTAATTTGCCTTCGTTTAATGATTCGTTTAGTTTATACTCGATTCTCTTTTTCGCTCCCCCTTCGTTGTTGTTTTTTTTTTTTTTTTTTTTTTTTTTTTTTTTTTTTTTTTTTTTTTTTTTTTTTTTTTTTTTTTTTTTTTTTTTTTTTTTTTTTTTTTTTTTTTTTTTTTTTTTTTTTTTTTTTTTTTTTTTTTTTTTTTTTTTTTTTTTTTTTTTTTTTTTTTTTTTTTTTTTTTTTTTTTTTTTTTTTTTTTTTTTTTTTTTTTTTTTTTTTTTTTTTTTTTTTTTTTTTTTTTTTTTTTTTTTTTTTTTTTTTTTTTTTTTTTTTTTTTTTTTTTTTTTTTTTTTTTTTTTTTTTTTTTTTTTTTTTTTTTTTTTTTTTTTTTTTTTTTTTTTTTTTTTTTTTTTTTTTTTTTTTTTTTTTTTTTTTTTTTTTTTTTTTTTTTTTTTTTTTTTTTTTTTTTTTGTTAACCAACCGTGCAAAAATTCACCCAGTTATAAGGCTTAATTGGCTTACACGAGGGAAAGTAGCACGTATTGTACATGCACAAACACAAACACACGGCCACACGAGTAAACGTAATAAATGGCTTTTTTGTTGCGCTCGTTGCGGTGTAAAATTTGAGCCAGCAGCACTGCGACGTGTCGCGCGCCAGCTCGGCAAATGCGCGTGCTGTTTTGCGTACCGCACGTGCGTGTGCGTTCCCGTGCATTTGCGTAAAGAATCGGGTGTAATTTACAAGTTAAAATACGAATGCAGCAGGCAGTGATTATCGGTCACCGAGTTTTTCCTCGTAAAATCGAGTTGTGTATGTGTGCCGCGGCATACGGAAGCGACGGCGGGCGTCGCACGGATACACATATACATGCGCATGTAGATGTTGTTTGGTTCATGCCACAACGGGTGGGCGCCACGGTGATGCATATAAAGATACTATATACGGTCCGGTCGTTGCTCCATGGGAGAGCAATTTTGCTCTCTAAACTATCTTAAGGTTTTCTCACGAGATTTTTTAATGAAAACTAAGAAGTTACTTGGCTATCGCCGATAGTTAACCCGGTTATACTGCCAGTGGAAATTTTCGCAACTATTCGATTCTCGTTAAATGTTCGCTCGTCGGTGATTTACATTCGCCGCAAGAGCTTTGCGAAACATTAAAATCGGATGATGGTCATTTATCACGAAAACGCACAAAAAGCGCCTGGTATCGCTCACATAATACTCACACACAGAAATCGGTAAACAGAAAGCACATGCGCGCGAGCAGAGGCGATCGACGTACTACATCGTAAAGCACGTATATAAGAGCTCACGTTTTTCTGGGCAAAAAGAGCCGCGCGCGGCGATCGCTAAGAATGAGCATCAATTTTTGCGCGAAGCTTTACATTATACGCGAGCGCGCATAAAAGCGTCCAAGGGTCAGTCCGTTATTCATCGTGAAATATCGTTTTTATTCGATATGCGCGCGATCGAGAGGAGGAGGCGGGTGTGCATGTGTGTGTATGTGAACGCGGCACACGCACGACTGACCAAGATAACGCAGTATAAGCAATTCGCGTTGGACGATCGTCATGCTTCGGTCCCGAGGAAATGCATAAAAACGATGAAAGAGAAAGAGAGACAAGGCGGGAGACAAAGAACGGCCAAAGAAAGGAGATGTCACGAGTGCGCGCACGTCAGGGAGAGAGAGCTGAATTTTGCACGCATGAGTTTCCATTAAAAAATTATTTATGCTTTCTCGTTTTGGGTATAATTCGATGCAAAAATTAAAAAAGATACGGTTGATAATTCATTTAATTGATATGTACAACCCTTTACACGCTCTCGTTAAATTAAGTAAGGTTTTTTGAGATGTGCACTGCCTTTAGCAGTTTTACGCATGATTACGATTGGTCGTTCGAGTAAACGCTTACGGACTCGGAGGGAATTGGAAGGAGTTTGATAGTTATTGTTTAATTGTATCGGATTTCTTAATATTTTATGACCATTAACGTGTTTTTGGTTATTTCTTACGACAATTGTGTTACAGTTATTTAGCACATTTTAAATCACCTAAAACTGACAAACTGACAGTAAGTTGACGAAGAATTTAGACCAGTTTTCCACCATTTTCAGTCTCTACAGCTAGATGGCGAGCACCATAATTTGTAAATCTGTATGAGGTAAAGGAAAGATAATTATATGAGTCCGCGCTCTTAGCTCATAATCATCGTTTTATTCCGGCTCCTACGATCCTACGCCTAATTCTGCAAGTACTTCACATTATCAACTCTACCAATGGAAGTACAGAAATCGATGCGGTCCTGATGTGAGTCGCATGGATGCCCGGCGCGTCGATCACCGCAACTGCACGCACAAACACACGCGCATGTACGGTAAAACGCTCGCACACGCAAAGATGAATATGAATGGCGCTAGAGTGAGAGAGAGAGAAAGGAGAAAGTATAACACGTTTAGTATGCCTCAGTCGAATCAACGCGGGGCATATTCGCACACACTCACACACACATATCCGAAGCGTGTTTGGTGCGATGCAAGCGAGGTTCTTACTCAGGCCTCGCCGCGCGATGTAAGTAAAACAAATCGTAGCCGGAGAGAGAGAGAGAGAGAGAGAGATGCTGCACGAGTGATAAAGTGCACGTGATATACCCACGTGCGCATGTGTGTGTGTGTGTGTGTGTATAGTAGTACTATAGTAAATGGAAAATATATCTATATCGCAGTGGCTGCTTTACAGCGTGCAAAATGTGGGCCGCTCGTTGGCGCGCGAGCGCCCATACACACACGAGCTAGCGAACATCAGACGGTCCATCAGCAAATAAATTTCATTTTCGTTTGTATACCCCCTTATACATATATACGTGTTCTCTCTGCCTGTATAGACGTACACGCGAGTAGTGGTGGTATATATCTACTCTATTTGTACGTTTGTATGCGCGTACGTACGTACATGCACAAATATAAATGTATCGCGCGTTTGATGAGAAAACTGATAAATTAAGTTTAAAAATAGCGGAGAAAGAGAGAGACTAGTCTGCGTGCCTGTACATACACGGCTGAATGTATTGCGGGCGCGCGCAACAAGAGAAAAATGATCTTTGAAAAGCTGTCGAGGATTAAATTATGCATGAATTCCAAGAATATTTTCCATTTAAAAAGAAGTCGGATACAGAAGCGAGTGCACGCGCGTATAATACGATAATTCGTTCGAGAGTACCCTCATCGCGTTTTGCAGTTCTTAACCCATATAGCATGTGAGAGACTCCCTGGTGTATATATGCCTTTATATACACACACACACACATTTTTTGTACAGTTATAATCTGTATAACGAATGTCTGGGTGAAAGGAAAATCAAAAGAGCTGCTGCAGACTGCCTGTGGCTCGTGTGCTGCGCGATCTATTAAAGGATGAAAAGTTCGTCCGTGCTCGGTGAAAAGCTGAATCAGTTTTCCTCTTTGGGAGTGAGAAAATCGACCGAAAAAAAGGAAGAAGAAAATTATATACCCGAGAGTGGTTGAGAAATAATTATATCGTCGATGCATATTTCATCGGGCTTTAACATGTGTACAAAAGATAAAGTGCGCAAAGAACTGCCGTTGAACCGGAGAATGGAAGATGATGATGATGATGATGATCGACAGAGAATGAGAAAGTATAAAAAAAACAGAGCTCTTGAGTTATATATTTGTTAAAAAAAAGAGTTGGGTGAACGGTGCTATACTGCTTTTGTTGAAGGCTGCGCGAGGTAAAAATCTCTGAAAAGCTTTGTTCCATACATACATAGTACCGAATACGCGTGTACGTGCAGCGAGCTTTCACCGCTGTTTCGAGCTTTTTTTTCTCCGCGCGCTTTTCGCGGCTTGCCAAATTCATATGCAGAAAATGAGCAGACTATGAAAAAAGAATGAAGAGAGGGAAGGGAAATAAAAGGTACATACCTTGACGAAATATATGTAACTGCTCGTTTTTTCGGGCGATCCTTTGTTTTTTTTTTGCTCCCTCTTTCTTCCTGCATACTGCAAGCTCACGGTACATACATCGTATATTTTTTACGACCCAACTAAGGCAGCTTTTGTTTTCTTTCACATAGATAATATAACGTAAACAAACACACACATACATACACATAGTGTCGCGGACATTACTCGTAAACCTGTTATCCGTTTGATGGACCATTTAAATTCAGAGATCGCGGGAGGCAAAACAATTACACATGTACATATCCGCACGTTACCCTCGCGCATCGCCGCGCTCGTTTTCGCGTGTCTGCGCTGCGTTTACGTACATATTTAAAAATTTTAACCAGCCGGTAGATCCTCCGTCTATTAGAAAACACACGAGCCATGTAGCGTACGTTCATTGTGCTTGCCATACGCGCGATAAATTTCGTGCGCATTATATATTATTTGCGCTTACACGAAGGACGAAAAAAAAGGAGCGCGCACATGTATGTGTAGCAGCAGTAAATTCGCAAGCTGCCGCCGCCGCCGCGCTCGAGCAAGTGTGTAACGCGCGTCGCGGGACAGCGAAAGAGAGAGAAAAAACCCGCGTGTCAACAAAAGAATATACATCGTGGGTACTTTTGACGGTGAACTACTACTACTACTGGGTGAGTTAAGATAGAAGGTACTTATGGCGGATAAAAAATGACGCAAATCTGTACGGTGGATCTACTCGTATTTACACGAGCACCGCAGGTAGGTTTTATACTCATCTCTGCTTCTTGCGTGCACGGCTGCAAAAATATATAAAAACAAACGAACGAACGGAAAAAAAGACCAGGCGGAATTTAAGTAGGCCTCTAACGCAGCAATGCGAAAAACAGGAGGTGCTCGCGCGGTGGCGGCAGAAATTGCCGCGAACACGCGATGCCAAAGCGATGGCTTGATCAGTCGACGATAATGCGTATATGCCGGCGTACGTAACTTATGGCGCGCCGGCAGAAGCTGAAAATAAAGTCCTTATATACCACTCGGAGACAGAAAGAGAGAGAGCGAGATAAAAATACCCCGTTGGTTTACGGATAGAATCTCTCTCTCTCTCTCTCTCTCGCCCACTGGGCTTTTTTGATGAAATTTAAACCCCGTGCGATGGCCATGGCTCGTTTGTCAAAGGTGAAAATTGCCTCGGTTCGCGTAGTATATATAGTGTCGTACCACGGCCAACTCGCAGCTGCACATACGCAGACGCACTGCACTCGCGCAAGCGGTACTTATGGCATTTCGGATACGCTTTTTGATTGATATCGCGTGAGCATTCTCGTTTGTTTGTTTTTTTTGAGGGGGGGATGAAAGTTTCAGGTGAGTTTTTTTTCTTTTTTTTTTTTATCTAGATTTCCGACGATTGCGAACTTTCAAAGCTTTCACCCGAAATCGAGTAAGAAATTCAATAAACGGATTTTATTTTCAAAAATATTCTATTTGATTCTTCTTATATATCAATCGATCTGGTTTTTGCTGCTTGCTGGTTTTCAATATACCATCTAGCGTAGAAGTGCATCAGTTTCGTCCGAAAAATATATCCACTACCAGCGAGCGAGCTTATGAAAAGATTGGTGTTATGATCGGTGGAACAATAAGTTCGAGACAAAGTTTGAGTACATTTGTGTTAATATAAAAATCTACCATCCGACTGATCAATAGGAATTTTAGATTGAAATATAAAAATGTTAAAATCTTGACTTTCATAACCCTAGTGCCGAAAATTATCATTAAAAATAATTTTAAAACATAATAAACACCGTTTATTAGCTCGTTTATGGTGACTTTTCTGTTACCATTACATCGAAAAAGTAATTGTAAGTGCATTTAAAGGGATCTGAAAATGACTATTTTTCTCAAAAATGATGACCGACTTGCAACCGCTTAAAATGCAATAATACCACTTAAAGATTTCGCTACTAGATGGCGAGCATCTTCATCTACAAATCTTCAAGTGACAAAGTCAAAATAATGGTATAAGTCGAAGAAATTCTTTCAAATAAATTATATTTGGGTGGTCACTCTACTTGAAAAACATAAAATATTCAAAATAAAACAATTAATTTTCCTCTGGTTATTCAAAACGTCTAAGCGCAAGAGTAAACTGTTTTCTAATATCTCAGCATACGAGTATAAGATTTAAACACATAAATTATACTAAACGAAAACTACTCAGAGTCATTACAATTTCAACGTCTATAATAATACTTATCTGATTTCATTTTCAGTATAGACTTTAAAACTCAATTACAATATTTCCGGCAATTTACAGATACTAAATATGTCTTATTTCTTCAGATCAAGCGAGTCTAAAATTATCATTATACCTTCAAGATATATTGCACCAAAACAAATGAAATTCCTTCCAATCGACTTTAATTTGATTTCTCCAATATCAATGATATCACGTTCGATCAAATAATAGCATCACCCACAAATGTGCGCCGATCGACATGTCCGTTTTCATTCAGGCGGTCGGTTGAATAAGAAATGAAAATAAAATTTTAACAATTCAATGCAAACTACTTTAATAAAATTTCGTTAAAAATGTTAAACGCAATTGAAATTACCTAAAAATAACAAATTGTTTCAACGAATTGAGACCAGTTGTCAACCCATGTAAGTATGATAATACTACTTTCAGTCTCCACCACTAGATGGCGAGCATACCTATATCTGTAAATCTGTAAGTAGAAAAGTAAAATGATTGTATAAATCAGCGCATAATGATTTCTAGGCAATTATCCTCACAACCTGTCTTTATTTACAGAAGACTAAAAATTAGGGACTTTGTAAAAGTATTTTCCAAGAATATCAAGTAGGCTTTTTATATCTAAGATTCTTTTACATTGGTCAAAAAATATTCATAAATGTCGAGCATTTCTGTCGGGGTAGCTATTACATAGACTTTTATAAAATTATTTCCAGCAAAAAGTATACCTTCGGTAGTTGCAAACACGCGATCAACCGCGCACAATGTCGAAGAGACTCGAGAAATTATTCTCGATAAAACGATGAAAAAAAAATTGGGAAAATTTCGTTATTGTCAGTAAGATCGTACACGATTCGCGCTTGCTTACACATCGCACGAGAAAAGAAAAGGGGAAAAAATTAAATTACGTTGGTTACCTACGTACATGCGGGACTCGGTTCAGCGCGTTTATTTGCGTACATGTTATTCCCGATAAATTAGTTATAACGGAATGTTTTCCCTTCCAAATAATATTTTGCGATGTATATGAACGAGTGTGCATACGATACGTATAGGATATGTATGCAGCTCAAAGCCGCGTGGAAAAGGCATGCGTTGTAATGCAAATACGGCTATTATACTCATGCAGCACAGCAACTTGGAGTTATACACCTATAACAGAGTGGATTTTGAGCTCGAGAATTTAGCTATTACATTTATCCGAAAACAAAAACAGTAACTGTGTAGGCATTTGGAAATTGAACCTACTCTCTGCGCCGCAGTTGATTGGAAATTCAGCGTGGACTAATTGGATCATATTTTTATACCGTGCATATTGCGCCCGAGAATTACTCTATCGCGCCGAGCGAATGTAAAAAAGTTTCTCAACAATGCGTCGAGGAACTTTTTGTATTCATTTAACAAAAAGTTAAAAAAAAAATCAAAGAGCCGGAAGTCATCGCTCGAAACAGTCTATTAATACCCGGACTGGTGTCGCTGCTCTTGTTGACTCCTTCCTCTCAACGAGCTAGCTCTCTTCATTAATACCGGCCATTGTTTTTCTCTCTCGGTCGGCCTAATTACCGACTTCCCGTAGGCCACCACGTGAAATTTCATTTATCAATAATAATGCCCTCGAGCTATTAGTTTCACTCTCTTTTCTCGCTTGAAGCCGTGCGCTACGTACGAAGACACAACCCGCGCTCAGCTCGGCCCGAGAGAGAGGAGAAAATGAGGAGACTGCATAATTGCAGAGTCTATGTAGTGCATGGGCGCTTCGCGTGCATATATACTACTACACCCACACAGCCGCATAGAGGCTATATACGTATACTGCGGAGTAGCATCTTTCGTGAGTTTAATTTGCCTGCTTGGTTCCCAAGGTGGTCTCTCTCTCTCTCTCTCTCTCTCGCACCGGTTTCGCCGCTATGACGCCCTTTCTGTCCTCATCCTCGACCTCGCCCATTATATGGAGCACATCCTGAGATTTAATGACTCAGAAATCAGAGTTATATAGTTAGTTATATATATGTATAATGCAGACAAGCTGCGTGGCGCGCATTACCATGCGCGTGACTAGACGCGGCCCTTAGTACTGACTGCTACGGGCTGCATTTAAACGCGGCGCGTGATATTTAAGTCCCTCGGCTCTCGGCTTTCCGATTGCCATTTTGGCAAGTATAACGCGCGCGCGCAGCCTTAATCACCGACTTTCCGTATACCAAAAGCACGCGCGGTTCGTTGCACTAATTGCCGCGCAGTAGGCCTACGAGCTCGTATCATCATCAGTAGCAGCAGCTTCTGTGTGTGTGTGTCTCTCTCTCTCTCTCTCTCTCTCTCTCTCTCGAAATGTTCCAGTCCGTAAACGTTTTAAACGCGAAATCAATTTGCGCTCAAAAGCTCACTCGACTACTCTCTGGGTTGGTGGTGGTGCGCGCATCTCTGTAACGCACGCATGAAAATCCCAAATGCAATCGAGAACTCACGCGTGAACTTTAATACGCGTCGATTCTATACTTTTTTTCACATTTTGCCTACTTCTCTTTCTCTTTCTCTCTCTCTCTCTCTCTCTCTCGAATTAATGTAACGCAACGTGCTGGATTCGCAACTATACCATTGTCGCTACTTCTGCTTCAACGACGCAACGCAAAATTCTCCTCCTTCCCCGCGTTTACTAGTCTCGAGCTTATTACGCTAGCTGCTACGTATTATCGAGCCTCGAGCAATGCTCCTCCGCTACTGTAGGCTGGCAGGCATTGCAAGCTCTCACGTGTACTACTCTACTGTACAGAAAATCGAACTTATACCTGAGAGCTGCTGCTGCTATACTCGTATACAGTTGTGTGTGCGTGCATTATGTATGCCCGTGAATGAAAAGTTACATCATAAGCTCGTAACCGGCTGCGTTCGTCTGGCGAATAAGCGCCAACAACTTGCACTCGTGTATTATATATTATACACGCAGAGCTATAACGCCGTTACGACGAGTGTTATGAGTCTGCAGCTTCCCTGGCAGGCAGGCAGGCAGGCAATGGAGCAGTGCAGTGTGTACTACGCTCTACCGCTCTCTGCGACTCGAACTGTATACACCGTATAATAATAAATTGTATATAATACGACTCTTTGTTGTCTAGGATTTCAACCTACATTTGGTTTATTTATTTTTATGCATTGTTGCGAGCGCTCGCGTCTTGTGTCTAGCGAGCGTAGGCGGCTACACAGCTGCTGTTTCTGCACTGCGAGGAAACAAAACTAGGCTTTTATATGTACACGCGCGCAGACAGGAGAGCTCACCTGACGATTCAGCTAGCTGCCAATGTTATTGTAACGTATTTATATGCACAAAGTCACAGCCGTACATGTATGCAAGTTCTATACTGCACTCGCGTGTATGTATAATAAATTATTATATGTACAGGGGACACTGCCGAGACTCGAGAGAGTATAACCGAGGCCGCGTGTGCGCTTATACACGACACACTTTCTCGGGCTCCTCTTTTCAATACATACATATCTCGAGCGACTCTTTTCTTTCATTCTCTTTATCTCTCTGTCTCTTTCTCGTAGCGGGGCAGTGCCGTCGCTGCTTTCGTCGAGGACGACGAGGACGTTTCCTTCGTATAGCGCAGCTATCCTTCCTTCCGGCTTCCTACATCTTGTACAGGGGCGGATCCAGCGGGGGGCGATCGGGGCGATCGCCCCCCCTAAGGACGGCGGGAGGGAGGGAAGAAATGATTTTGAACATTTATTAAAATATATAACTTTTATTATATGTATATTATAAAACAAAAACATTTGTCAATTATTTATTATTTAACATTTATTATATAAATTAAACCGAGGAAACATAAAATTATAGAACAAAATCGATCCTATGATTTCTATTTTTCGCAAATCGATCGATGACTTTTTCTACATTTATTTTTACATTCCAATGAATATTCATGAGAGCTAAACCATCCAATCGATCTTCGCTCATGGTTGATCGCAACCAATCTTTTATTCTCCTTAAAGATGAAAAACTTCTTTCCGCACTACAAGAGCTTATTGGAAGTGTCGCCAAAATTTTTAATAACGTTGTAACAATAGGAAAAACTTCGTCATCACAATGATCTAATAATTCTAGTGCACTGCAAGAAGTGATTTTTTTATTCTCGCAGTGCAACCTATAAAATTCTAGCTCCGACGAGAGCATTTTTTTAAAAATGTCTGTCGATTTATTGAATAAATAAGCATATTTATTGGACAGGCGATTCAAAGCTTCTTCACACTCAGATTCGTCGCAATTTGTCGGAAACAAAACGAACAAATCAAACAAATTTAATGTTTCTTCGGGGAAACGAAACTTCAAGTCCTCGATCACATTATCCAAAAGAGGTATGAAAATAGCTTTTCTATAATAGTCCTCTGCGGAATCACATGGGTAATTTGACCGGTTTTTCTGGACATTGGCTAAACGGGGCACTTTAATTTCAGCGTCTATTTCCTCTGCGATGTTCTTTGCTTCCTCAAAAATATTAGAAAAAACTTCCACCGATTTATCACGTTTTCGACGCAAAATTGTCAATGTTTCTTGCAATATATCATTTGCTGATTTCATATCGGTCTGGGTTTTTTGGAAATAGCGGCTTAATTGTATCGTACACGTTAACAAATTTGCTAAGCACATCATCGAAACAATGAATTCACCGTTGGAAAGCGAAGATTTTAAAGTTTTAGCTTTTGCTGCTGCGGAGATATCTTTCCATTTTGCTACACTTTCGAGAGTCTCGATGATTTTTGAAATGCAGCTTTGGAATTGGATTACTCCATCGTGACGCTCAACCCATCTGGTCTCGCACAAACCATGAAGTTGATGGCCCATTACATTTTGTAATATGCGTGACCGCTTGGACGATGCCTTGAAAAAAGCAATAACTTCTTTCATGAGCCCAACCGAATTTCTCACTTCTTGCACTGTTGACGATTTACTTATTGATAAATTTAACTTATGATTATAGCAGGGACAGTACGTTGCATTTTTCGCTTCGTCCAAAACGGTTTTTACAGCTCCACAATCATTTGATGTCATAACTGAACAGCCATCAGTGGTTATTCCAACGCAATAATCTAAATTTATGCCCATATCTTTTAACTTTTTCAGTACAATGTGGCCCAAATTTTCACCACTTGCTCTCAATTCCATCGTTTGATCGAAATGTTCATTAATCTCACTAATCTCAGTTTGCACATCTAAAAATCCGATAAAATCTTCGTGAACTGATCCTTTCCAAAAATATCGCAAAACAAGGCTGAGTTGAGAAAAATTCGCAATGTCGGTAGTTTCATCAAACATAATGCTGTAGTATTTAGCATCATTCATTTGACTTATGATGCTCGATAGAATTTCATCTCCACAGAAGCGAATTAACTCATTTTGCGTTGTCTTACTTGCGTATGTCGCACGACTAGATGAATTTTCTAAGTGTGATTTGAGATTTGAATCTCCACTGTTCATACGCAGTCTCAATAATTCGCGGAAATTTCCCTCGTTTTTAGAGCTCTCCTTCAATATAGGTCCATCATCTCTGTGGCCTCGAAAAGAAATGTTTTGCTTTCCAAGAAAAATAATTGATTCTACGATAGGAACTAAGCGTTTCCGGTTTTCTTTTACTTGCTCGAGTCTATCAGAATTGATTTTATTTATAATTGATAACTGTGGGTTATCAATTACTTTTAAAAATTCTTTGGCAGCAACAACAGATTCTCTATGGTACTTGTTCAATTCGTGGGTTACAAGATTGCCATCTTTTCCTAGAAGCTTTGCGAATGTAACTAAAGGATCAGTAACTAGTTTACATACAGGAGTATTTGTATCTTTCTTAAACAAAAAGCAAAATTTGCAAAAAAAACCTTTTTTTACGTCGGAAAAAACGAGCCAATCAAATTTTCTTAGATATTGATGTCCAGCATATCTCTTTTCTTCTTTTCCTTGCTTTCGATGGGTAGAGTAAGGAAAATTATAATTTTCAGGTGGCGACCAATGGTTCGTCAAAAGATTTTTTTTTAAAAAATCATTAATCTTAGCTCCTACATAATGTCCAATATCTAAAGAGAACGAGGACTTATGTACGTCTACATCCATCACTCTATCAGCATCTTTCATAACTTCATTTTCTATGACACTTTGTTGTGACTCGTTTTTTTCCACTAAACAGGAATAGATAATTTTTTTTATTTGTGAATACGAAATAAAATTATATTTAAAAAGAAATACTCATTTCAAAAATTACCATTATTTATATTTTCCAAGACGTTATTTGCATCATTTATTTCTTGAAGTGAATAAGTCGAATCAATTATTGGTTCCGAATGAATGAACGAATTTGAGCAGCTTTCAGTCGCGATTGAGTCGCATTTTTCTGATACACCTATTTATATAAAAATATTGACGTATTTCAATAAACAGAGTATATAATATTATTGTTTAAAATTGCTTCATAATAATTTTTTAACTAAAGGTAAAGCATAAAATAAGAAATAAAGTAGTATGTAGCAAACTAATCATAAAATCAACATAACGTTCAATATATAGTACAGTTAGAAAAACCTCTCGGGTCTTAAAAAAATTTAAATGCAAAAAGACATAGTTTGAATAAATACACACAGAAGAAGTTATTATAGAATTCGGCGCACCGATTCTCCGAAAGTCAGTGTATCCGACTGTGACACGCGAACTCGTGAATAGTCGCAAACGCACACGTAGCGTAAAAGTCGGAGTTCGTGCATTAGTGTGTGTCTACTCGCATTGTATACTGCTCATCAGTGTCTGTGCAACTCGCGCAACATTACAGCCACGACGACCTACGGTCACTCGCGTTCTACTACATAGAGTTTGAACATTCATAGCAATATATACAAAAATTGTACGTAAAGAAGTCGCCTGAATATTATAAAATTCGGCGCACCGATTCTCCGAACGTCAATGTATCCGACTGTGACACGCCAAGTCGAGTATACTCGCAGACTCACACGTACGCTTACACGTAAAAGTCGGAGTCCGTGCATTAGTGTGTGTCTGCTCGCGCTGTATTCTCTGGAACATCACAGCCGCGACGACCCACAGTCCCTCGCGTTCTATTACACTATATGTAAAAGTCGGAGTTCGTGCATTAGTGTGTGTCTACTCGCGCAACATCGCAGCCACGACGACCCACGTAACGGTCACTCGCGTTCTTCTATATAGAGTTTAAACATTCATAGCAATATATACAAAAATTGTACGTAAAAAAGTCGCCTGAATATCATAAAATTCGGCGCGCCGATTCTCCGAACGTCAATGTATCCGACTGTGTCACGCCAAGTCGAGTATACTCCCAGACTCACACGTACGCTTACACGTAAAAGTCGGAGTCCGTGCATTAGTGTGTGTCTGCTCGCGCTGTATTCTCTGGAACATCACAGCCGCGTCGACCAACGGTCGCGCGTGTTCGCTCGTTTGAATAAAATAATAGTCCGCGACCAACGGAAATCCGTGTTCTATCACAATTTAAAAAGTATGTAACTATCAACCCTTTTTTATGAACTAACATCAATAACTGTTACCAATAACTGTTATCAATAACTGGACACCATCATCAAGTTTAACCGTCTTTCAATAAATTTTTACATAAAAAATGAAACAAAATAACACGACGATGAACAACAATTAAAATAACATGACGAAAACCAAAATTCTCTGTGCTCAGCACAACGTTTCGAACGAAAAAAACCATTCATTTCCATAGAGAACACAATAATACTTACTTGAATACCCAGTACAGCTCTTATTCGAATTTAGACAATCTTTCTTTTGGTTATTGATAAAGTAATCTGTTATTTTTAATCGTTTCTTTAGTGACTGCTCAGCTTCATCTACGATGTTTCTTTTTCCACTCATGACGGAAGACTTTTTTTCTCACTGCAGTAAAACAACGTTTGCAATCGATGCGGATCGGTTGACTGAGTGACAAGATAGCGTTGATGGACGTTTTGAAACTCGTCTGCTCGAGTGCTCAAAAACTCCCGCGAATTTTGCAGTCAGGAAATTCGCCTGACCCGCGTAAATTGAATTCGTATACTGGACTGCCGTAAATATCTTACAAGTTTTCAATCTATTATTTTTTTTAGCTATCGAGTATTTATAGTGACTCATGCAAATTTACGTGTAATTTTTAAAATATTATAAATCAAAGACCAAAAAACTGTTGTACTTTCTGTTACGTTCAGGAAATACATATGACTGTGTGCAAGAATTTAACGCACATACAACGGTCATTCTATACAAATTAGACATGCTTGGTTGTCACGTTTTATTTAAAAAAAAAACAGAAAAAATACTTGTTTTGTTATTGTATTATGCTAAAACAAATTTAACTCAAAAAGATCGTCGAATTTTAAGAAAATGACAAGAGAAAAAATGAGATTATAATGGTTTTATTTGATATAGGAGTAGGGTCACCTCCTCGATCTGTTTGGGTTTGAATTGGTCTTCAAGATTAAACTGCAATCTGGTTCAACAATTTTTGGAACAGGTTCTATTGGGGTTACCCTGGGGAGATTTCGTTTAATTGAGTTTGTATAATTTATTATTTAAAAATTGCACGAGCTAGATCTATAGGTTTACTTTGGGTTATTTCAAGTTGCTCAAGTTACGTGGGTTTTTAATTATTACAAATTTCTTAACTTTTTTTATTTTTATGTTCGCCCCCCCTAAAATTTTTTTCTGGATCCGCCCCTGATCTTGTATGTACGTTGATGCGCATATGGCTGCGTCCCATTGTAATGCGGGGACTTGAAAAGTCGAGGTTTAGTGTACTTTTCTAATGAATTATATTCCATTGAATATATTCATCTATTTTTTGTTTATAATACTCGAATATAAAAGATAAATCGAGGAGCGCGTGTCGCGCTCCGAATGGCAAGTATGGCAGACGAGAGCAGCGTCACTCCACGCTCCTCATATACGCGAGAATTGAGATTTTCGGGACCCGCGAAAACAACCTAACGTTATTATTTGGAGTTTATAACAAGTTTTTGATATTTGATTACGTACTCAAACCACAACTTATCAATCGATTTGATGTTAGCCACTTGCAGGGTTTCAATGCGCCATCTAGCGGCTTATCATGTTCGTCTCAAAAGTATGACCCTTACCTCACAGTCGGAAAAATGATAAACAAGCTACTGTTATAATCAGTGACGCACTCGCTTCGGGACGAATTTTTGTAAATTCATGTTTATAATTATACCATACATCTGACTTATCCAACAAGACTCAAAATGCTTGAAATTAAAAATTTTTTAAATGATTGAATATCACTTATTCGAGGTCTCGAAAAAACTACGTATGGGTAAATTTCGGTGAAATTAAAAAATGAAAAATAAGTATCCCCAAAATACTGCATTTTCGTGGATTTGGACGTATAGGCTACATTATTCTCTTCTTGTGTGCATGTGTGTCTAATGCCGTGCACCAACGTTTTTTTTACGTACGTGTACGCATGTACGTATATGTGTGCTTGTGACGTGTACGTCGAGTTTTTTCTCTCTTTCTCTCTGTATCTTTCTGGTGCAGCTCCCACGACACAATGAAAGCTCGTCCGGTGGACTCGCGCAACACAGAGGCTTTCCTATCGATGATGCATGTATACTTTTTTACATATTATAACTCCGATGATGCATAGCCATGGTAGTATCTTGCTACTATCTACTTGGCTACTTTTGTTGCCGCTCTTTGGTAGCGCGGCACAGAGTCGTTTTTGTGAGATAGCAGACGACGCGTCGAATATCCTCGCAATTAAAAAGCTCCACAGTGTAAGTAGCTACGCTTCACGATTGGTGCACTTGTTTCTCGGCACAAGAGGCAATGTAATTGCACGGAGGTGTTGAAAACAAAAAAATACAAAACAAAACCAAAAACATCACCCGAGTGATAAAATTCTGACTCTGCGCGGCACTGCATATTGTATTATAATAAAAGGGAAAATCTCGAGTCGAGCCTTTCTCGAGTACTTCATACTCCGAGGGCGCAATGAGTTTATTGGCCTCAGTCGTGCAACAACCGCCGCCACCGACAGGTTCCTTGGAGCTCTGCATACTGTGAAATTACAATATACGCCGCGCCGCGCGTATTATTATACTTTTGCAAAAAGGAAGAGGAATGCGCGTGTTGTACATGATACACAGCTCTGATACACAGAGCTACTGCTGTAAATGCCGTGCTATACGAGAAGCAAGTCTCGAGCTATATTCCACCACACTTGTAGTATAGACTGGTAAAGGTAGCTCAAACAATCATCATCATCATCATCATCGTCGGGTTGCCATCAAGGGCCCGTTGCCGCCGCCAAGCGTCGAGCCTCGAGTGTGCGTTGGCATGCGAGGCAGCCAGAAGAGTGGTTACACCTGCATGCGCGATATACACGTAGACGTGCAGCACATGAATGGTGCACGAATTTCGTAACGAGGCTCCTCCGCCGCCGTGTCTATAAAGTTATAATGCACATTTGCGAGGCTCTCGCGAGTGTCTGCGCGCGAGTGTGTATGCGCGGTGTATCGGGGAAAATGAGCCGAGAACGACGACGTCGAGACAGACTACTGGATACACGCAGATCGTGTGTACGTGTATGTACAAGTATACAACTATAAGCACAGACTGTGGCTTGTGGTCGTGCGATGCGGTACTTATTATACAGTGGCGATGATAGTACCTGCTACGCTGGTATGCATAGTAGTAGTTGTAGTAGTTGGCGGTGGTTGGTGAAGACTCAACAGAGCGAGAGAAGCAGCAGCAGCAGCAGCACAAGGAAGAGTGTAAGAGAGAGAAAGAGCACTTACATGCCACGTATTATAAATGTATAAGTATTTTCGCTACGGAGCTGCCTGTGGCTTATGCCGCACGAGCAGCGATCGTAATATTTCGAGCGTAGTTTTGAATGCACGTATTTCACTAAAACTTTACCGGAAAAACATTACGATGATAATGTAGATGATATGTTTGCTTATATGTCATTGCGCACGAAGACGATGCCACCACGATGTCACGAAGCGATCCTGAAGCTGATAAGGAATTATTATTTCTTTTTTCTTTAATGATCACTACTAAGTAATGCAACTTCATTTAATGAGCTTGACATGCCCACGGTTTTTACGAGCTTGCAGCAGCTCTAAAACCAGTTGCGACTCTTGCGCGTGAGAGCTATTATAATAAATAACCTCTGCCCACGCGTGCGTAGATAGATATTTTTCATTTCGCTGAAAGCTCGTCAAGTCGACATCCACGAGCCAGCTCGTTGTAGTAGTTTAACTACTGCAGCACATCTACACGAGTCGAGGCTCAGTCACTCGTGCACAATCGAATCTATCACACGTAAAATTTATACCGCGCATCGAATTGCGAGGATAGTTCGTACATTGATTTTTTCGAAAAAGGAGAAGAAAAGTAAAAAGAAAAAAAAAATGAATGAAAAAGCCCAGGCTCGTAAAAGTAGGAACGAACATTTATTTCTTGGCGGCTCGCACCGCACCAGGTATTTCTCCATATAGCAAAGTCTGTAGCGCTGAAAAGCTCGAGACAGAAATTGCTGTGCATTACGTGACACACACACACACACGTGCACGCCTAAACGATCCTTTATACACACACGCACACACACACAGTCAGGACCTTGCAAACTACTTGTGTATTCTTCGACGGTGTGCGTACTAATATTCCAATTTCCAAGCCTGAAGCTCGTATGCACTCGCTCGCTGTGTTCCGAGCTTCATCGAGCTCTAAAGAGCCTGTGTAACAGCTTATGGCAGCGTCGATCGGGGTTGCGCAATAAATTCTCACCTTTTTTTAGCCGACCGATTCTTTACCGATTTTTTTGAAATACGTCGTACTTCGTACGTATTGCTTCATACGTGTTATCTCGCAATCAAGATCCAAGAAAAGCTTTCATCCAACGCGGCGCAGACCAAGCTATCGCTAATTGAAAAGTAAAAAAAAAAAAAAGAAGAAGAAGACAAGTCGTTAGACGTCGCGATCTCTGCGACGCAAACTCGATGCGCCGAAACTCACTCGCGATAGCGCATATTGACGTACTATTTTAGGCTACACAGCGGTTATAATACGGTATTCATATAAAAGCCAACTGCGCGCGCCAATTACTTTTGATCCGATATACATGTGGTGCGCTGTGTGTGCCGCAAGCTGCTTCGAGTTGCTCGTAATATATAAGTCCTCGCTGCTGCTGCTGCTGCTGCGCAGTGCACCGAACATCGCGCTAGAAAATACATCTTATTTCTTTTCCACTGGTATAGACGCGATTTTGGCGCGCACTTTGCATAACTGGTGTGCGTATACAGTAAACTACTGTGTGTGTGCGTGAGCATACACGCATCGCGAGCACGTAATAATAATAATAACAATAATGATAATAATATCGACGTAGCTTTTGGCTTTTGCCAGAGACACGGAAATGCTTTTTGCACGCGTTCAATGCCGACGACGATGACGCAAGCCTCGTGCGCCCGGCTTACGATCGCATTGCAGCTCGCGTACTACATCGTGTACCAAATGAATGTGCGTATTGTCGATGCGCGATGCGTATATAGTATTATAAATTGCCATACACCTTTATGGACGGTACGCGTCGTCTCGTGATTCGTTGCACTATACAGTAAGCTCGATTTTCAAATTAACGGGGGCGCGCGCGCGGGAGGCATATTTATATTTATCGCGCGTAATAAAGCGTGCACGGATTCGAAAAAGAAAAAAAAAAGTCAAAGACCGGATAATAATAGTGTGCGTGCGGCTGCGATAATAACGACAACAATAATCGATCGACAATGGCGTAGGAGAGAGAGAGAAGCTATATCCGCTCGTTAAAAGTATAATGGTGGTCGTGGTGCAGGCGCATGCGAATGTATTACACGCACCGCACCGCACCGGCCGCCGAGGCATAGATCATTGTTCGTCCGTAATCGAAGGTCATATAATAAACGAAGCCGGTCTCGGACTCTCTCTCTCTCTCTCGAACAAGTTCCTGCGAATGTGCACTGCCGCCGTCGCCGCTGCTGCACTGCGATCTACAAAAGGCACTATACAGCACAGGTATATATATAATAATACAATAAATCCAAAAGCTCGCAGGCGTGAATTCGCACTCGCTCGTACATATTATATGTATATACGTATTTCTATATCTGTGCACGCGTGTGTGCTGCACCACTGGACGCTGGGCCGGATCGCAGGCAGCCTCTCTCCTCTTTACGTGAGCTCTCTCTCTCTCCGAACCATAAGTCATGGATGTGCAGCGGGCGATGGTGGAAGCGGCGGCGGGAAGGCCGTGTGGGCTCGCGCACTGCTTGTCGCCGATAAATAACGCTAACGGCAGCTGAATGGGTCCACCACGCGAATAAGGCGCTCTTTAGCTCTGGCAAGCAGCCACGTGTGTCTGTGTCTGTGTGTGCTGCAGCACCCTATCTTTCTCGCTCTCTCTCTCTCTCTCTCTCTCTCTCTCCGGCCTCTTTCTCTGTGTGTGCGATATGTGCAGTGCACCTTCCTATAACTATACCATTACCCAACGCGGCCGCCGCTGCTGCTCCTCCCGCTGTCAAAATCACACGCGCTTTATGTGCTTCGAGCTTTATCTCCGTCTCTCTTTCTCTATGTGTGCCGGGGCCGAGCCAAACGCTTCTCGTTGTTCGAACCCTTTTTTAGTATACGTCGATACTGCTGGCAACAAGCGCATAAATAGAGCTTGGAGCAGTACTGCACACACACACGACTCTCGTTCGATCCTTTTCACTTGTGCGGTTATACGTATTTACGGATATTTTTACCGGCGAAAATTACACGAGAAAGAGAGAGAAACCGAAATGCATTCGAGCCTCGAATTATACGTTTCCTTTGTGACAAAAAAATTTGTTTGTACACGCAGCTGCAGCAGCTGCAGCGCACTTGTTTTTTAAATACAAAGAGTTAAAAGGACCTTCGTGGACTAGACTTTGAGCGCGTTGCCCACAGTTTGTGTGTATGTGTCGTAGTGGTGATGTATTTTTTTTTCATCTTTTTTAACAAATATTTACGCACTCGCAAATTGTGTGCAAACTGCCGCGTTTAATGAGCTATATATTTTGCTCGCGCGCGTCTGGCCAACCAATTAAGCTCAGGCAAAGATCGCTCGAACTCGCAGTTGCACTCGCTCTCGCCCACCCAAGTCTTCTTATTATTATCATCATTATCATTATTATTATTAAAAGGCCAAACGATACGCGGCACGAGTTTGCAGCCATCGGGTTAATACGCGCGAGCAGCTCCGATGCAAAAATTTCAATTTTCGTATTGGCCGAGTGAGATAAATCGTGGCGGTCTATACATTATGCGCGCTGGCAACCGCGCGCGTTTAAAACCGGATCTCGCTGAGGAAGAATTTCATGCGCGAATGCGAGAAAAGTATATAAATGCGTACATCGAGAACTAATGAAGAACGTTCGACATAAGTTCGAGTCAGCATAATCGCGTGTTTGCGTGGAATCAACTTTTTGATTTCGCTGGTGGTTTAGCAGCTGCGATAATTCATAATTTTATACAAGTTCGAGCTTGATTCCGTGATTCGTTAAAAGATTGACGTTATATCGGCGAATATATAAGTAACTTTTGACGGAATTAAACTTTTTCAACGACCATTAAGGCAAGCTTCAAGACATAAGCTGAGAGAGCTTATTTCGGTGAGTGCCCGACAACTTGCCAACCAAAAAACAGCTGTAAGCTTGTGAATTTAGAAAGAACATTAGCAGATAACTGTCCCTGAGAATGCTTCGTTATTTTTGCTTTGCCACTATCGCATTATCCAAAAGTTGATTCTAGAAACAGTTCGGAAAAAATTTTTGAACGAATTTTTGAAAACTGTGCTTTGATTTAACAGCCAGTCATGGAGGAGTCAGTGAATGTTCAACCCCTGATACGGCCGCCGATATCACCCGAATAGATTAAATACCCAAATAGATAGAATAGAATAGATAGAATGATTGAACAATTTATTCATAAATTAATTTATTTCAGATGATGAATCGCTCGACCTCGCAGTGAAAATAAAATATATAAATCCTAGAGACACAGCTATCTCCATTTTCAATTTAAAGAATAATTTCAGCTTTGCGCTTGCAGATTTACAGATATATAGGTACTCGCCATCTAGTGGTGGAGACTGAAAGTAGTAACATCGGCTTTTGAAACAGTTCAATTTTTAGGTCATTCTAACGGAAAAATCGCCAAAAACAAGTCAAATATTTTTAATGATTTGGTTGTCAGGTTACAATGTTAAGCTTTTCTTAAATTTCAAAATTTTTGAGATATCGATGATTCTAACAAAACAGAGAATACCGCGGATAAAATTTGCACTTCCCCTAAAGAAAAAGTTTTCATAATTCACGCGACGAGAAACAAGGATTAAACGACAGACATTTACACGCGTACACGTAATAATCATAAAACAAATGGCACATCGGCGAGATTTTCCCCGTGGCAGCAGTAGCAGCAGCAACAGTAGCTACCATAATGTAGAATACATTGACGCGCATTTAAGCTCTTTTGGCTCGCGTCATTGGTCTCGTCGATGAGCGCGACTAAACTTCAGCCGTTCAATTTTGCCCTGATCTCCACGCCGGAGCGAGAGACCTAGACTCGCAATATGGCGTTACCTTTATATTACACGCACTTATACAAGAGCTCGGCGTAACGTCGTAAGCCGTAATAGTCGCGCGCGGCCAAATACGTAGCGTATCCTAGCCCGACGAACTTCTCTCTTCGTTATTCTTTCTCGCCGATCGCTCCAGTTCGGTACTTTCACGCCTGGCTAAAGGCATGTGAACGCGCAATGCTTGATAAAGCTCGTCAAAAAATTTTTCCTGCGATGGATATGAATGTATTATATATTAATACGAGTACGAATACTAACGATGTGGATTTTGAGACATTTCTTTGCTGCGTATTTCTTCCCGCACACTTCACACGCGTGGGTTTTTTCATTTTGTTTGACAAGATTACAGTCGAAAATCAAATTTGATTCTTTTACGGCGTCACAAACAAATTTCTGTTTTATTTCCCCTTTATTTTCTATTATAATTTTGTTTTGGGTTTGATAGTCATTACTATATTTCGTATCCTGCGAACGATTTCGAGAATCATCTTCAATTTTCTTAACTGCCCACGAATCTATACTTGGTTTCACATCTTTGCATTCAAAAACTATTTTCACTACATCATTGAGTTCATTTTCAAGCTTAATTTCACATTTTTGTAACACATCATGGGACTGTCACAAAATTAAAATTGTTTAAATTGAATTAAATAAAATGAAAAAAGTACAATGCAAGTTACATATGATTAACAACACTTACTGAACTTCAGCTGCGTGCGGAATATAAAATATCGTATAAATGAATACTTGTTGGTTAATCAGAATAGAGTCAGGTTCATCGAATTTTTTAATAATAAAACAAAAACAAAACAATTTAAAATAAAATAATTTATTAATTTTCTTGATTATTATTATTTTATTCATCCTTTTGTTATCGCACTGCTGCACTCGTCCCCACCTTTGCCCCTACGCCAATCAGTGCGCTCTTGCTTCCTATATAAGCGAGGTGTCCGTCCCAGCAAAAGAAGTCGTCTCTTGATCAGCCAGAACACATTGACTCGCACATGCGCTGCAAAATGCTGCGTTTTCAGTGCTGGTCAACACACGGAGAAGTCATGCAGTCTTTCTGATAGATTAAACTAAATCTCATATCTAATGAATTGTAAATATTTTCAAATAATTTGTTATCGTTGACTGCCTTTACTTTTACAAAAAGAATCTTATAGAATAAAAGTATTTAAAATTTTTTAAAGAATACGTGTGAATTTTCAACATTCATTTAAAATTTTACTATGAGAAAACCATTTTTCGAGCCCAAATGAACATTTACTTAGTTACTCGATCTCCCTAAGCCAAAACGAGAGTCAGAGGTAAACCTCAATGACCAACCATCAACTTCCACTGCAAACGTCTAGTGGATAAAATTTCCGTGGATTTCTTTCATACACATCACATAAAATGGAACTTTTCTGACACTCGAAATCTATATCGAACCTGCACCTCAACTTTCGCCCATTGCGTTATCGGCTAAATTATATTACGCGAGAAGTACATTACATGCCACGTATCCATGAAACACGTACATCGTAAGATATAACACATGCGCATGGAAAATAATGAATTTATATCGGTCTAACGAGCTGCGCGGGGTGAGCGATATCGTCGCCTCGAGGCCGCCGCAATCGCAGCTCGGAGAGAGTCGAGATTCGCGCATTATATATATTTTAATAATCGCGGCACTCGAAAACGTTATAATAATCTCCACTTCGAGCTAGAGCTATACGAGTAAAAGATCTTTCTTTTTGGATATAGTAATAATATCCACGCTTTTCTCTCGTACGATAGTAGACACGCGTGAAATTTAACATTATGGCCTCTACGGGAGCTCGACACACGAGTATTATATAGATACAACGAGATTATTAGCGCTATACACTCGTCGTATTCATTGCAGCACTCCGCGAGACCGTATCCGGCCTCCTCGTCCACGTCCACGTCCACGTCTCTACGTCTTAATGTTATTAATTAACGATTTACATCGACGACGTGACTTACGCGCGTTTACGTATTATATTATTTTGCCCTGCGAGCGCAGCTCTGCTCATTAGCGCGCGAGATATCCGATAAACATTCAATCTCATAGCGCAGCGCGGCACATTAGAAACTGCAGCGCCCGTTTCAACTTTCTTCTTTTATTTTTTTTTTTTCATTTTTTGCTCGAGCCGTCAAATGAGAAAGCAGTGCTGCTGCTCGTGCAGGCTGATGATAAGCGGATGTGCCCGCGCTCGTGCCTGTAAACCTAAACTCGGAGGGATGTATACGCGGATATGCCGAGATGAGAAGGAGTCGAGAAGGGTATAGATTGCGCGCCGAGGTTCTCTCTCTCTCTCTCTACACACCACGCAGAGTTGGCATAATCCGGCCACTTCGTCATGCGGCGCAGCAGCAGAGGAGCTGGGCATTAGAGCTAACGTAAGCTTCTGCTGCTGCTGCTGCTTCTGTTGCTTCTGATGCCACTAGCGACTAAACTCGATGTATTGCACTCGTGCAAAGACGAGAAATTCGCGTATACGCACACACATAAACACAACACATGATACAACACATCCATCTACTGCACATATAGGTACGTATGTATGCGGAAGCTAGCACACGGTTGCGGGGCCAAAATTTATGCGCTACACGGATGCGTCGTCGTCGTTTCTCACGAGCCGACGCGCGTCTCGTACTCTCTCTCTAACTGCAGTGTCTGTGTGTAAGTACAGCTTATGCATGTGTGCTGCTGCTGGGACGACGCCGAGGACGATGATCGCTAATTTGATCCCTGAGCTATTTTATACCTTTGATAGCGTAACGTCGTTTTACGACGACGACGAGTACGAGGACGACTTTAATGCTACGAGCCGCTGCCGTCTTCTCGTACACTTACTCTCTGCAGAGCACAGAACTTGGCTCACTACACATGAAACTCGCGAGGATATTGGATATTTCATCGACGCGACGCGCCCGACGTATTATATATAGACAAGGGATAAGCGATATGGTGCAGTAGTTCGCAGCGTATACCTTTGCGCGCTCGCGTTAACGGCAAGAAAATTTCTTTTAACGCGTACGACGACTACACAACTTCGGAGTCTTAAGAATATAATCGGCGATAAAAAGAGACAAGAAAATTATTATACACCGATATGTATTACCACGCGGCCGGTCGGCTCGGTTAGGCGTACTTACAAGGAGCTGCGTTATGGATATGTATCCAAGTTATGCGCCGAACGTCGATCCTTAACTTTTGCAAAAGTTTTTTATTCTCGCTGCTGCCGCCGCCGCGATGTATGGCAGCCCGTTCGCGTATAATATCAATTTCCCAACACAATGTCGAGGTGCTGCCGAGGGACAGGAATGAAAAAAAGGAAAAATTAAAAAAAAATACGTCGAGACGTAATCTTCTATAATATAATCTCCGCGAGCGCGCGCGAGCGAAGTAATAAAATTTATCAATGAAGCTCGCGAGCACCGCCGCCACTACCAGCCAGTTTTTATGCATATAAAATCCGTTATAATTGACTTTTATGCAAGGCGCGTGCATATTTCCAACTATCGGTGTACACATAGTAGATGTGCTATATATTTTCATATTTATACACGTATAATACAAGACGAGAGTTGTGATGGGGAGCGATCCGAAAGTCTCTCAGCGAGAAGAGACGCGCGAGTTGACGCAGCGGCGGCGGCGCTATATTGACATTTTACGTCGAGAAGATAATTTTCACGGTGTGGCGAGGTATTATAGTAGAGAGTAAACCGCGAGGCAGTATAAATATATGTGTACATAGCCGCGCGCGCGCGGTATGGAGTACAGAATAGTTACACTTCAGATTTACACAGCCATTGAGAATGAGGGAGAGAGAGAGTTGAGGAAAGTGCAGTATATAATTTAATGTATAATGTAGTATAAGTAATTTGCTTTGCACGTGCGAGCGCACGCACAAGAGAATCGACTGCGCAGCATCAACGCGCAGCATCAACGCAACCACATGGCAGCGATCCTAAGTATTTGGTATTTATTTGCTTTAAATTACAAGCTCAGTTAGGAGGACAAAAAGCGTGAAGTCTTCAAAGAAACCTGAAAGAACAGCTTCGAGAAGTATGAGCTCGGAGCAGCGGGTGAACGATTTATATCCAATTCTGCAATGGTCTCGACAAAGTATAAAGGGCACGGATTTTCCGAGTAACCGAAGATTACTACGAACTTAGCTTGAAATAATTAAATCAAGCCAGTGCTTGTGAAGCACAAATTTATTTGTCGAGAAAGGACAGTAACTTTTGACAATGAAAATTATGAAATTTTATGGCAGATTCGCGAGAGAATTTTCTAATGGTTAATTATGGCTATTTTATTAGTGTTACATTATTATAATCTTAATTATTTAATGTTGAACATAATTAACATAGAATGTTCAACATTTAAAATTTCCCAATAACTAAAAAGTGACTTACATTAACACCGCTAGATGGCGAGTATCTTTTTTTGTAAATCTGCAAGTCACAAAGAAAAAATAATTGTATAATTCAAGCCCATTTTAATGAGTATATCGGTTTTCGTTCCTAATAATCTGACAGTTTGACTCTACGTTTTATGTCTTAAATTGAAATATATATAGCCGTCCGACCTAGAGGATTGGCATGTAGCGCCATCGAAGAGCTGCGGATTGCGCCTTGTGTACCGACAAAATCTCCTCGCCATAGTCAGTCTTCGAAGTTAGCCCAAATGATTCACGTCTATTGTCACACTCAAAAGATTTTTCAAATTTACGGGGCTTCTAGAGTAATGCTTGCTACTGAATGATACGTGACAAATTTCACAACTGAAGGGTTTACTACCTTCATATACTGAATCTCGGCATCTCTTAAGGGTACTTTTGCATGTGAATGACTTGCGGCAAATTTCACATTCTAAGGGTCTTTTGTACGATTATGTGCTGTCATGACGTGGTTTTTTTAGTAAATTTTATGTCTATATGTTTTGTGACAAATATCACAATCAAAGGGTTTGCTCCGATGATGCACTGTATTTATGTGATTTTTGACATTACCTTTTAGTCCAAATGCTTTGTAACAAATAGGGTAGTCAGACCAATCATTCGAAGGGTTTACTACGATTATGTACTGTTATTGTGTTTTTATTGAGATCACTTTTGAATCCAAATGATTTGTGGCAAATATCACATTCAAAAGGTTTCCTACGATTATATACGAAACGTATGTGCTCATTGAGGTCACTCTTGAATCCAAATGATTTGTGACAAATGTCACATTCGAAGGTTTTGCTACGATCATGTACTGAATTTATGTGAATTTTGAGATTACCTATTAGTCCAAATGATTTATAACAAATTTCGCACGCATCTAACCAAGAATTAGTAGACTCTTTTTTCACCCTTAAAAAAAATAAATTCAATGAAGTTACCGCTTCAAAAAAATCATCATAGCATGCACAAAAAATTGTATACCTGATCGTGTCCTTTCGACCTTCCATTACTCGTTTGATTTTATTTTTTTACTGTGAATTTAAACGAAATAAGCCGAGAAAATATTTGAGGTTAAACGCCTTGAGTAGCCAAAACTGTACGTCGATTTCACAAATTCGTGAGTAATTGATCACTGAGGAATTTAGATTTTGACTAGCAACCGAACGCATTACTTGTGACATTAGCGAGTTTATCGCGCCACTGTGATATAGCTTTCCCCGTGGCGCGTCTTGGTGATACCTCCCTGTCTACCATCGACGAGCCGTGCGCAGAAATGTATATGTACTGCAGCCAATAATACTACTTTAATCTTTTACCGCTAGATGGCGAGCGCCTTCAACTGCGAACCTGCAAGAGGCAAAGTAAAATTAATATGGTTTAAGTGGAAGTACGGTCGAAGGGACTTTAGTAGTTAGTGTAAGTGAGGTAAATTTTTATTGAAACTTATCAAGTATGAGCACTAAAGCCTTAAAATTATCTACATCAAATATAGAAATAATTAAAATTAAACAACTGCCAAGACCTTTGCCACGTAGGCTCGAAATCCTCGGTGAATTTCTCAAAGCCAGCTCGTTTTAACGGTCAATTCGATACGCGTCACGACTTTGGAGACTCCGCACGCTTGTCAAGAGGCGCGGTAGCACCTATACAACCGCGCCAAATTTAATACACACAGGGGAGATCGTCCGGAAAATAATAACGAAAAAGTGAGTCGGTGCTGATAGACTAAGATAATTCAGTGAATGCGCGGAACAAAGAGCAATGACACAGCAGCAACAGCAACTATATACAATAGCCCTCGACTCCTTTCTATAATATATGAGGCGCATTAGAGGCCGTGCAGTGCCGGGGCTAGCTCGCGAGTACAAGTACATTTGTGAAGCAGATCGCATTGTGCCACACTGCTGCCTGTGTATGTAGCGGATGCGAATTGCAGCCGATCAGTCATCCCGAATATAACGCGAGTAGCTCGCGACTGGACTGGCGAACGCCCCGTGGCTATCCTATATTACGAGATAAGATAACACCTACACGTATACATACCGGTGTTCAGGCCGCTTTTGTTCCGCTGTTGCTTCACGCGCGTACACATATAATATATACATTGTTACGGTGCTACGGTCGGCACACGTGTGGCACTTATTATTCGCGGACGAGGCAAGCAGGCAGAGAGCGAAGAATATGTATTTTACACCGCGTAGACCAGTGGATGCATATACCGATCGGATCGATCGATCATACTTGAGTGAAAAAAATCTATTTAGAGTAAACCGGACGGTCGGCTCGAGGGCACGTGGGCGTAAAAGCGCGTTAAGAACCGTACAAAAAAAGAACAAGCGGATAGAGGAGAAAAGTTAATAATGATGATAAAGGACACTCGAATAAACGTACACCTATAAAACCGAAATATAACGCGCTCGAGCTTGCGGGGATCTCGGGCAGTATGCCAAACTTGGGCGCGCCCGCGTTTTTTGTCTGCCCTGTACAATACAGCAAGCTCTCTGTATTTGTGTGGGGCTGCAGCCACACACACAGATCTATATATATCTGTATAATACGATTGTTGCGGGCCACGCGCGCCGTTTTATACGTTTTATATGAACTCCGGAGCTTTTGTCTGCGGCCGCGACCATAGCGCGATGTATTATACTCATAAAGCCGAAAATTGCGTACTTCGAGAGGACCGTCTAACAAATCATCGGCACTTGCAAGCGACTATGACTGAACTATATATGCACACCAGTTGGTTTTCTCCCTCCCCGCTTATACCTACGTGCGTAGAGCGACGATTTAAATTGCAAATTCTGGTCGCTTACGTGCATTTTCTCTCTCTTTCTCTTACCGTGTCATCGTTGTCGTTTTTTAATTTATTAGCGAAGGATAAAAACTGTTTAATAACCGACGAAGAAACATTGCCAAACGATTAGACCGCTATGTGCGATAATTTGTAAAAATCGTTTGTAAAATTAATTCACGTAATCAACGATCCGCCGAGTCGGTATAAAATATTTTGCAATTAAAAGATTGTGTAAAAAAAGATTCTATTGACCGTGCGCGACGACAGCCAACGTTGCGGGGTTGCAAACTTTTTAATAAGCAGCATCGAGAAAAAACAAAATTGACTGATTGTCTGAGCCGCAGCAAAAAAGTTCTGCGCTTCATTAAAAAATAAAAAACTGCTGATGATAATGATGATGCCTCTCAAAGTTAACTTTCCAATGAAAAATATACCGTCTTTCTTCGACTTGGTATTTTTCATTTTTTTTTCTCTCACTTTTATTCTTCTTCATCTTTTTTCGTTACGTGTACTAACGAGCATTAGGATTGCGCGCGACAAAGCTAAAGATCCACCGGTCGATAATTAGCTCCTGCCACGCGGCGTGGCCTGGTGCACATCCGTTTGTTTATCTTATGAACTCGTTAGCCGTTTGAATTATATATATAGACGAACCGGACCCAGAGGCGAAGAAACGAAACGACGACGACGACGACCTTTGTTTCTGGATGCGCTGCTACTACCGCGAACTTGGGTTTAACTGATTGTGGGGACTTTCGCCTCGTTGAATCTCGCGCTTGTCATCGATTGGCATGTTTCGGACAGCCTAAAGAGTTGCAAGAGTTGGTGTTCAGACAGAAGTGATGCAAATTTAAGCACTCTCTCTCTCGTTTCTACTTATGCACTGCTTTCCTCTTTTTAATTTTAACTAATTCAGTTTTACTTTACTTTCGCTCTTGTATTTGAGTGAAAATTGCATTTAGAACGTAACCTGAGAGCGCCTTATTGCTGTGAGAGCAATACGAAGTATGGACATCGTAGTGTGGCTAACTTAGCAATATAATAACTCTACGGCGATATTTATAATAATATTTATAAGCGTCATTACAACCTAATCAAGTCTTGTAGAGCCAAACATTTTTATTGCTATCGTAGTGATCCCATTATTGTTCTGCTGGCAATACGGCCCTCTCGGTTTGGCCTATAATTATGACGTTTGACGTCAACTTCTTTTAGAATCTAACAAAAACAATACATCGATCAAATTTTACATCATTATATCCAATTTCAGCCTCGATACAGCATGAGCATGAATAATCCAATAAAGTATTATATTTTAATGACGTTTCGATCGTACAATTTTATTACACCTTGAGAAGTCTCCTTTTCATAAAACGTTGAAATCTTGTCAATCTCCGTAATAAAAGTTTTAATGTTAATTGCATCCGAGTGCCTCAAACGGTCGCGCGCTAATTCGTTGTCGTGCAGCTTGAACGAGCGTAAAAATGAAAAATTTAAATAAAAGAACATTTTAATTACGCGCGAAGTAATTGCCTACTTATCACGCGAGATTAGAGCATCGATCCATCGACGTCAAATGAATAAATCAATGAGCGACCGCGATCTTACTGACGTGCCTTGATAAGAGTACTAAAAAGAAGCGAATTTTCCAATTTATTTTCGCATCAATCAGGCGCAATGTAAAAGTCGAATAGATCAGTGACGTGCACGATTCACAGCTATGAAAATGAAATTAATACGATCCATTGTCGGTAAAATATTAAACGCGATTTCTTTCTCTACGCTCAAAGTCACATATAGAAAGTTCATCAATGCACATGGGACAATGCATGTGACTACTATAAGACGCAAAACACAATATGAAATATATTTAATCAAAAGAAGCCTCTGCACTGTGTGAGCTGCTCCCCCGTATACTACTACACTACTTGCATAATGGCCTCGAAGCACACGACGATAATGGCGCGCAGCTATTTTCAATTTCGCTTCCCTGGCAGAAATTAAAGTCTCGCGCTCGACGAGCTTTTTCTTCTTTCTCTCTCTCTCTCTCTCTCTCTTTTTAGCTCGACTCTTTCGAGCTTTATTGGCATTTTTGAGCTTCAAGTTTTTCAGCAGTCAACATTTTTAATGCCTCGGGTAAAAGAAACTTGACCCATTAGCTAAGAACGTCTATATTGAGCTCAATATCCGAGCAAGACAATCGAAAAAAAAATAATACTCGGTCGCGCAATTGTAAGTCATGAAAACTCATCTCGAATATTAATTGAGGCGCGCTCCATATGGTAAATATTGTAGTATTCTACGACGACACACGCCAAGCGTAGACAGATTCGTTTTTCGCACATGCCTGCGATACTCGAATAAGATATCGATGCTGGTAAGATGAAATATTAAAAAAAAAGATCTATTCAAGCCATGTAAACGAAAATATTTGGAAAATTATTGTTATAATTTTATATAATAAAATTTCATTTCATTCCCAGTGTCCCAAGTACTCACTATGGATTGAGCGTGCACTTCCAGGTCTGCAAGGTAGCCAAGGGTCTTTTAAAATGTTTTTAGTTCACTGAATACAAAAATAAAACTTGTTTTTTTGAAAAAGCAAAATAAAATCTCTTTTAAAAAAATATGAAAAAATTCACATTTATTCTTTGACTAGTTCTAACAGTTTTGTTCTCTGCATTTTTCCATTAAATTATTCCTTACGTAATAAAACGTTTAACACCAATTAGCACCATCAGAATTGAAGCTGCTTATTATTCTCAGCTTTCAGTCTTTTCATTTTACTATTATTGACTTTTTTTCTAACAAATTTATTGTAATCTATTTTTGTTTTCGTGTGACAGTGTAACTTGGCCCCACTTGTCCTGGATACTTGCTTTACAGCGGATTGCGAAAAAACCGATTTTTAAGTGACAGTGGAACTGGGCTCCACTTCTGGATACTTGCTTTACCGTGAATCGCGAATAAGGTACCCATAAAAATAGATAGAATACATATTGTGTACTTTATAACTATGATCCATACTTCACCGAGGTTCTGAAAAAAAAAGAGGAAAAAATTTTATTAGGATGATTAGCACATACAATGCGTTACCAAAATCTGTAAACACTCACGCCATAGATCGAGATCCAAACCATCAAACTTTTGAATAATTGGTTAGCAGCTTCTGCAATAGCGATGAGAATACCAGCGTAATAAGGACTCAAGTCCATGTGATTGATCATAAAACCACTGCTCTGAAGGCCCGTTAATCCTATTGTACAGATCCAGAAACATATCCACCAGATTTTGTTGGAAAATTCTACTTCATTTGGCATTATTGTAATCAGCACTACGTATCCTGCCATCGGTACAACCGTACCGAAGCAATTGAAGATCTTTCGTGCTCCGAGTCTCGTCAAACAATTTCGCGCCACCATTTTGTCAGAGAGCCACCCCGAGCCAATACCACCTAGCACCAAGATCGGAAACGTCACGGTTGTGCTCTTAACGACATCCAATGCATCTGACAATTCATACGGATACTCGGAAAGGATGGCCTTTTTTTCCAAATCAAATATAGTCGCGTGAGACGCTATCAGAGTCCAGACAGGCAACGACGTGAAAATCGAGCTCCACGGTATTTGTGGTTTGAACCACGGAAGTTGGTTCACGAATTCTTGGTCGTAGTTCGATCCCAAGAAAACGTAGATGATAACCCAAATTACAGCGAATTGTCCAAGAACGTAGTGCGTTTGGTCGTAAGCCGAGACGTGAGTTTCGATTATATTTGTAAGATATGCAATACCAAGAGCGAAGAGAGCGACAAAGTGCTTGGCGGATAAAACCATTGAGCCTGAAAATGGATAAGTATCGTTAATAATAGTCCTGGTAGATGTCGTTCACGAATATAGAAGTCGGTATGAAAAGCTCACCAGCAGTCGCCCGATGCCTAGAAGATATCATGCGCGACAAGAGCACGTAAACGCAAGGTAGAACCGGCGCCGCGGTTATCCCAAAAAGTATGTGAATAAATATGCTGCTCTTGATGATACTACCAACTTTTGGTATCGGTTTAATCGCGTTCAACGTAGCGATGCCGACAATGCTCAGCCATAAAAGACTTTTGGCTCTCCAATTGGTGGCTGCTACACCAGCTGGTACTATTGTCAAAACGTAACCCAAAGTGTACGCGAAGTACGGGTAAGCGACAAGTTCATGATAACCCAGCGAAAGCTCCAAAGAAGGGAAGAAGCCGGTATGTATGTAATGGGAGTGATAGAATATCAGTACCGCAAAAAATAGCAGAAAGATCTGAGGTGCTGGGTGGCACTTAGCATCTGAAAAATAATAAAAAATTTTGTGAGTCAGTTGTCAATTTTCAATTAAAGAGCATAATTGAACTTTTTTAACCTTTGGAGCAGCGAAATATGTCAAATTGCATAAGTTCGGCAGCTTCATAATATAGCTTTCAAACATATGACAAATTCTCAATAATTATTTAATTCGTGATTTTTATGCCGGCAAATATCAGATGATAATAAAGCAAAAATTCGTATCTGTTCGACAGGTCTTATCAGCATTGATTAATGTACGTCATTGAATATTTTAGTAAAAAATTGAAGTACAGTCTACTTGTCTATAATTTTATAAAAAAAATTACATGAAATATATCACAAAGCCAGAATAAAAAATATCTGTAATAATTTACATATGATAATAGATCAGAGGAAACAGTGGACCATGTACGACTGCACGTACGATTACATGTACGACTAATTAAAAAATGATTTTATTAATGTAAAAAATGAACAAAGAATGGCATCTTGTCATGGAGTCTTTTAAAAATCTAGATGTTTACTTTTCACTGAAATTTTTGGGCTCTTTTCATATGATTTACGTATTCGGTTTTGTCTTATTTTGCGTTTATGTATTCATTTAACTGTAACTTCACTTCACTTCACTAAATTCACTTCGAGTATTTTTCAGAGCTAACCGTCAGAGTTAGAGCACCAAGGTCGCGTACACTATTTCAGAATATGAATGGTTTGAGATATTTTTTTCCATTTTAAGATTATACCTTTGAAATACATCGTTATGTGACTCCATATATAATCGCTGTTTATAATAAAAATGTTGCTGTTTTATAAGTAGTATAATTTTCAATAATGAATTTAATCGAAAATAATATGAATATAATATTTACCTTTATCCCTGTAGACTAATAGATCCGAAGTCATGATTTTACTCTATATCTGTGGCAATGCTTTTTCTCCGATGTACTCGTCATCAAACGATATACACGAAATGACGCTCGTAGACTTTTGCAAGTAGTTTTATACATAAACGACATTTATCTTCAAATATACAAAATTAACACGTTATCTAAGCAGCTCATATAGACGCAATTTCACTCATCGATCGTTATCGTTCCGAATTATACAATCAAATTTTTTCCGGTACCTTATTTTTGTTGTATTAATCTTAACTGTGCCATAGGTGGGAGTGGGTGGGCGCCAATAGGGCCTAAAACCGAGTGATAAAATTCTTTTGTTAACGCAAACAGTGATTGATTCAACTAAAGCTTTGGTAGTGGCATTAGTAAGGTGTTCGCTGGCTAAAAGTAAGAAGCTCTCGGCTCGACTCTGGGCCGAGGTAGAAATATTTATTGCTCTGTATAAAATTAAAAAATCTGATAAGCTCATCAGATCGCTTGGAAAACATGCTTCTCAACATCGTATCATCTGAGTATTCACGTGAAATGTGCAGAATTACATGCACGACAGAAACGCACCTAATAATACACGTTTAATGTCAATTACACCGCCACATAAGAGAATATTCGCGCGCGGAACGGCCCACTAGTTCGGTTATACATGACGAAAATCTCCGATATATTCGTCAAAATACGGTACACCAGTATACACTCACCCACAAGCACGAAAACACGCAGAAATGCCTCGAGAACGACGTAATACGCGTGTATACGTATCATCGCGTTTCAATGGATTTTCGGCTGTTCAGAAACTGCGCTTACCGTACATATACACACGCTGTACACAATGTATGCGGAAATGGCATTTCAAAGAGCTACACAGCCGCAGCCGGCGGACTTGCCGAATATCATCGTGGATCGACGGATCGCTTTGACGACCTGGGGACTTCGGCGAATATGCGTGTCTACGTGAAAAAAGCGCACGACGAAAATAGCGCCCACGCGTCGATCGACGATGCAAAAATACGATGCAAATATAGAAATGTTTAACATCAATAATGGCCTCATGATCAAAAAACGACCATTTCAACTGTCATTTTTTTGTTGAAATTATGTAAATTTTTTCATCCTATCCAAAAGTGTGGAAAATCTTTAGGGCGACGACACACCGCTAGCTCACTTAAGTCAGCATTATTCTTACAACAGCTCTTGTAAAAATGTAAAGCGCACCTATGGATATCTTCGATAAAGCTCTCTACACGTTGTGAAAGAGAAAAACATGCTCGCGCGCTCATTAAAAAATAAAAATGGAAAATTTTCAAAGCCTCCAAAGTTGTTAACTCTCGTATTTCAAAGAGCATCGTTGGAACAGCTCACACACACACACCCGCATATTAATACAGTGGCAGGGTGCACGTTATCGTCGCGAGATTCTCGGAAGGAAATATCCTTGCGTTCACGCGCGCACATCAGCCCAGACATCGGTGGTGGGTTTATTTTAGCATAAACGCGCTGCTTCACTCACACAAGCAGAGTACGCATACTGTAACGGGTAGGGCATAAACGTAATACACACGTCACACGTAGCGCTGAGAATTCGTCGCCTTCCAGTTCGAATGTATCGAGTTTTATCAGTACGTATACTTTGCATACATATGCTCCGTCTCTCGCTCGCTTGACGCGTTGTTGGAGTTGCTGCTGCTGCTGAGCGTCGACTTTGTCTGCGAACGCACGTGAATGTGTGTATGTGTCTGTGCGTAATGTAATACATATTATCCCTTTTGCTCGAAGCTTCGTAGTTTCGCGGCGCACTTTGTCGCGTATAGACACATATATAGTACACACATACTTATACGCCTGTATGTGTGCGCACGCTTATTATTATATATCGTATGCCACAGTCACTGTCGACTGCGTTGGCAAAAGTCTCGGGCGCGAGCGAGAGAGAGGAGATGAAGCGTGCACCCGTCAGGTTTCACCAGACTAGTTCGATAGAGAGAGAGAGAGAGAGCCCGAAAGGTATAACTTGTGCATGTGTACGTGTGTGAGCGCACTGCTAACCGCACAACGATCTTTACACGACTGTGTGTACGGTACGCGAAAGCTTTGATATAGCTTCCGGACTCGTTTCCCGTGTATATCGTATATAGAGTAAGATGTAGTTCAGCAAAGGTACAATACGTATGGTTACGTACACACAGTTCGATGTAAAATCACTATCCTGAAAAAAAATTCGAATAATACATAATGCATATATTAGTATGCAATAAAACTCGAACGATGGGAGAAAAAAGTTCAAAACGCGCATAGCTGTGTGCGCTCATTGTTTTGGATAACATAGTTTAACACAGAATCATTAGCCACTGGAGCTTTTTTCAAGCTTTTTGCTTGAATCTGCATCGATACATTAGACTTCGACGCGCTGTAAAAAACCTGCTCCAAAAACTATAGCATACACGATGTAATATTTAATAAAACAGAAGAGGTGAAAAAAAAAATTGGAAATTAATCGAGTACATAGTACAATTACGAGACTATGCTGCACGCGCGTGAAATATTCGTCGCGCGCTTGAATTTCGATAGGGGTTTACATTAAGCTTGCAGCAGTACATTATTTAATTAGCGCACCGCGACGTATTCCGACGTAAACCTCCGCGACAAATGTTCAATAACTACGCGACTGCAGCGCGCGGAAGTCGCCGCTGCTACGCTGCTGGCTCTTGAGGTTTTTCACCGCAGTAAATCCAATTACCGAACTATTAATTCGAAATCATGCATATTTCGAGTGCGCGACTAATGATTTTCTTTCTTTTTTTGTACCTTTGGATCTTTACTGTAAGTACAGCGGATTTGTAGCGGATCAAGACTTTATATCAAATTATAAAGTACAGAACGGGGTGCAATGGTGCAGTGTAGCAGTGCAGCAGTCGGGAGGAATTTTCTCCTAGTACATTATTATAACTTTTTGCATTTTACAGATATATACGTTATAGGTACGAACGATTCAACTTTCCAGACTTTCGATTCTACGCAGACAGTATATATTTTCAAATATGGAAAATTGCATAAAAAAACAATGAAGTTTTCGGGGTTGTCGAGCTTGTGTATCTATATGCGGTGCATTATTTCAAAAGTGTGATATTTGGAGTGGGTAAAATGGGCAATATTGGAAAAATTGAAAAACTTATTTTCTTCTATTTTGAGTTTAATTTTTCCGGACCCCCGTAGTTTCTGACACTTGATTCTTTGTTTTTTCATGGAATATTTACATTTTGCCGGCCATCATCTAATCCGTTTATTTTCTTATTGCAAACATGAAAATTTGTCACGAAGGGGACACTCACGGAGGGGACAAATCGCACTTTTATCAAATTTCACGACGACAACAAAGTTGAAAATTTTTTTTCCGATCACGCACAAAAATTGTTTGTAAAGACGAACGTTTTTACGCCCCCAGATTCAAAAATAAAAAGTGCTAGCTCAAAAACTCGTCGATCACGGAGGAGACACTTTATATTACTAGTACGATTTTCGTGTGCAAGTATTGTTATAGCGAAGCTGCAACTAAGATTTGAATATTCTACGGGTAAAAATCGAGTACCTTAGTTCTGAAAGATGACCCTTGTATAGTTGGAGAGGTCAAAATTATTGTCTAGCACGTTTACTGGCACTATATTTGTAATGATGTAAAATTTCACATAATTTAAGGACACATTTGTAACTTATGTACAATTGTTTTGAGACTATTTAAGATGACGAGTCATATAAAAAAACTTTCTTTAGGAAGTATAGAATAAGGCCCATGTATCACAATATTGCTGGATATTTGTAAAAATATTTTTAATGAGTGAAAACAATCGATTCTGAGTTCAGGACAGGTCACGGAGGGGACATTTTGTGTGTTTATCCGGCTGGCGAATCAATGTGGTCTTTTTTGATGGAAATTTTATAGTTGCGAGAGGTAAAATTCGGTAAAATAAAAGGTTCTACCGTCTTAGTTTTCATTTTTTTTAAGTTTTCTAACAGCTACAATAACAAGACATGTCATATCACGCTTTTGAAATAATGCACCATATATGCGGGCGTTAATAGGCATTTTTCAAAAAGAAAAATATATAAGAAATTTGCCTGCTACTGCTGAGAGAAACTTCACGCGCGAGATTTCTATACATTTACAAGGATAAAATCGACTTTTTGCCGTAATATTATTGGAAATATTCCGAAAACTCAAGTGCGCTTGAGTTGCTACGCGCTTCACGATTCACTTCAGAAAATAGCATATATACAAGACGGATATTATTTTGACTTTTTCACGCTCATCTTGTTTATACGGAACCGGCAATGATGCACGGCAGCTGCCAATCTCGAGAAAAATAATAAATAACGATCATTCAGGAGTACGAAATTGTGGAGGAATAATGCTCTATCTATGCAGCTCTGACACCATATAAAATCATTTGTTTGAGTTCTAGTTTGAAGAAAACTTCGTTTGAAACCTCAAACTTTCAGATTCCGATGGATCCCCCGAGATAAAAATTTTTTTTATTCAATAATATGACGAAAAATGTATTTTTTCGAACATTTTTTAGTGCGCAAAAAGCGTTTTTGGACACTTGTGTGCGGTAAAATGCCTCATTTTGGAAACGAGTGTGCGGTAAAACGCCTCATTTAAATGAAAGTATTTTTCGCCTACTATTGCATAAAATTTTGTATGCAACACGTGCCCAGCTTTTTGCGCACAGTGTGCGGAAAATACACTCGCCCGTGCCCGCATAGCCGACACTCGTGTCTTTTTCCGCACACTCGTGCCCAAGAACGCCTTTTGGGCACTTGTTACATAAATAACTATTGAAAAAGTGGACCACCCTAATATATGGTGCATTATTTGGAAAGTGTGATATTTGGAGTGGATAAAATGGGCAATATTGGAAAAATCGGAAAACTAACTTTCTTCTATTTCGAGTTTAATTTTTCCGGACCCCCGTAGTTTCTGACACTTGATTCTTTGTTTTTTCATGGAATATTCACTTTTTATCGGCCATCATTTAATGCGTTTATTTTCTTATTGCAAACTTGTTACGGAGGGGAAAAATCGCACTTTTATCAAATTTCACGACGATAACAAAGTTGAAAATTTAAGGACAAGTTTATAATTTAAGGTTAATAATTTAAGGTTTATAATTTAAGGACACATTTGTTACTTATGTACAATTGTTTTGAGACTATTTCAGATTACGAGTAATGCAAAACATTTTCTTTAGGATTGATAAAATAGGGCCCATGTACCACAATATTGCTGGATATTTTTAAAAATATTTTTCTGTATCCTCCGCCGATAGTAAAAAATAATAAATTGATTATTAATGATATATCAGACAAAAAAATGCAATTTAATTTTGCTGTAGCGTAGCGCTTTAAACTTTCGGGTCATGCGCTTGCACCGCCCTCTTGCGACCATTATATTACCATTAATATTAAGTACGTGCGATGTATTTATTTACGTTGTCTGCTTGTTTATGTTTGCATTCGAGGCAAGCTTGCAACTTGGACAGGTAACAGTTGTCTATTATAGAATTCGAGTAGTCTTAATTTTTCATTTTAAGTAAAACGACTATGCTGACGAGTTGAAGTTAACAAATACATAAGATGAATGCAAGAGTGCGCTGCGAGCGCAGAGCAAAACATGTAAACATTTGAAAGGGGCCGTAAAAGTCGAACTTTCGTGCGCAAAAACACGCATGAAAGTCTATACTTTCGGCCATAGGATACAGAAAAATTGTATACATCACGTGGCACGAAAGTTGAATTTCCGAGCGTGCGGGTTATGACGCCGAGGCGAAGCCGATGTGATGTAATCTACTATTTAAGGCTCCTCTATACAGACGGACAAATACCGACATACCGATATTATTTTGTACCCATTTTTTTTTATTCTCTAGACAACCGTTGAACTTGAAACTTCGTGGGAGTGATTATGAAACTGATAAAAATGTGCCTCTGGAGCCAGTTTTCAATAAAATGTTTAATAAAATAATTTTAACTAATTGTTTGAGAATACGTTACTTTTGAGGTTATAAAAGGGGGATAATAGAACATCAAGCTTGTTTGAAAGTAGCGGTCATTTAATTGAAAACTGGCTCCAGAGGCACATTTTTATAAGTTTCATAATCACTCCCACAAAGTTTCAAGTTCAATGGTTGACCAGAGAATAAAAAAAATGGGTACAAAATAATTACGTACTTGTTATCGACTGAGTGTGTATAGAGAGCCCTTAATGAATGAAAACAATCGATTCTGAGTTCAGGACAGGTCACGGAGGGGACATTTTGTGTGTTTATCCGGCTGGCAAATCAATGTGGCCTTTTTTTATGGAAATTTTATAGTTTCAGTAGGTAAAATTCGGTCAAATAAAAGGTTCTACCATCTTAGTTTTCATTTTTTTAAAGTTTTCAAATAGCTACAATAACAAAACATGTCATATCACGCTTTTGAAATAATGCACCATATACGTTGTCGGCGCATTTACATATAAATAATAATAAGGTGCGGTGCGCGAGTGGGTCTAAAGCTCCCCGGCCTCACATGGCGCAAACTGCTCTCGTGAGTTGCAGTGTGTATAATACAATATCGCATCATCCTCCTTCACCTTCTCGTCGTCATTATCATCGTCGTCATTGGGCTTCATATGTGTGTTGTTTGTGTACGTTAGTATGAGTATATGAGGCGGTGGCAGACACAGCAACAGCAGCAGCTAACAACCATGTATAATTCCTGAGCCGAATCACTCGAGACGCGAACGCGAGAGTAAATTAGGCCAAACAAACCCCACGTATAACTGAGATACAGGTACCCATCCACGTATACATATACTATACTATAACGTAGGTAACCGAGCTTTTACGCTAAACTATATAATATCGTTGATGCATTTTCTAAAGTGAAAGCGAGTAAGAGAGAGAAGCGCTTTTGCGAATCGTCTGAATATTACATGTGTTTATGCGAAAGCAACGCGTGTACCACCACCACCGACACACGTGCGCGATATATGTTATATGTACTCATGAGTCAACGCTAATAATTCATCGCGCTTGGCGTGGAAAACATTTATTATGATATACGTTGTTATACGATATAATCAAGAGGTGCGGTAGCACCAAGCCGGCAAAGTAAAAAGAAATATATAAAAATATTTAGGCAAAAAAATATTTATACAAAACAAATTATTAATAATATTTTATAAAATTATGTTTATAAAAAATATGATCATTAAAATAAGTTACCACCAGATAGGTATCATTCGATAAGGAATCGAAAATAATGAACCCATGCAAATTTTAAGATAATTTGGTGCATTGGATAAATAGATATAACCTTCCAAATTTTTTACAAGATGCAAGATTTCGAAAGTTCTAACTCTACACTGAAAAAATTTTGCACTGAATAATAGATCTCTACAGCGTGAATGTATCTTATATTCATCAAATGAACAACTATTTATGACACAGTGAACACAAAACAGTATACTAATATTTTGAAGGGAATCATTTGTCACTGTGACAAGAATTTGGCTTCACGCGTGACGGTATATTGCGATATCGACAATGCACATGTCAGAACCACCGTAAAGCCAACGCTTGAAATCGATTACGGCTACGCATGGCACTATTTATTAGCTGGCTGGCTATAACATATATGTATACAAAACGGATAAATTAATTTTTTTCCGTGTAAACTTATTAGAAACTATCATTTGATACACATATTCATGCTTATGAAGTCATTGAAACAAATCGCCACACTTATGTAGAGGTTCAATCACTAACCAAAACTTCACCATTGTTATTTGTTGAACTAGTTAATAATAATGATGTTGTTACTAGGCATAACTGATAAGCGATATTTTTGTTACCTTTGTAAATAATATTGATAAGTACAATAAATCACGACTATTTTACTGCAATATTTTATAAATCTTTTTTTTTTAAATAACAAAGTTTTTACAATATTTTCGAATATTATAAAGAAAATAGGCTCGTTTATGTAAGATTTTACTTAAATATAGTCCAATCGTCGAATCGACAACAAAAAGTGCTTGATAATCGCGTTCACCGTGAACCTAAATCCCTGACACCATCGTCGTGAACTTTTTACAAGTTATAGTCCAATATAGTCCAATCGCCCCGACAACATGAAGTGCTTGATAATCGCGTTCACCGTGAACCTAAATTCCTGTCACAGTAGCCGTGAACTTTCTTCAAGTTAACTGGTGAATATAAAGTTAAGACACTATAGTGTGATATCAATAAAAGACCACAGGTGAACACGAATTCAGTGCAAAATTTTTTCAGTGTACTCTAATAATTCACTCTTAGAATTTTCAATTTCCCGGAAAATTCTTCTTCTAAATTGATAATTGACTAAAGTACCGTTTTAAGGTAATGCTTCAAATGGTCGTTTTCATGTCAGCCACGAGATCTCAGCGAAAAAATTTTTATAGCACTGCGTGGCATAAGTTCACATCTATGGCACGCTTTTCGGTGGCATAAGTCGCACATTCTGGCACCGCTGCGTTCGCATCACACTCACATACGCTCGTGCGCTAACCTCACTTCGCGCTACCAGAAAGTGCGACCCATGGCTCGGAAAAGGGGGCATAAATGTGAACTTTGCACAGTACTATAAAATGTTGTTCGATACTCGGGCCATAGGGGACACTTTTCGGCCCAGCTAAACTACGCCGTGCCAAAAAGTGTTACTTATGGCACTTGTATCGAAAATTACTATTATAGCACTGTGTGGTTCAAGTTTACATTTATGGCACGCTTTTCTGTTGCATAAGTCGCACATTCTGGCACCGCTGCGTTCGCATCACACTCGCATAGGCTCGTGCGCTAACCTCACTTCGAGCTACCAGAAGTGCGTCTCATGGTCATCAAAGGGCGCATAAATGTGAACTTAGCACAGTGCTATAAAATGTTGTACGATTCTCGTGACATAGGGGAAACTTTTCGGCCCAGCTAAACTACGCCGTGCCAAAAAGTGCTACTTATGGCCCTCGTATCGAAAACTACTATTATCAAAATTTTGTATCATGATTCGGAAAGGTCTTCAACCATACTACAATAGTTCACTCTCAGAATTTTCACTTTTCAAACCAATTCAAATTCCTTATCGATTATTAACTCATGTGTCATTTTTGCGAAAATGTTCAATCTTATGAATAATTTTCGCATTGATTTTAGACACGAGATATTAAGAGGAGTCATACACCAATTCAATCCTCTTTGACATTTTTGTGATATAAATCAAAGTTTAATGTCAATCTACATTTTCAACATAAAATTGACAACTTCGAGACCTACAAAATGTGGAAAAAGTTTTAGAATAGGCCTTTACATCTAAAAATAGTTAATTTTTGCTAGTTTAGCCTTTCGACACAATACGCAAGGTTCAGATCAAAGTTTTTCAAGTGGGGATAAAAATCTTCAAAGAAGTCTCTTTTATGGGCTGAGTGTTCTGGAATTTTGATGTAGACCTTCATATCAGTTCTATTATTCAATATGTGCTCAGAAACATGAATAAATATTCCTATTTTTTTCTTTTTTTTACATTGGCGTACAAACTGTTTTATAACTCTAATTAAAATTACAGAAAACTCAGTCCATATAGGGTACTTTACGATTTTGTGCCAAAATAAGCTATTTTTAAATTTAAAGGCCTATTCGACGACTTTTTCCACATTTTTTAGATCTCAAAGTTGTCAATGTTGTGTTGAAAATGTAGATTGACATTAATCTTTGATTTATATCACAAAAATGCCAAAGAGGATTGAATTGGTGTATGACTACCCTCAACGAGGTCTGCTCGTCGGGATTCTTCAGCGGGAATCCACACTAGTGCCATGACGCCGCCCGCCAAAAACCATTGCTTAGCCAATTGCGCAGTGTACTCGCGCATTCATAGATTACTCAAAATCTGAACATATATCTTTTGAAAAATGTATTAGAACGAAATGTGTGCATAATTAATTGCTTTTTATAAAGTGTTAGAATTTTACACAATTTGGTTTCATATAAAAAAAAAGTTATGAAAATATAAAATAAATATGATGCGTAAGATTAATTTTGTCAATTACAAACGTGACACTAATTTAGCCGATAACGTAGGAATTTGTGATCGAGGATTGATATGACTCAAGTATGAGTAAATAGGAGATCGATTATGATTGCAGGTGAAAAAATTATGATATGAAGTGGCTGTATTGCACCTTCAAAAAATAATTGAATGTACTTCTTTGACGATTATTTTGAGGTTTTATTATTAATTATAATGGAATAAACATTACAATGAATCGGTCACGTTGATATTGAAATTCTGTTGTTGCTAATAAAAGTTCTTCTATATTATCATCAAGAATACAATTCTTTGCCGGAATTCAAACTTATTTAAAAGTTATTTACTCGGGCCACGCCCGATTGCGCACTGTGTTATAATTTTCTCATTAAAATTTTATTCATCATTATCATCAAACTTTTCATTAAAGGAGGCTGTAGCGAAAACAAAAAAAATTTTATATCGAAGTAAAATTTTAACCAATGTTAGTTTAAGAAATTACGGATAAGATTTAAAAAAAAGAATGGATTCAAACGTAGGAAATAATGAGATTTAAATTTTTGGCCTTTTAGCATTAGATATTATGACAAGTGTCAGTTTTTCGTGAACTGTGAACTCAAATTACTTTACAAGTTAATGAAATCATTATATGTTGTGGGAAATTTCATTAGCTTTCGAATGATATAATAAAAAATGTGTGTTTACAGGCACATAAAAAAGTTATGAATTTTTTAAAAATCCGTAGCCGTACCGAGTCACACGACACGAACGGTAAGGCTCTGCATCTAAGCATGTTATAGCTGTAGCAGACGCTGCTGTGTATTGTGTGCCGCGCAACGTACCGCGACGCAGTGCAACGCAAATGCACCTTAAGTCGCTACAGCCCCCTTAAACTTCAATTTATTATTCTATTACTAGTGCTTGTAAGGATCATATGCTTTTTTTCTTGTTACGAAATATTTTCAAAAGCTTCCAGCCCAAAGCAATTCGAAAAGAATCGTAGATAATTGTATTGATCTTCTGTCCATGCTATGCAGGCAGTGCTCAGGCAATACCTGCCCAGATCGTCTTTGAAAATTTTATCGGAACTGTAATCACTATGACTGCACTTTGGACTAGGATCCACGAATTGCTTCAATTTTCCATCCAGACCGATTTTCACGAGGTACTTTCCAATGCTGGGATAATAAATATCAGACGTGAATATGTTCATCAGAAATCCTTCGCCCATCGGCAAATTGTAGATGGCTGGTCGTCTTCCATTCCTTTTGACGTTACTGACTGAAAACCAGTTGATCTCTTTATCCCCGAGTTTGAACTGGGTGCATTTCATGGTTGTATCTTTGAGCATGTCTTGGGCACATATGCCGATCAATCCATTGTCCAAAGAGACAACGGGATAATTCACACTTTTGATATGAGTTAAATTCTGTCTTTGACCTAGAAGCGTGAAAAATGTCTCATTAGTGTTAATTTAAATCTCGAAAATCAAAACACATTTCTTTATCAATTACCGTTTGGCTGAATAAGAGCTACTGTCATCAAGCTTTCCATGGAATGGGATACTTCCATCAGCAAATAGCCCTGGTCCTTTGACAATGGAAAGATTGTCGCTAGGTGGCCTAAGTAAGTTGGGTAAGTGAGCCACTTACCGACCTTCGAAGCAATTCCTTCCGCATTGATCGAAGATTTATTAACGCTCATCTTATCAAATGAAAAAACCTCAAAATCATCTTCTCCTTTGATATAATTGTCGCTGAGAGACTCATAAAAAACTAAATCATTAGGAATCCATTTATCAAGTTGATCAAGATCTTCCGAAAGTTTGGTCGTTTTGACGGTACAATCGGAAAAATTGACGATGCTGAAACGCAAGTGGGACGTCACGTTCGTTTTCTGTCCGGGTTTCTCCAACCATTTCAAGATCGCTCGATCTTTACCCAAAGAAGTGATACTGTAGTCACGCGAAGTGATAAAGTTACCGGACTCGGAGTGCAGCGTGACGTTGCACTCGTCCACTTTTGGGCTGGCTCCCCAAAAATTCGCACGTACTCGACGAATAATACACTTCTTCTGCGTGGTCTCGCTGTGTCTATCGCACGCGCCGTAATAGACAGTTGTATTTTCGATGAAATTCTCACTGTACACTATTTCAATTTTATCATTTTCTGGATAATACGATAATTCAGTTCGATTAGTGGGAACCGCAGGCGAAACCGAACCGAGTATTATCGGAAATATTAGGCCGTTCAGAGCAATGACGACTGCGTTGAAGATTCCAAATGTCGTCATCGTTGTCGATATTATATGTGCTGGTCTTAACTCGTTGCTAACCAAAACCGTACTGAGCTCTTACTTTTTTTCGTCTTGATTTGATACTCATAGCAGCGCAAATAACCCGCATGTTTGATTATGAAAGTGAGTCACGAACGAAACGATAATGATACTTGATAGTTGATATTTTTTGAAAAACTAACTTATCAGTGTTAGTAGTGGGTATATATTACAGACAAGAGGTTTTTTCAACTACATATTATGTAAAATAATTACGGTTTTCTGTGATTTTATATACATATATCAATCATAAGAGTAGGTATTATCCATATCTAATACATGGAACTTCTCAGATTATTTAGCTCATTTGCTCATCGCCAAAAGATACATTTTTCAATAAGTTTTGTTCAAAACTTTACTAAAGAGAAACTTTTTTCACTGAAAATGATTGTTTAGGGTAAAAGCAATGAAGTCATTGCGACATCTTCTTATACGCACTCATACGTATGTAGCGTTTTGCTGAAAAGCAAATCTATTTTTCGGCATTCTTTACAAAGATAACTTAAATATGGTACTCATCAAATAAGGAACACTTTCTGTAACGGGTGTTTGTGTCATTACTTACGTCAGCTATATAATGAAAGTGATAAAATATTTAGTAAGAATGTGTAGTGGCGCGCAAGTTTGAGAGTAATGATTAGAGCAAATTATGACCAACGCTCTTATCTTTTGATAACCTTAGTGGGCAAAATACGATTACGATTATTTTTTAAAATTTTTTGAATTAAAAAAAAATTTCGATTATGTGTACAAATATTGGACACATTTTACTCGTGTACAGAAATACCCGTGTACAAGTTTCATGTGTACGAATGATACCTAACCCCTTAGAGTGTTGGTTAATATGATATAACAGTCTCTTAATAGCCATGAATAATTTAAATTACACTCCGCATTAGACTCGAGGCACAATTCAACACTAGTCCGGATAATATAAAATCGCGGTACAAAGTGACGTAAGCTCTGCACACGCGGGTCGTCAATATATAACTTGAGATTTTGCATAATTTTGGAGAGAAAGTACCTTTCAACGCCTGACCGTCCATGAGCACCTGATAACAGACATTGCGAATTTTTTGCGGATTGCTAAGTTTATTGTTTTTCTCGCTAAACCCTCATCGCCTCATCTTGACCACGATTTTCATCGATGTATTGATTTGCGTGTCTAATTCACACCTTATAACTTATAAGAAGCATCCGCACACAGAACTTTCGCATTCTCCGTTATGTCATTTTATCATACCTGATTTTTATAACTGTTTATAACAAATTAAGGACGACGTAGCACTTACATCTAGCCCGCGCCAAAAAGTATCGCGTCATGAGGTTAGGGTGACATAATTTACAATAATATACATGCACTTATTCAAATGATCATTATGATTTCGTCTTATTACATGACCACAGAGGTACGCATGTCACTGGTTTGTGCTCATTAAAGAGTCATTGAAAATTCCTAAGCCATGGACTTGCCCGGATATATTACAATCCCTTCACGATTTGTGGATGTGCGGTTGCCAAAGCGCATAATTATAAGAGTCAATAAACTCTCTGTATAAGGCTCGTATACCTTATATACGATATTAATCATTTCAAGGGTTCACATACAAAGCTATAAACTAGGCAAGGTATAATTCCAATCATCGATACAAAATAGGCAGCAGCAATACAGCAGCAGCAATATAGCAGCGGTAGCAAGAACGACGACAACAACACGCGTATAATCGAATGCTTGCAGGATCGATGCAATTCGCAAAGAGAGTCTGCGATTGTCACCAAGGTCTATGTGTATAAACGCCGTTACACAAGTCGTGGGCGGCTCCATAATACGTGCGGAGCTTTGATTTTGCGAGCGAAAATGCGTATACCATATTATTATACCGTATGCTGCAACGGGGCGAGCCTACAGCAGCTTTTGACCTTTGTGTTCGGTATAAATTTTCACGTCGGCGATGTAAGCGATTTGTTATACATATTCCGATGAATGTCAACTTATAAATATCGTAAAATGTATACGAAAGAAACGAAAAATATTGCCCATAAATTTTATGATGCGCCATAACGTAGTATACGAGGGACTGTACATCACATGCACATGTAAAACATTCCACCATTTAGCTGCCAAATTTTCGGTTGAAAACTGATCAAACCTTTTTTAATGTTACAATAATAAAATATGAACGTTCTCGGTCACATAATAAGCATGAAGTCTGTAGGTACAGACAATTTATATTCATGGTCTAAATATTATAAAATTACGAAATATAAACAAATAAATCCGTGTCTTAATTTAAAACTATATAAACATAAACAATCTTCACATCGTTCCTTTATAACTGGAAATATTTCAAGCCAAACAAATTAGTACGAGTACCGTCATTGACGTTCAAACAAGACGTAACATCAAAAAGTAAATTTTACTGATTCCATTTTCGTGTACAAAATAGAAGAATCCATTATTCAATTTAGGTACCAGAATGGATGAAAGTGAAAGGGAAACAAGGACAATTGTCTCTAAATATAACTTTAGTGATCAACAAGACATTGTTGCTCCAAATGACCCAGAACGCGTTGCTATTATTTGTCTGGAGACATTTACACAAAAGTCAAGAACGACTAGACACCGAAACGCAATTCACAATAACCGGAAAGATTGGGCATGCGACAAGTGTGACAAGAAATTTGAACAAAAATCGAAATTGATAAGGCATCAAAGGACAGTACACGAAGGTCGCAGAGATTACGCATGCGACAAATGTGAGAAAAAATTTACACAAAAACATAGTTTGCTCACCCATCAAAAAACAGTGCACGAAGGTCGCAGTGACGATGCATGTGACAAGTGCGAAAAAAAATTTAGGAATCAATACAATCTGATTAGGCACAAAAAATCAGTTCACGAAGGTCGCAAAGATTATGCATGTAACAATTGCAAATTGACATTTGGAGAAAAATCGATATTAATCAGACACCAAAAATCAATCCACCAAGGTCGCAAAGATTATGCATGCGAGAAATGTGGCACAAAATTTGGACAAAAATCGGATTTGGTAAAGCACCAAAAGTTAGTACACGAAAGACGGAAAGATTACGCATGCGAGAAATGTGACAAGAAATTTGGACTGAAACATCATTTGCTCATGCACCAAAGGACAGTACATGAAGGTTGTAAAGATTTTGCATGCGACAAGTGCGAGAAAACATTTGGATACAAATCGCATTTGCTTGTCCATCAAAGGACAGTACATGAAGGTCGCAAAGATTTTGCATGCGACAAGTGCGAGAAGAAATTTGGGCAACGAGGCAATTTGTTCAAACACCAAAAAGCAGTCCACGAAGGTCACAAGGACGATACAAACAAAAAGCTCGAAAAAGAATATTTTACACTGTCGTCTTCGAACGTACCCGAAAAAACAGTCGAAAAAGTTCCCGGAGACAACCTATGGGACAAGTGCAATGAGTGGTACGCTCAAGTGCCCGATTTCCTCACTCTCCCCAAAAATATTTTCGCGGACGAAGAACTATAAAGTTTAAGTACGTTGTATATGCGGTGAAATTTTAGCATACCAAATCCATTTGATTAATCACTTTATGTTTGCTAACGAAGGCAAAGTTCTTAAATATTACAAGGGCGAAAAATTCATCTGACCGCGATCATAACTAAGATGTTCATAAAAAATGTGAAGGCTTTGAGTTTCAACAAGACGTGCCTAATAAAAATTTTGTACAAAGGAACGTTATATGACCTCGTACTTGGTACTACTGAATCCCTTAAATGTACCGAAAAATATAAATACTAGAAGTTCATTCTAGAATACATTTCATTTCGAAATATAGTGATCGTGATGACGCGACCATTACATTATATTAAATACTTGACCAATTTATAAAAATAGTTTACAATTACCAGAGCTTTTCATTATTTTCTAACATATTTCATGTATAAAGCAGCTTTGAATACATATTGATACGATTCAATTATCAATAAATTATTTTTATCAAATGAAAGTACCAATTAAAATTTCGATGGTTTTTATCTTCCTTCCTAACATTCACCTTCAAGAACAATAACCAATATTCATTGACGATCGCTCATATACTCGCAAGGTACCATGTGCAGTGGTATACACAAGCCGCGGGGAAAATATGGTGTTGTGCGCGCGCGCGACAAGCCACAGCTCGTGTACATAATCCGATTCACTTGACACCGCTGCTGCAGCTTGAGCGTATACGTACTACCCGCCATATGTATTTTTCACTTTAATATACTTATATAGCCTGCAACACTAGTCACACAGCTGTAAGCGTACTCGTACAGTAGTGTGCCTGCTTATAAACGTCGCGCGACTAGCGAAAAAAAAAAGAAGAAGAAGAAGAAAGCGAGGAAGAAGCCGTATTATGATAATAATGCGGAGTGACGAATTGCGTGGCAGCGACGTTGAATATCGTAATGTTCCACACTGCAAGTACGCGGTGTATTACAAGCATGTCGCGCGCGCGCGATCCACGAGGTGCTGCTGCTGCTGCTGCAGCACACACGAGGTGATAATGCATTAAGGCGCGCACGAGTCAATTTTCTGTGAAGATCAGACACGCGCGCGCGCATGAATATATTACGATATTCTTCTTCGTCCAAGTCTAGTCGTGCCCCGGGTGTATGGAATAATATTATAATATAAGGGCTCGGAGTCGAGCGAAAGATACGTAGAATTGCTCGGGAGAACATTTGCCATGCGATCTGCTTTATTTATCCCTCGTATATGGGGTGCTGGCATATCTATGTATATAGACACGAGTTTTCAAGGAAGTGTGTATATCCGCCACCCCGCCACTCGAGTTTATACGATTTACCAGGGTGTGGATGATTACGTAGCCTCTCCTCTCTCTCTCTCTCACTCCTGACTCGACGTTATATAGCGACGAGAGAGCGAGAGAGCTTTAATATATTTTCTTGGCTCAAAGCCATAATACGGGACTGCTGCTGCTGCTGCTTCTGTACGAGTGTACCCTTTTCCTTCTTATATACTCGTCTACTATCATACACCCGCGCTTCTTCTTCTCTTTGCCCAAATCCTCGAGTTGCGAGCGCGTCGTCCTCGACGCTGTACTAGCTCTGAATTTGCTCCTCGTTTTCTAGCACTCTCTATTATATAGATATACTGTGTGTGTGTATGTGCTACATAGCCGCGCGCCTAACTCGTTATCTCATTTTCCTGTACGTCTAATTTTCTCGTACACTTTTACTGCCTCCGATGTGTATAAAGTACATGGAGGGGCGAGCTTCGAGCTCCTTCTAAAAAGTGTCTACCCGCGAAAGCTATTTTTCAATCTCATTTGAATTTGATAACACGTATCTTAATTCTGAAGTGTATAACTACGAAATAGGTTCTCTTTGAGTTTGATCGAGACGACCGGGCAAATAGAGTCATAAGAAAGTTTTTTTATACGAAAATTAACTTTACATGAACACATAAGATTATCATTTCACTTTCCACAATATGTACTGAAATGATAGATAGTTCCTCTAAATGCCAACAATCATCACTCGATTTTTTAGCAATTACTTTCAGTAATATTAATCACTGAATATCAATTTTCTTGTTGACAAGCCAAAAAAACGTGCCTAAAATATGTTTTCTTTAGTCGAGCTTTTTTAAAGTTATTGGAACTATTCAAGACAGGAATGGTCTGTCGAATTTTTTTTCTATAGTTGATTATTTCCGAGTAATTCAACATTTCATGTTCCCATGAAAAATGAGAAATTTTGATGTTGTCTTGTTTTCGTAGGAGTTGGCAATTGATATTTAAACATGAATTTTTTTGCAATAAATTTTCCGGTGAAATACGAGCCATTTGATAATCAATCCAACAACGCCGCCTTATATTGACATTAGCTACTTATGAGAGAAGCTCTTTTACGAATGGTAGCAGACGTATTTTTAACATTGCACTCTCGCCTGTTTGGCTTTTGACATTTTGACTTAAGATTCATTTTCCCTATTCACATCAAGCCATGACTAACGTTTTCGTACCGTTTACCGGGCTTTTTTTTCCGTGTATACCGATAGCTATAATTGTAATATTTTTCATGTTTCATGATATTTAGTGTATCATCCCCAAATAAATGAATTAAAAAAAAAAAAAAAATTAGCCTTGAAATTATTATCGATCATCTTGACGCCTCTTAGCGATACGACGTTGCCCCAGACTTGAGTAATCGAATTTATACAGTGATTGTTTTGTTTTTCTCCTTTTCTACCCTCTTCTTCTGGCCGAGGTTTGGCTCGCGAGAAGAGAGAAAACAGTATAGGAAGAGGGAGGAGGAGAAGGAGTAGTAAAAAAATCTGACCTCCGCGCGCGGGCGCGCATTATACGAATCTTGCTTCATATATTAAACTTTTTTGCCCGAGCGATGCAATACCGTCTGCCGCCGTTGCCGCTGCTGTTGTTGCTTCTGCGCGCGGCCGCCGAAAGAAAAGTTTTTAATGGGAAAATCCGAAAGAATATATGTTTCATTTTTTGCTTTCTCCCGCCGCGGCCCGCGCCCCGACGCCCATACACACGTATATGCCTCGTAGTGTGTGGTGTATGTACTGCGTCGAAGAAGCAAAAAAAAAAAAAAAGAAAAGAAAAAGAACCCTTGGACTTTTCCGGCAATATGAGGTAAGGGTATACACAAGAAATAAGGGAGTTTGGCGTGTGTGGCTATACTTATAGGCAAAGTCTCGGTCGCCGCTGTTGCTGCTGCTGTTTGTATCAACGTACGCGCAACTTTCTTCAACGAGTGATCTTAAAAATTGAGTTTTTCTAAATATCACCACACGCGAGTGCGTTCGAGTTCCGAGATAACTTTTTTCCACCCTCCTTCCTCCTTTTCCTGTGAATAACACGCGGAAAAATGCACATACGAGAGTATGCGCTTACAAATAGTAATATTATTAAAAACGTTTTCGTACACACACATATTCCCCGGTTACAAAATCATCGACGTAAAAAGCGGGGCACTATCAATTTGCAAATGATAAAAATGGCCAACCCTGCAATCGAAAATATAATAATTACCTCTCTCTGCTCGTTTGTTCGTTCGAGTTCTGATGTAAAGTACCAAAGTAGCAGGTTGGTTATGTACATCTTATAACTTATTCATATTGCATAAAATTAATATTAAACTTTTATGAAAGTTGGAAAAGCGAGCGATTGCGCGCGCCCGCTAATTGATAATAAACATCGAATCGTGAATTAGTTAAGCGGCTCCGGAGAGTTGCTGCCGCCGCCTGTCTGCTGCACTCGAACGAAAGAAATAAAACACAGCTCGGCCAATCGACGAAGTCGCGCGCGAGCTTTGATATTGCGTCTTGTCTAATTGCGCGTGTAACGCTCCGACTTTTCTCCCAAGAACGCCCCTTATCGCATTCAATAAATACATTACGCACACACGCGCTTACCGAGCTCTTGGTCTCGAGCGTCGACGCAATCGGAAAATTATCATAATTGAACGGTTGGAAAATTGGACAGCTCTCGAGAGCTCTAGCTGGCTAGGCGCACACGAGAATATATGCCCATAAAATTATCCGCGCTACGGTGCGGATTGCTATACAGCAGCATCATCAGCGACTGGGAGCAATACAGGTGTTGATGATCCCTCTCGGTATACAGGCACGCGCGCGTATGCGTTTACCTATACATGTACGCCTAAAGGGGGCTAATATATGCCACGCGCGCGTGCGTTATGCTGCGTGTATTAGGCTTCAAGGCGTCACGATGTTACTCTCTAGCTCGAGCTAGCTCTCGCGTTACTATATAGCGCACGGAGTCATGCGGCAGGTCGGCTCGACGCAGTCGTATTTATAGAGGTACACACGTACCTGTGTGCTTATACGAGGAGGCCTTATATAGTTTCAATATACACAGAAGCAGTTTCAGCAGCAGCAGCAGTAGCAGTTGTAGTTGTAGTAGTTGTAATAATCAAGGCCCCGCGTTGGTAGCTATAGGCTTCTGCTGCTATAATATTCGCCGCACACGGCACTCGAGCGATTTGCCGCTAATTGGGCTTCGGGATAGTAGCTGTAGCTATATTACGCCCGTTGCCGGCGCGCGTCAGTATTTGTGGAGGCAATTATAAACAGATTAGAACTATGCGGCGTAGCAGCAGCAGCTAGTGGAGCTCGCTGCAGTGCGAAGCTTATAATACACACACACGCATATATATATGTAATAAGCGTGTGCAGTCCAGACGCACAGTACTACGTACGCAGCTATACGAACGAGAACGAGTTAATGTTGGGCTAGTTGCGAGAGAGAGTTTATTTTCGCTTAATTCGAGCGAGGCGCCCACCACCCCGCCCCCTGACCCTCCTCTCTCTCGCCCGAGCTATTTCCTTCCTTCCTTCCTCCAGAAGCAGAGCAGAGTCTCTCGCTCGCGGAGATCGGGCCTGCATCAGGACGAACTGGTTAGTCCGCAGCTAGTAGAAGCAACTCTCTCTCTCTCTCTCTCTCTATACTATCTGTTCGCATTCGGTATTAGGCAAACCCCATTAACGGCGGATTTCCTCGTTCGAGTCTCTCTCTCTTTCTTTGCAAGCTCGGCTATAAGGCGAGTAGCGGTGCAGCCGTAGTACTACTATCTGCGAGCTGCGCTACTGAGCTGCTGCTGCTGCTGCTTCGGATAGCTTACGCACACACACCCACACACATACACACACATAGGAGCATACTTATCCCGTAATACAGAGAGAAATAGAGAGAGAGAGAGAGGGACGAGCTGTGCAAGATTAAAATATCAATTTAGTTAGTAAGCTAGGCAGTTTGCGTGTGTAGGTTGGGAGGAGGTCGAGCATCAGCTGCACACGCACACACACACACACACAGACACACGCTTGACTTATAATAGTATACGTGTGCGTGTAAACAAAAGGGCTATAGAGCGACCATGCCCCGAGAATAGCAAGTGTCGTTTGCCTAATACCAAACGCAAACACAGAGAGACCAAGAACGAGAGAGAGAGAGAGAGAGAGAGAGATGTAGAGTTAAGTATGTATGGAACAGAGAATAGGGGAATGAGCCTTCGGTGCTGCAGAGATAGCTGGGGCAAGAATGAGATGTTGGCTGCTGCGCGCTCCATTCGCGTGTGCGGGAGGACTGGAGAAATACATATAGGTATAATGCAGCGTGTACATAGGCAAGGCACGAGGCAAGAGCTTCTCTATAGAAGAGGGATGGTGGGAGCCAGCCGAGAATCGTTGGCATGCGCTTCGGAAAGCTCGCGATGAATCGCTGCCGCGCGCGCGCCGCAGATTTAAGGCCACACACACGCACACACAAACACACACATACTATCTCTCTGTCTCTGCCTCTGCCTCTGCCTGCCTCTTTATCCGTCGAGATGAAAGGCTAGAAAACAAGCCATAGCTCCGTACGTACATATATACGTGTATGTATGCCGTGCGTTACAAGCCGTGCCGACGTCCATACTTCAAGTGCTTTTTGTATACGCGCGCGCACGTATATGCACGGTATAATATACGTATACGGTACGTGCGTGCGCGCGTACTATATAAAGCTCTTCTTCTCTCGCCTGCGTGTATCTCGGGCACGCGGTTGCACAAAACAGGACTCGACGCTCGACTCATCTCACTCTCTCTCTCTCGCTCACTTTTTCTTTTTCTTTATCGCCGCGCGTGACTCGAGCGCCTTTTCAGTCTTAATTAATGCCGCGATTAACGCGCTCGAGCTTAATCCGCAGCAGCGCTCGAGGAAGAGAATTATTGCGTCTTTGGCTATGTATATATACCGAGCTATATTCGTCGCAACTTGACTCGTGGTCGTGAACGAGAAAGGAAAAAATCGGCTTGTTTAGTTCCGTACGGACGTTTGATTGGGAAACTATACGCGTGCTTTTACGCATACGTACGAAAGATCGATTGCCGTACGGATCGACTAGCTATTAAAGCTGACTCGGCGCAATATTTATGTTTACGCGCGATACGCTTGCGGGGATATGATCGTACACGCCAGAAAACAGCTGTCACTGCGGTGTGTATAGCATAGACGCGACACGCGTCCGATTTCCGCTATACTTAATTCGGGGTGGGATTAAGAACGCGAGCTTAGAATGTAGTCGTCGTTAATGATCGATGAGTCGAGGAATTGTATTTTCGTCGAGGCTCGAGGGGTCGCCCATGTTGTTGTTTGTTTTTTTTATCCATATAATCGTGCGGATGACGTCTCGTCGATTGATACAAATTTTCGTTACGCGTATATAGCAACGAACTCATTAGAGCTCGAGTCGTCCATCACGCGGTGGCAACGAGATCTATATACTAATCCGCGTGGGTGCGGATTAGAAAAACATACATCGTTCAATTGTCGTCTGCGTCGAGGCGATCGTGTAGTATACACTCTTATAAAAAAACTTGATTTCACCGTGTATCGTACATGCAGTTATCGTTATGCATCGGGCCCTCAAATTTCAGCAACTCAGATTGCACATGACTCGACAGAAACCACATGTACCGATCAATCTACTGTGTAATCATGACGAAATTTGTTCATTGTACACGATGTGCAACTTTCATTTCGACCAGCGTACGCAGAAAATCGGTTGATGACTTGATTTGTATTCATTGCAACCGTCGCGCGAATTAAAAGTAATTCGAATAAAGCAAGTTCGTAATGTTACACATGATGACCTTTAAGTTTCAATGATTACTGATCAAACATACATACTTAGCGATGTACTACTTACAGCCACGCGTACTCTCGAGTGTCTAAGACCTGCCCCATTACTTTTCTTAAAAATCTAAATACCATATACGTAAATTTGATTCGCCGATACTCAACCGGCGATCGTTCACATAACGATCGCTATAACGACTTTTTTGCACTTTTCTCACCGCGAGCGGCTCCTTATAAACGAATTCAATTTAGGTTCAATTATAAATAAAATATTACACTCGTTTTGTTGCCTGCCTCGAAGTTCCGCGTGCATATACAGTACATATACACGCAAAACTCGCGAAGCTGTCAAGGGACCCCGCGTATACAATCTCTTCCCTCTTTCTCCTCGCAGACGCTGCTCTTATATACACGTACACACAGATATATTATATGCACTTATATAGTCGCTCAATTGGCCTACTTAAGCCGCGAGCGCGCGTATACGTATATATATATATATATTTGTTGCCGCTGTAAGCGATGTCTGCGAGCTGCACAAGTATACATATAAAGTCCTTGCGCCAGTGATATACTTTGGGATCCTCGGCAGAAGCGGCAGCAGCAGCAGCAGCAGCTCAGACAAGCGATAAATTTATTTCAGGTGGAACCGCGACATCTGCTTCGCGTGGCTGTATTATAACTCTTGCTCCGCTCGACGATCGTGATTATACGTACTAACTATATATATCTGCGGGGCTGCATACCGCCCGAGACAATTCTGACTTTTCTCTCTTCCTCTCTCTCTCTCTCTCTCTCTCTCTCTCTCTCTCATTCTCTCGCGGTAGCTCGTCACTCGAGTACCAAAAACTTTTCCTTAACCCCCCTTCCACCGCTCGATACAGGCACCCACCCACCTATATTATATATACCCATCGGCAAGAGCGGCGACTCACTCGAGAAAGTATATAATCTCGAGAGCCGATAAATATTCATCGCTCGATCGCACAGAAGCGACGCGCAGACGCGTATATTTCTTCTTCCTTTTTTTTCATTACGATCTACTATATATACTTTGACTCGAGCCACGCACAGTCAGTCAATTTGAGGACTAATAATATAATGCAGCAGCGGCAGTGAATTCCACACGCGCGAACGCCCGTATCGAGATTAGACGTATGTGTGTAACTCTTCGGGGCTGATTATACGCGTCCTGACAATTGCGTGGGTGTGTGCATGCGTACACCCACACACACACATAATAAATTCGAGTACGTACACGTAGGTGTGCGTCGAGCTCAGCAATATTTCGAGGCAAAACTTTGCCATAGAGTTACGTACGGTAGCAGCAGCAGCTAGAGAGAGAGAGAGAGTGCAATAAACGAACAATGTTTCGTACGAAAGTATATGTATGGGAGGGCAAAGCTCTGCTCTGCGCCCGAGCGCTCGACTGCGCAGCGCGACGAATGATTGAAGTTTGCATCGCGACAGGCGCGAGCAGAGAGCTGCGTACATATAAATAGCGGCAGCGACAGCGACATTTCTGTATAGGTGCACGCGACGATGACGTAGACGACGACGACGACGACGACAAGTTTGAAAGTTGCGCAGCTTCTATGTATATTTGCAATCCCAAGCACTCGTCGTCGTAGTCGCAAGCTTCCCTCTAGACTTGTCTACGCTTGTGCGTGTATGCGTGTGTAATATAAGCGACGAGTTTGAATATTATGCGCTTGTTGCTGTTTTTCTATGCGCGATTTTAGACATAGTTATAGAGAAGTTGCAGACAGGGAGAGCGATAAATTTACAAGTAAAAGTCTTCGATTTGCGAATAGTTTAGGGCGAAAGAAAGTAAAAAAGAAGATCAAAATGAAATGTGTTCGAAATGAAAAGAACTTGAGCTGGGGCGAGGATTGAATTAAGCCACGAACTTCCGCTGAGATTAGGAAATTCTAATCGTACTATGGTTAATTAACGATCCTTGTGCCCTTATGATATTTATAAGATCGACTTACGAAAGATTTCCTGCACTCGATGTCTCAGTAAACGAGGCATCATCTCCCTCGATTTACAGTCATTTCATTGTTTTTCTCTTTCTCTCCCGCGCGTCTGTATATTAAGCCCATTTTTTAATTTGTCACGTACGGTACACTACTATTCCGATCAACGCATTATAACCTTGATTGATTTACGAAACGAGGGAAATGCGTATCCTCTTATATACAAAAAGAAGCGATGGGTTAAATAGCGTGGGAAGTTTGGAATTGCGCACCGATTGGTCGTTTTGAGGGAAGTAGCCGAGAGAATCGAGTTTTTATAGTTTTCAGTCAGGCAGTCCAACGAATTTTTAGGTAGCAACGAACATATCATTTAAGATGCTAGCAGTTTCTTTACTTCAAGGAAGTATTTTAATTGCTTATTAAAATGTAATTCATTTTTCTGGGAGCATGAAATACATTTGGACGGGTAAGTATCAATAACAACATTATAATTAAATATCTTTTGAATTTTTCGGTAGCTTTCAGCCTCAATGTCAGTTGACAAGTTCAAACGCGCTTTTTCAAAACCATGTTTTTTAAGATTGTTCCAATCTCAAAAACTACTGTGATATCGCTATATTGTTTTAATTTACTCTAAAGGTAATAAAATGTATTATAATCTCGAACCAAAAAAATATGACTGCATAAATTTTTTTATAGCCCTTATTTCAGAAAAAATTGAATGAACTAATTTATAAAAAATCAGAATAGACTAATTTATACTTTTGTAAAAGTAAAAAATGTTTTTTCACACTTTTGAAGTATGGACTGAGTGACAATTTTTTCCTGGGAAGTTGACGTTTTTTAGGAAAAACATCACCCAGGGTGGCGAGTTCGAGGCAGTTGGTCGAAATATGAGCTTGGAGATAATTTTTCCTGAAAAAGTAAGGCTTTTTCCTAGGTACCAGGTAAAGTATAAAACTCAAATGTGAATTTAAAATATGTACTGCCTTAAAGTAGAGAAAATTCTTAAGAAATATTATTTGCAATTAAAAATTAACAAAATTTCAATGAAAATTTTTAATGCGATAATTTCGTTGTGGAGTATTTTAGCTATATCTAATCAGGTTTAGAACAATATCATTAACTTTCGATTGAATTGAATATAACGATTTTCATTGTTACCCGATCCTCTCTAAAAGATATTAAAATAATCGCAAGTAATTGATAGAATATTTAGAAATATATATAGATAAAATATTTTAAAATATTAAAAGCTTTGAAAATATTTCTTGCTTTTACATACCTGATGACAACAACAGAAAGTACAAAAAAAAAACATGTTTGAAATTTCGTCGCAATAAATTGTATTTAAATAATCACGATTTCGCCGGAGTAAAGCAATGTATACACAGTATGTGTGTATCAAAAAGTATCCTACGTCATTGCTTCGTGAACGAAAAGTCGTGCAAGAAGCTTACTTTTTCCTCCTAAAGATAGGCTTTAAAACATTAAAGTCTGAAATTTTGGTGCTACATTTTTTCTAATAGTAGACTCAGTAGATTTTGGGCAAGTAACGCTGCGCAAAAACCTTTTTAATTTTCACAACTTATTCCAAGGACATCAAAATGCGTCTTGTGCTAATTTTTTCTACCTTACTGCTGAATTCATTTAGTCACCAACAGGTACATTCCAAAACGGAGAGTACATCAGCCGAAAAATCATTGGCCGAAGAAATATTGGCTAAATTCAATACGGGACAAGAGGAATTGAACGATTTCGAGAAAAATGTTGGCTTACATCAAGACCTGGTATTACTCATCGGAAGCTCCAAAGCGAGGCAGGACTTTTTCAATCACTCGTCCGAATTCGTCAACTTGACCAGCAATTCAAACATTCTGCCGCGCTTGACGTTGAATACTCGAACGAAAACCGAATTTATGGACTTTTTTATTTTGGACGAGGAAGATAAAATAGCGCCATACATTTCGAGAGTTTATTTCGCGAAAAAAATCATCACATCGGTAAGTGCAGTAAAGCTGCTCCTTTTAGTTGATTTTCCTTCGTTTGATAAACAGATCGACGCTATCTTACAAAGAGCCGCAGAATCCATCGAGGACGTGGAAAAATTTGTGGACAGCATAGGCCTCATCGTGACGCAAGTACAGAACGGGCCGCAAATTAAAAAAGTCAAGGATCGTCTGAAAAACCTGGCCAATTCGCCCGAGGTATCGAACAAAACTGCCTCGATCATCGATGCGCTACACGTTCAATACGAAGGAAACGACGATTGGAATAAATTGGGATTTATCAAGAATCCAACAGGTATCTCGTTACGCAGTCATATAACGAAAGATCTGGAACGCGTGATCTACAAATCGATTAACTTTGAAAATCACGATAGCGATGATTTCGTCTACTCACCGTGCAAAAACGAGTCAAGAATTTGCGAGAGTCTAAGAAACCTATTGAAGGATAAATTGGTTGAAGAAGTCAACCGAAACGTTTTAAGTTTAATCGATTTTTACGTATCAATCGAAAAACAACTGCACGACTTTGAAAAGTCGTACTTGTACTTTAAGCACGCAACGGAACTTTTTTCATCCTTTATTGATCAACTACAAAATATAACAAATTATGAACAATATACAACAAATCATGAACAAATTATCGAAAAAATCGTCGAATACTTGAGACCTGTAATCGTCGATTTGTCTAGAGTAAATTTCCAGTTATCCACCAACTATGCAAAATACTTGGTTTTCCTCCAAGGGCCCGATGTACCAGAGATCAAATCTTGGCTTCTCTATCAATTTGATCCTGTGCATAAGTACTTGCTATCATCAACACAGTGGTACGAGTTTTTAATAGATTTAGATAGCAACATTTTATCCAGCTATGAGGTGCAGAAAGATATTGAACAATACAAAAAGAAAACTTCAAAACTACTAAAAAAAATTGAAAAAGTCAAGGGTGAAAAAAAAAATACCGTAAGTTTGAAAAAGTTATTAAAATCATTACGGTTACCAGCTGACAATCTTAATCTCGAAGACTTGAAAATGACTCAGTTGGAAGAACCGAAAATAGAAGAACTCAAAAATTTATTGTCTGTGACGTTGACGCGAAAAGATGCGAGCTGCAAATGCAATGAAGAATCCAAAAAAATAACATGCATCGGTTCGTACGTCAAAATGAGCGACGTTTCAAACTACATCAACTCCACCTGCACCGGTGCAAACGTAACTGAAGTCTTCGCATTGTATAAGGTATTTTTCGATCATAATTTGGACCAAGATGGTAGAGAGGCGCATTTAGCGATCATAGCCCCATATTGGGAGGTAATCATCCCTTCTGAAGAACCTCGATCCATCTATCTCAACGGCCTAGATGTTAATGAATACGATTCAAACTGGGGAAGCCTTATCCCATATGATGGAGAAGACGGAAAGCCCGGACTCCCAGGTGGACCAGCTGGTTATTTTCTGGGTATTGTTAAATTCGTCAAAAAACCTAAAATCCTTTACATATATGCCACTGGTGGTAAAGGCGGCCCCGGTCAAGTCGACAACGGAGGAAAGGCTGGAGCTCCAGGCTTCGGTGGTAAACCCGGTGAAGTGAATATCATTGGATTGAAAAAACCGATTCCTGGAATAAAACGAATTGTTTGGGAAGGTGCCTACGAAGATTACACCTGTGAAGTTGAATATAATAATAAGGGTTGTCCTGAATATAAAATAACCAATTTGAATAGAGAAAATAGAGATGAGCCAAAAGCGCTGAAATCAGTGCCGCTCTATGAATCTGTCAATAGCTATCTATACTTTCTCAGAGAAAATCGGGTAGACAATGCTCGAGGTTTACTTTTGGAAAAATTTTCCGAGCTTTTAGCTTATAGAGAAGCTGTTGTCGATTTTTACAACGTCAGAGGATTGATAGATAAATTCCACGGACTCGAAGATCAATTTTGGAAGCTGAACCCCAAAATTTCTCTATTACCAGATTATCGATCCATTCTAAATCATATCAAAAAGTATGCAGAAAAACTCGATAATGAACACAAAGATAGAAAGATTGTCCTTCGATATATGTATACTGCTGTGTTGAGTAAAATCGTCAATTTAGAAAACAATGTTGAGGCTTATTTGGTTGTCGACTTGGAAGGATTTTGGAAAACAATTACGTCTGAAGCTGCCGCGTTAAAAGATTTGACAGATATAAAAAATATCAAAGGCTATAGAAACAATTATCTTCAAGAATTGAATGGGAAAATTGAACAAGCTCGGGGTTACGTGAGAAATGTAGTTACCCCGGAAATAGACAATACTGTGAGAAAATTGGACAAAAAAGTGGAGCTATTGATTGATGAAACTGTTAAGCTTCAGGAAGGTGCTCAGAAAGAAAAAAAGGAATTGATCAAAAAACAAGAAAGCTTGAAGACATCATTGATTTTGAGCGGGGTATTCAACGGAATAAAATTGGCAAGTATGTTCTTGAATTTCTTGGGTCCAATTGGATCGGGAGTGGGTGCTGTCATAGGTGGAGTTGCTTCTGTGTCCGAGGCTTTGCTTGTCGATTCTTCCAGCGTCGATGAAGATACTTTACTCAAGTTGCCCAGCGCGCTCTCAGAATCTCTTGATCATGCGTCAGGATATATGGAAAAAAAGAAAAATTTATTCAAACTGAAAATGAGTAGTGCCCAAAATCTGCTCGAAGACTTACCGGATCAGGAAAATCCCCGTATCCAAAAAATTAAAACTGAAATCGAAGATAAACAGAAAAAGTTGGAGCTTGAAATGGGCAAAGGCAAAACATTTGATCCAGAAGCTGTCAATAATTTGCAAACATATATTGAACAATGGTCGGAAAATCTAAAAGAAGTCGGAGATAAATTGGAAGATTCCCACCCGAAAACATCAAAAGCTATCGGCCACATTACGACTGCATTGAGCATTGCTGAAACGTCAGTAGATATTTACGGCAAAATCAGCTCTCAAGTTAAGAATATCGACGCGGTTAGCAATCTTATAAACAGCGCCCAGGACAAATTCCAAAAACTGAAGGAATACGAGCGCAAAATTTACAAAACCATAATTCCCGTTTGCAAAAACATCCAAGACAATGTCAATCAACTGCAGAAACAGCTGAAGGGCAAATCCGCGGCAGCTCTCATCGTCAGCAAGTGGCAGATCCAGAATGTCTTGAGAGATGTTTCGAAAGAAATCAAAACAATGACTGAAGGTTTCGAAGCGCAGAAAGAGTTCGTGGCCATTTTCGGTAGGGTTCAAGATGGTATAAACCTCATGATCGACTTATATGATACCATAGAAGAGTATCGTTACAGAGCCGAGCTCGGCGCGTACATCGCCAACATTAACTTGCACACTACTGAAAAAAACGAGACTAAGGTTGCCTTTTTCAACGAAGCAATCAATGAATTGATGCCAGTGATCCAGAACAATGTTGTACTGCATAATTACAAAATAGCCACAAATGTCGTTAAGCACCGCGTCTTTCCGTTTGCTCATGCCTTTTTCGCTTCCTACAAATTACCAGAGATTCTGAAGCCAAACAGCACCAGTGAGATAGGAACCGAAGTTGCCAAAGAACTGGAAAAATTGAAAAATCATCTGACGCTAACTAATTCAACGACCAACGACTGGGATAAATACGTAAAAAGTAACATTTTCGGTGGTAGAAAAAGTTCGTTGAAGCCATTCTACATATGGAAATACAGCGAGCACAAAAATGATATAGTGAAGCTATTGAACGGAGAGAAAGTCGTACTAAAAGCTGATATAGAGCGCGGATTCAAGGAAAACGCAGTGAAATTCAATAGAATCGGTATCTACTTCGCATCGCCAAATAAGACAATTGAACGAAATTTAGAAGAATCGTTGCAAGCCTTCAGAGTTACTATGATACATTTGGGCTTCTCATATTACAAATGCGACGATAGAATATACATGATTGCGAGTGCTAATCAGACTATTGAATACTCGATAGATCGAAGTGGCGGGTGTAACAACCCAGCTACCTTCAACGATATTTACCGTAAAATTGCGGACAATGAGCCTGTTCTCAGTCCTTATACCACGTGGCAGATACAATTGAATCACGAAGAGAATGATTTTAATGAAATATCAAAATTCGCGAGCGAAATTATCGATTTAGAGCTCATCGGTACGGGAAAGTATGTCGACCTGAACCTTCCACAATATTGCAACGATCAGCTCGATAAATATTACGCAAGGTACGACTATCAAAACGAGAATCAAGTCCACGAAAAAACTCCAGAGCTAAAGTTAAAAAGTGTGATCGATGATTTATTGAAGGGGAATATCTTAGACAATAAGTACCACAATAATTGGCATTTTAGCAAAGAGGACACTTTCTAAAAGTGATAACAAGCATGACTAAAAATTTCATGAAACTTTCTACGTTACAGCAAATTTTACTGTGATTCATGATAATGAAAATTACATTTTTACTTAGAGAACTGTGCTATATCGCAGACATTTTTATGCGAATGTTCTTATATTAAAATTTTGAGGTCATGGCTTCTATGAACAGATAATTTATTTAAAATATTTAGCAGTGTGTGAATTGATTTATTTATTAAAAAATACTATTATGATGAATAAATTAATAAAAGAAATTCAAAAATATAAAACATACTCTCTTGTTTATTAAATCAATAAATAAATAAACATTTTTTCATTACAGATCATATAATTTATGAATAAGTAACATCAATTTTGAAATAACATTATTGAATTCTTTTTATTCATTCTATGATCCAGTTCTAGGGGAAAAGATAATAAAAATAGCAAAATATCTAGAGGATCTACAGTAATGTGGTTTCTATCACGCCTTTTAATGTGATTTTCAATTCTACATAACCACTTACTTAACATACTAGTAGCCAAAATCATTCGAATTTTGAAAGCAATTTAACTTGATATGGGAAATGACAGAGAATACCCAGAATGGAAATACATTCTCGTTTATTGAAGTGAGAGACAGTTTTTAAGTACTGATCTAATCCTGTAGGTTTGTCTTAAGTTTTTGTTATTTCGTTGATTAATTCAACCGTACTTTGTTACTTCGACCGAAAATGCAGAGAAAAAATTCCTCTTTCTAAATCTTCATTTGCCATTAATTTTATTATTTATCATTAATTTATAATTGTAACTTTTTCGAATAGATTTTTAAGAGCGATCTTTTTCTCTACAATTTTTTGTAAATATTTTCTTATCGAGCAAATTTTTGACAAGGATTTGACACATGAAAAATTTAAAGTATATTTAGATGTAAAATTTCACGAGGAATCGATTGGCGCATAGAAAAGCCTTCGCGAGTTGAGTAAAAATCAGGGGTATGGTTTGCTCTGACCGTGCAAGACTTTTCTGAAAATGAAGTTGAAACTAAGTACGTACCCTCAAAGAGTATACTTGAAAAGTAAAAATTCTGGAATTTTCAGCCCCCAAGTTCACCCCTATTAAATCTGCAAAGGCTCAAAGTTCGATTTTCATTTCATAAATTTTATCATAGTTTTCTGGGGTGAATATGAAAAACCGCTACCAATTTATTGGCAAGGAGCTTCTTCTAAAGATAATTTTTATTTATCATTAAAAATACAAAAAAAAAACATTTTTATCCACCTTCTGATTGAGTAAGAGCGAAGATTACTCTAAGAAAGTAAGGGAAATATTGGATTATGATTTTTTATACAAAATTTGATGAAAAATTGCAATTTGTAATTAAAAAATTTTGTTCATAATCTAAAAACCCCATAGAAATGTACAAATTGTACAAAAATCTAAGAATAATTTCGTTCGTCTTCTTTCAATGTACCTTTGCAAAATATCCACTTATTATTAGTTTCAACTTTGTTTTTTGTTGACATGTCATGCTAGACGGGGTTTTGCCCTCATAAGCATAGCTCATAATATCGGCTCCTCGCTCCTACCTGTGTGTTTTCGATTATAATATCAACTTCAGACGTCCAGGGCAGAGAGGAAGAGAGAGAGACAGTGAGTGAGATCCTATTGCAATCAGTGAGCGCGGCCAGCTCGCAGAGCCACAGACAAACTCGAACGCATCAGGAAACCAAGGCAAGATATTTCGAGGCTCCCTCCATGGGCTGTTGTAGTATATATAATACGTATTTGCCCTCACCTACGCATGTTCGTTTTACACGTGCGCAGGGGGGCAAGTGGTCAAATATCTTGCATCCGTACGAGGCGGCCAAAATCGATCCCTTCGATTCGATCCATATATTATAACGCCTGTGCGCAACAGCGTATATGGGTTAAACCATGCACGATCGATTATGGACTATGATCAAATTTTAGGAAAAATTTTATTTTGCCCTCCGATAAAACTTATTACAATTCCGTACCATTTGCTAGAGACGAACAAGCTCAATTTGGAATTTTATACTAAATGTTGACTTTTAAAGATTTTTTAAGGTTATAAACATAATTTTTAACAAAAAATTCGATATTCTCATCAAATTTCACATGAAAAATCGTGATTTAAATAATGATCTACAATCGCCCCAAAAAAGAAGGTTACAATTTATCAAAAGAAAATTAAATTCCGAGCCTGCGCAGATCCCGGAAAGGTGAAATTTTCAGGATTTTCATTTTTAAGTTTCAATTTTTATTTTCGTCAAATCACGACAACTACGGTCAAGCCCATGTACAACAATAATACTGGCACACGCGTGCGTCGGCCAGGGACCGAGCCGCAGCTCGAAGAGAGTCAAGAGGAGGCGGATAGAGTTTGTGGGGGCGGCTCCGTACGTAGCTCTCGTGCATCCGCACCCAAGTTCACGCAAATTACGCACGCACGCAAACACTTGACGAATTTCAATAATTCAGCTTACTGCACTCTCGTAAATAGCCTTCGCCCTGGTGTGGTGGTGGTGGTAGTAGTAGATACGGCGGGGCTAAGATTCCGCGCGAAGATAAGGGCGCAGCAGACGAGTGTAAATACACAAGGTATACTCCGGGTAATATGTACGTACGTATTTAAGAGCTAAGGCTGACTGTGGAGCTTCTATGTATGGGTGTACGTATGTATATGGCTGTCGCCGCTGCTGCGCCGAGGCACAAGGGCTAATTCTCCGGGTAATCTAATACAACGCGTGCCCTGTGCGGTGTATATATAACGTACACACCCACACGGTCGAGAGGCGAAGAGGTAAGGACGAGGGGGTTGTACAGCGTATTATATATATATGTTGTGCGCGCGTCAACCAGCGTGAGCTCGAAAGCCAAGTGCAGCGGCAGCAGCAGTGAAGAGCAAATTTGGCCGCGTGCGAAATTGTCTACGAGCTCAAAGTGCATATAGCGCTCTGCACGCGCGGTATGCTCTCGTGAGCTCTAACTCCCTTTCTCCTACCCCTCCCCCTTCTCTCTCTCTCTCTCTCTTTCTGCAGAGCTAGTTCTATCTCGTTGCAGCAGCAGAGAGTCTCTCGGAGAGCCGCATGCTTCGTCCCAGCGAGAAGCCAATTCTCGGGATGTTTTGCGCGCGAGAGGGCAATTATTTGAATTCCCCCGTGGGCAGGAAAGGGAGAGCAGCAGCAGCGAGTTATTTGCAACACTTTCGTCTCAAAATAAATAGAACTGCGCGCGCGCGCGTCCACCTTGTAGTTCGCTCTCTCTGTCTCGCGCTCGCGAGCCCCAGCCCTCTTGGTAGCTAGTTTAACTTACTTTGCAGGTGTTTGTCTATGTGTGTGTGTGCGACTTTATGTGTATAGTCGCGAATACTCTCCTCTGGTCCTTTCTCGTCTATGTATGTATACATCTAAGATAGATGTATATAAGTCAGGATGATACAATTGAGTACACAGGCTCTACGTGTATACATGTATAGGGCATCCAAGACAATCTGACGGAGAGCGAGATAACGTTTTCGTCTCGCTGTTTTAATGGAAGGCTATACGTAGTCGAGCTCATTCTCGTATTTACATAGTTTATATATTTATTTAATATCCAGACGAAAAAAAAATATATAGTGTTCGAGCTCGGAGATGCAGGATAGGAACTGGCTTTGCCGAGAACGAGCGAGAAAATAAGCTCATTCGACGCATATCTCGTAGCTCGTGACTAAATTCGTTTTCGCCGTTAACGGAAAATTGAGGATAGACCTATAAATATACATCAACAGTTACGCTTGTGTATTTATTTATATATATCGCGATATATAGAGTCGTATCGCGAGAGGGATGCACGTGACCTAGGGTATTCGCTGTACGGTAATACACACGCAGAGCACACATATATAATACAGAAAATATTTTAAAGTCGAAGCCGGTGCGCACGCGAGGCTCGAGCTCGATGAGATAAATTAACGCACTCATACTCTAAGAGAGAGCTCGCGCTCACGCACGCATGACGAGCGGCCGTAAATTATATAACTTTACGATTCTCTGTGCGCGGGTATATATAATAATAAGAGAATTGAAGCACAGCCTCGTCTCGATGGAAATAAGCCCACGTGTGTGCGTGTGCGCTTATGCTCGAACCAGCTGTGTGTTTTATGATACTGTTCGCACCTCTATATAAGCTCGCGCAGTCAGCCGAGAATGTAAATTTTATAGTACAAAATCACGCGTGTGTGCCGCATATATGTATGTGCAATATATTCAAGTACGTTTTGTCTGATGCTTATCGCAAAAATTCGGGCTCTACTTTCGCGGGGTGAAATTCTGCTGCTGTTGATGATGATGCCTCTTCCGTTGGTGTCCGCGTATAATATAACATATACTCACACGAACTAGTTTTTGTTTTAAAATGTAAATATTGCGAAGTCATATCATTTTATATTCTTGATTTGTTTTTTGTAGATTGTTTTAATCCGCGAATAATGTAAGAAACCGCTGCCAATGTATTGGCAAGTAGTTTCCTCACACTTTTTTTTTAACTTGAAAATAATTTGGAAATAGTAATATCATCTTTTCTAATTTGTTCACAAAACAGTTTTAATCATAAATTATTTCTGTTTCTGGAATCAATTGCCAACATTCTTCTATTCTTTGATATATAATTTTAATCCAATTTTTACCAATATTAATGCAGTATCAAGGCTGTAAATAAAATGATCTTAGTTATTTTTTGTTTATTAAAAAGCGGTAAAGGGTAAAATGAATTTTTATTCTTACTTTGTATTATTTTTGACGCAACCAAATCCACAATCATGAGTCCCAACTTTTTTTTTAACACTATGATCCCATGCTTCGACTTTTCCATCATTGTACCCACCAACAATAATTGATGCTCTGACTACTTTGTTACAGCAATTACTATCAGAAAGAAATGGCTGTATAAACTGTCTTCTATTAAGATTCAATCTATAAATTTCATTGCTAAAAGCAAAAGTAATAAAACATTAAAACATTAGTTATGCACACAAAAAAATAACTTAAAATAATCAATAAATACATACCTAGTTCCAACAATTAGGCGGTGAGAGGCCCAGACGGCGTCCACTCGACGGCACTTAGGCCTTCTGCTTTTTTTGTTGTACATAAACGATCTGCCGGAGCTCTTAGTCAACTCACACCCTGTCATTTTTGCCGATGACACTCAAATACTACTGTCAGGCTCCCCATTTGAATATAATGACCTTATTCGTCGTGACTGCAGAGAGGCAAACGCAGTGCGACGATGGTCGGAAATCAATGGTCTTACCCTCAATGCTGAGAAGACCAAAGTGATGCTACTTGGCAGTCTGGCGTATACATCGATGCTAAGAAAAAATCCACAACTTCCACTTGTAATATTAAATGGCGTCCATTTAGAATACTCATACTCCATCAAAGTATTGGGCATTATCATCACACCTACATTGAACTGGGACAAATACATAGCATCCATCTCATCAAAAATAAACTTTTCACTTTACTCATTGCGCTATCATCGCCGTTCACTCATTTTCACCTTACGCAAAAGGCTAGTGCAGGCTCTTATACTCCCGCACCTTGATTACGCTGCTGTCCTGCTCACAAGCTTGACAGCCGACCAAAACCTGCGTCTTCAACGGCTCCAAAATGCGTCCATACGCTTCATATACGGTGACATACCTCGCATGGCCCATATAACGCCTTAGCTTCTCTTTCCCAATGAGCAGCAGCTTGAGCGAGCGTCCTGTCGTCGCCGGCCCCCAAGGCTTTACCACGAAACAATGCACAGAGCTGCTCTTTTTAAGTCATTTACGGCCTCATCCTCTCACCTCATAAACGATATTCCATTTCCATTTAATCTCATGCACCCTCAACCAAACTTTCATTACCAACTTTCAAATCATTTGCTATCAACTGAAAAGTCAGAATGACTGGAGCGCTGCTCTCTGGAGGGCCTTACTCCAATCCCCTCTTCCCTCTCACTCACACTTACTCTTCGCTAGATGAGATCTTTGCCCCGCCACCTCTTGTCTCGCTGTTGCGTCGACTTTCGCACTCTCGGGCGCCTGCCTGCCTCTGCCCGGGTAGGGTGCGGGCCTTGTCTTGGTGTGATGTGTCTGTGCTGTGCCAGCGGATTGAATACACATACTGATAATCAGTCACAACATAAACTCAAACTCATAATGTAACTTGTAAATATGTAATTTATACTGTAAATTGTAAAATCACAGTGGGGCCAAGTAGGGTTATACCCAAAGGTCCCTAATAATGGAAACTATTGCGTGGCGTTGAATTACTAAACAACACATAACTAAAATTGAGAAATTACCAGAAGATAGTGCCAGGTAATTCTTAAAGAACTTCTACATTCTTCTTCTTCATTCATATTTTTCGAGATAGAATAATTTGTAATCAAACGAACTTACCTGTAAAATCTACACTCATACGGTCGCGTCTGTATTCAAATGCGCATTAAATTCTTGTTATTTAAAAACTAGCATGTTTCAGCGCGCATGAACTATTCACGCGTCTATGACCATTTGAATTTCGACGCATTTTTTTCTGGCGTCCAATACTTATAGAAGCGTATAAGGTACGCTCGTAGCAATGGGGAAAGAAAAATCAAGTCGATTCCGATAGATAGTAATACAGCTCAAACCACGAATTTACGAAAAAGTTTTTTTTTTCCTTCAACTCTCGTTCACAGTTTACCATTTTTCATGACCCGCGAATGCATCTGCACGCGCACTACAGATTTTTCAGTCCTATCTGCGGTGCGCGTATGTACCTTCAAAAAAAAAAATACCCCGTTTATGAGTGAGATTCAGTTCTCTCCCTTTCTCTCTCTTACTTTCGCGATAACGTGCGTGTGCGCAAAAGCGGACACACGGTACGTACGAATATACAAGCACGCACGCACTCGCGCTTTTATCGGATATCGTGTGGTCTCGTGCCGCCGTCTCGTACACGAGCGCAATGATTGCACTTTTAATCAATGTCCCGTTACGCCCGCCTTCCTATCTGTCTCTCTCTCTCTCTCTCTCTCTTTCTCTTACTCTCGTAAGGGTAGTTGCTATGCTCTTTCCTCTCTTTCTCTTTCGCCTCTGCTCATTCATTCGTCTGTCTGGTATACGTACTTGTGTGTGCCTGCGAGCCGCATAGAAATACACATACTCATACACAAGCGATTTGCGCATAGCCACGTGCTTGCCTCTGATACATAATCGTTGCTCGGAAAAGTCTATTGTGGCCACTTGCTTGTCCCAGTTCTTCCATTTCTTTTTCTCCCTGCTCATTTATTCAAATAAGGAATAAGAGCAAAGTTTAAAAAGCTCTCGCTTGACTTACATTTATAAATATAATGCGATATCGAGTTCGAGCTTGCGCGCGCAAGTCGAGCTTTATATATGCGCATCAGAACTATTTGTCCACGACTTTCTTTCAACGACAAAACTCATTTGGCTCGTCGCGAACTATATATGTGTGTGTGTTGGGAAAATTTCGAGAGGGTAATAGAAATAGAAAGAAAGAGAGAGAAAGAGAAGTAGATAAGAATAAACGGTATACTGCGCGCAGATATTGGGTGCGATTGCGCCCGAGCTGTAACACTTGGCATCTCGGGCGACTGTCAAAGCTGCTATCTTCAGGCGTGGAAGAGGAGATGCAGCGTCGCGGGAACGACGACGATACGGCTATATTGACATTATATCTAGCTGAACGTATACTTGAGCGAGGATGTGTGCAATAAAATCAATTCCGTGTATCTGTGCGCGGCAAAGCTCGTATTAAAAATATAAGCGATGTTACGTAGATTGATGCCATCGACCCTCGCAAAAATGCTAAACATTAATAATGGCTTAAACAGACCTTTTGAAAATTTTTAAAGTACATTAGGATTTATTGAATCGATTTTGGCGATTTTTCAGTTTCAATTATGTTGCAAACGAGAAACGCATTTTCAACAACCTGAAAATGACAATTCAACTGTTTCAAAAAGTGTAAATCACTTTATAATAAGCACTTCGAATATGATATCACTTAAGGTAGGTGCCTCGGAACTTGACCTACAAATTCGAACATATACCTAGAAAAAATCTTGAAAAATTCATACGCTTTCTTTGACCAGTTCTGAGACTTTTGTGTTCTTTTTAATTTCTGTAGAGTTTATACTTATTGAGATGAAAAACACCAAGATTCATTGCTTGAAATTGTTTAAATTTGAATCGTTTATAGCTCGTGAAAAATAGATTTTAGAAAAAATTGGCCAGAGCAATTTTTTGTTTAAAATGACCCTGAAAACCTCAAAAAGTGGGTTTCAGGTCAATAATTTTCAATTTTTATTTGTGCAATGTTTTTACATCAACTTTTTTCAAAAACTGTATGGTCAAGTTTTTCCAGTTTTTGAAGTAGGTTTCAGTACATACTGAATAATCATCTCCTAGATTTTGAAAAGATTTTATCGATGCGTTTTTTTTATAATCACGCAAAATAGCGTCTTTTCGACACGCTAGCATAGGGATCCCATGTCAAAGTACCGAACTTTGATTAATTATATTTCGGAAATGGTTTGGTTAAAACTCATGAAATTTTTCGCACATATGAAAAGCACTATCTATAATATGTGGTTAAAATTTCAAGACCCTTTATTGATAGTCATTTTTTTGAGAGAACTACCTCAAAGACCCTACCACTAGATGGCGAGTACTTTTAAATGTAGAAACCTGCAAGTGGAAAAGTCAAAATAATTGCATAAATGAGAATTTCTACCTGGTAAGACATGGTCCAACTACTCATCCACTTGTTTTACGAGTTATAATCATCAGTTGTTAAAAGCTCGAGAAAGGTAATCTAGATATTGAATATAATCATAGGGGGTGAATCGAAAAACCCGACAGTATCTAAACTCGATTCAATCAACAGTCTCGGATCAAGTTTTTCCAAAATTACATCCGCGACCAAAACGTGGATATACAATATCCTTACATCCGATGGCATTAATGAGGCTAATGAAATCTCCCAGCGCACCGAGCAACAATGGCGGGTGATTTGTAGCTCATTATTATTAGCCCACTGCTCTACAGTGCAACGCAACATGCGCGCGATCGTCGTGTCGCATTAGCTATGCGGCACCGCGTGCATAATAAACTATACATTACAACGTACGCGTATGTACGGGATATTAATTCGTGCACACTTTCGAGCGTGAAAAAGTCGAGTGCGCTGTTGTATATTATGAAAAAGAGAGATCGCGACGCCCCGATAAAAGAATCCGTTCGTTGCGAGTATTGCGCGCGAGATCGAGATGAGATATACGTATTAAAAGATTCATCTTACCGGCCACTCGCGGCCTCGTTCTGACGTTTTCCGGAAATTTTTGTTTTCTCGATTTTTAAACGAGTCGTTCCGGCATCGCGCAGTTGTGTGTATGTCTGCAGCATTTACATACATATATTACCGATCTCCGCGTATAAACGCAATTCTTACATTCGTATATATGCGTGGAAACGTAACGTCTTTAATTGAAGCGCATTTCTTTTTTTTTTCTTAACGAGAAACAAATCGTCGATTAATTTCTTCGCCTCGCAGGCGCGCGCGCGGCATAATACGAGCGAAGAAAAACCCGTATTAGCGCTGCCGACGCCGCCGTATATGAGGCACTGATTGAAGGCATGTAATACTGTATATTCAGTAATTGGCTAACGCGTGCACCGTTACGATTGCATCGGGTTATAACGCGTCCGATGATCGGCGCAAAAAAAATGTTCGCTTCGTTTGTAATTTTTTTTTTTCTTCATTTCGCAAAACTTGCGCAGATATATGCTAGAGTTTATACACATCGATCGGCGTGCGTGTGCGGTTCACCTCTCGTCTTTTATCACGGCGTGGCATATTGAACTGTTTTTCTTCGCGCAAATAAAACATGGTGCGGAGGAAAACTTTGGATATTAATCATGTATCTCCTCACCCTAGCGCAGCCGTAACATACATCGATATCTCTCTCTCTCTCTCTCTCTCTCTCTCTCTCTCTCTCTCTCGACGATGTAGTACACAACCGACGTATAAGCGATCTTTCCGCTCGCCCCGCCTAGCACACGTCTCTATTCTTTCATCCTCTTCTTTTTTTCACTCTCTTCTTCCTTTCCAAAAAAATGAAGGAAAAATGAACGTTTCTGTCTCTTTCTCTATATACGATCGAGACATTATTTCGGCCGATGAATCGAGAGGCATTTCGAAAATTACTTTTTATCGACGTTTCAACGATGGGCTGCGGCGGCGGAGCATTTTTATTACGATTTATATACATGTCAGTCGGAACATATCCGGGCCCACTGGTACTATTATAATGTCCAGTTGGATAATAGCTATGAGTAGACATGTATATATCACGAGGTGAAAATGACGCGACACAATGCATAATAATCAAAACGACGACTCGCATAAGCTCCAAGATAAACACGATGATCTGGTAAATGGAATGACTCGTAGCCAATAGTTTATGTGATGGTTGCAAGTATTAGAAAACACATGTACGTCACTTTCTCTACTTTAGTGTCAAATGTATATTAGAAATGCAACACACCCACACACTTCCGAACCCGGGGAAAAGAGGAGCAGGAAGAGGAGGAGGAATAGCAGCGCACCGATGGTGCAGCTCGTCAGGTGCAGGTATCCTATACATACAAGGATGATAAAGGCATGCACTATACAGGCAGCGACAGCGCAGGTGTCAAGCTTTGTTTGCGCGGAATTAAGGAGCCGAAGCTTCGTTAGCTAGGACAAACTTCCTTCCAGCTAGCTCGCTCCGCAGATCTCGTCGAGGCACCGCGCTACTACTACCTATACATACTACGTGTATGGAGTTCGGGAATTTCGGGAGTCTGCGTATACATTTACTTATGGTATGTATATAGCGGCTCGCGAGCGCGTTTATAAGGCTAAAATCGGCATTTATACACGAGCACGCACGCATTCGTCGTCGTAGTTGTCATCTATACTGTCACAGCAGCATACATAGCGCATAGCGCATGAATGAAAAGGGGAGGAGCTCACGCATATATATATATATATGGGATGTATCCCATGCGTTTCTCTGGATGTACGCATGCGAGTACATAGAGGGTCGTCGCCGTATGTATATATACACGCAAAGTCGTGTCGCCAGGTGTTGAAATAACAGTAGCGGCAGATGCGCGCCCCAAAACACACACAACACACACTCGGAAACACAACTTCGGAAACATACAGAACAACAATTTGCTAGATATTAGTCCGGTTATACGGGGCTCCGACAAACGAGGCAATTTTCGAAAATAAAGGGAAAAAAGAAGGAGTCGGACTCGGCAGAACTCGGGGAGTATAAATTACTCATTAGGAGCGTCGCTATATATATACACCGCTCAGGGGATCGCTGGTCTCTCTGCTCTCGGAGTTGCGACGTTTGCGGTCGCGCGTTGCGTTCTCTAATCAATCGACGGCTGTGTGCGCGCGTCTCCGTGTCCATGTGTACGTGCATGCGTGCAGTGGCATGGCAGTGCGTCCAATTCCAGGCAGTCTACTCCACGTTGGTCTATATACACTACGCACCGTCGACTCTATATGTACTACGCTTGTCACCCGCGAGTTTACTCGGCCGTCGCGTACATAGGCTGCTGTGGTTTTGCTTACGATGCCCGATGCAGCTTAACCTCCTCCTACTCTGTACATGTATACTATACGAGCTCGCTGCACCGACCGACTACTCTCTCACTAATTGACCTTTTAACGTTATATATACGTTGTGCACTGTGCATCTTTTGTCCAGACTCGCGCAGCAGCAGCGGCAGCAGCAGCAGCAGCAGCTTGATTGTCAATTTGAACTCTGGAAAACGGCTTTTGCTTCGGAGCTGCATCGCGCGCACACGGCTCAATCAATGTAGATATGCTACGTTGTATGGCGACGCAGCAACGGAGCAAGCTTTAAACTCGGCAATGATTTAACGAGAGATACGCATAACGTCCATGTCTCTGTGTGAATGAATGCGTGTTTGTATTATGTATTACGGATCCCCGTTACTAAGCCGCGTTGATCTGCTACTACTAAAACTACAACTAAAACTACTACTACTGACTACTACTCGACTCGGAAATCAAAACAACTTGGCTGAAAAATGATGGAATACTTGGCGGCTCTAAACGATTACGATGATTGGCGCATTTAAGAGACGAGAAATTTTTATGTACACATATTGGTGTACGCGCGTGAAAAGAAAAAAAAAATGATCGCGTTGATATTAGCTCTCCCGCGGGCGCGAAATTTTTAAATAGTTTTGCCTGATTAATCTCGACACGCACGCTTGAAAATACGCGCGATATTCGCTGTAAGCCGGACTCGCGCGAGAAATCGGTATAATACGTGTGTGTATGTATATAAGATGAACGAGTGCCACTTGTCTATACACCATGTATAGGTGTATATGAATGTAGCACAAATCACATGGCATAATCTCTCGTGATGGTACATAGCGAACATATAAGCGGTGATATAAAAATATGTAAAATGTTAAACTTGTCGATATTCCGTCGATACATTGTATGTATGACGACGACTGCGACGTTATATTCCGTGTGCTGCTGCGCGCGATATTATAGATATATAACATCGGGGTTTTCATCTCCTTCTTTCTTTTTATTTTGTATTTCGTATATATATGTACGCTGTCGACAGAGAGAGTAAAAGACATATCCTCGGCAGATTCGATTATATCCGTGCGTTTTAATCTCGTTTATTCGTCGAATAATCGAAGTTGTATACATTCGCAAACGACGTCGTAAACGAGGCGCAAAAAAAACGATGTACATAAGATACAAGACAGAAGAGAAAAAAAGCAAAACACACGTTTGCTGCGCGCCGGGGTTTATCTTTAATATAGCGATCTGCGTTTGCTTTTTTTCGCGTTGTACGCTTATACTTGCAACAGACATCTTCCTTTCCTTTTTCATTTTTCATTTTTTTCTCATCGGATTCGTTGTTTATACAAATATAATACACGACGTTCGAGGATCCGTTTATAATTTATACATCGATGAATAATTATGCGCGGGAATAAAAAATCAGGTAAAATAAATAAAAAATCGAATGAATAATTTAACTTTCGCTAATGTCGATCGAACAAAGAGATCGAAGCCTATGTATAGTATAAACATACATCTGACACTTGTACGCGCATGCATAATACGAGAGATAGAGCCGAGAAAGAAAAATATGCGATGGCATATAATTACCGTTGAAATCTCGTTTATAAGCGAGGCGCACGCAGCAGTATATATATCTATACCGATTGTTCGCGTGCATTTACATTTATGCTGCACGATATCTCGACTCTCAACGTAATTGATCTACATATAATATAAGGCACGCATGAAAGAATGACTCGCATGGCTAAACCTATCTCTCTCTCGAGTTATAGCTACTTCGTATCCGTTTCATTTGCATCGCCTCTCGTCTCGTCTCGTTTCGTCGTGCAAAGATGTGTCTAATACAATATTTCGCGCTCGATATATGGTATATGCAACGTCAAACGGAATTGATAACTCGATTCGATTTCCAACATCGCGTTAACGTGCGCCGTGTGCTATAATGTAAAGTCCATTTCGCTGGAAACACATATCGATACGCGAGTGTGTGCATGTGTGTAACAGTCGATGGGCAGAGAAATGAGCGCACGAGAGAAAGAAATTCAATACGCGGACAGCTACGATGCACGAAGATTTGCGAATATTGTTCGCGGTATGCGCGCCGCGCGACTTGTCAAGTTAAGTGTGTGACGCGTGTATTACACGGGGCGTTTAGCGCGCGATCCTGTATATAAATACACGTGACCCGCGTGTATGGCAGATGTACTCGTATATATATTATAAGTTAAATATCGCGCACGTACGAATCAATCAAGCGTGCGTAACTCGTATACATGGATACAGCATACCGATCGATCGATTTATCGGCGAGAAAAAAAATAACGCACCAACATTTTTGCCCTGTAATAGTTCTCGATAAAGACGTCTGGGCGTAGAGCCGTGAAAAAAAGGTATTTAATATAGAAAACAAAACCACCCACCTCGTCTCGCGCAATCAATTTCTCCTAATTTGAAAATAATGACAATGATATTTTTTAATTCCATGCCGCAATTTTTTTGTTTTTCTAATTGCTCGAACGAACGAATCGCCTCCTTTTTTCTCCCTCTCTCTCTTTTATCGGCCTCTCTCGCTCGGGCGCAGCGGTAAATATTAACGTTATAAAAATTGCACGCGTAGCGCGCAGCAGCAGCAGCAGCAAGTGACGGCAGCGACGGCGTCGGGGCAGTGCAACAGATCGAGCGGTGCTACTCTTTCGCTCGCAGCTACGTAACGTTTATAATCAATGATTTACGTCAAAAGCATTGAAAAGAAAAGAGAAAAAGAGAGGGGTAAATAAAAATTGCACGCGAGCGGCATACTATATTCGGGCAGGTCTTTTGAGAGGTGCTCTCGCGCCCAAAAAAGTGTATATATACACGACGACGCGAGCGAATAATGATATTTCGGGGTTTTACCGCCTAAAGGTCTATACCGGGCTCTCGCAGAGCGTGTATACGATCAACAGCCAAAACATGATGTACATGGCCCGGCCGCGAGAACTCTCGAGGTGTGCTCCGCAGTGCAAAAGTGCAGCTGCTGGGAGTGATCAGAGAGAGAGAAAAAACGTTATATTATTAAGCTGTCTGCTTTCACGTCTGCCTCGTCGTTCTTTCGCAAAGTATATCTCAAAATTCGAGGCCTGGAAAATCGATTTGACATATTTGATAAATATAAATAAACGCCTGTACCGCTACGTACTGTACTTATAGCCAACTCGCGTATACGTAGTCATAATCACGTGCAAAATATGATGCGCGCCGAGCACGAGTTCGTAAGTATGATGGCTCTTTGCGCGACTCCGCGAGACTTTTAAACAAAGACGACGACGTATACGTATACAGTATACACATACAATATAATATGAGCGGGCCGAGGACGCGATAATGACGCGCGTGATTTTTCAGAAAAGAAAGACGAAAGAGAGAGATTTATGATTTCGACGAGAGAGAGAGAGCGAGCGAGAGAAAAAGGAGGAAGCGATGCCCATCGCCGCGGCGCTGCATTTCAAGAAAGAGAGAGAAAGAGAGAGAGAGAGAGAGAGAGAGAGGTGTATACGACGAGAGGAAAAAAAATGTGCGAAATGGAGTGCAAGACATCGCGATGACCCGTTACAAGAGAGAGAGAGAGAGAGAGCCGAGAGAGGTATATAACGTTTTTTATTGTTGATGTTGTTGTGTGTTTGGATGACCAAAAGGCGCACCAGAGAAGCATAGCGGTGTGCATATGAAGAAGAAGAAGAAGAAGAAGAAGAAGTAGAAGCAAAAAAAAAGAGGGAAAAACGAGAGCGCCATGCCGCCTGCACATCACACACATACACACACGCGTATACATAATATGCAGTGTCTGGCACGAATCATCATGGTAGAAAGGAGCGTATATATACAGTACACAAGAGCCGTGGCGAACGGCCGTAGCAGCAGCCGAGTCTCTTCGCGGGGCCTTATACTTCATACTTACACATTTTAACAGCAGCACAGAAAACAGGATCGTATCGTTTTGGCTTCGAGGCCCGACGCACAAAGACTCGACGCGCGTGCGAATAATCGAAAGGCAAATAACATATCGAATTAAAACAACACGACGTCCGATAATATCGAACATTGATCTGCTTTCGGCGTGGTCTTTCGTCATCGTGTTTATAAAACATACACATACACCTGCCCCGCGCCACAGCAATCTCTATTCGCGAGCGAGAGCAGAGAGAAGCATCCGAAGAAGGCCTATATATTATAATACGCGATCGATGAATGAGAGTTGTGTGTTTTTTTCTCTCCTTCGTCTTCTCTCCTTTTTAAGAGAAAATAGAAACGAGAACTCGATCATGTATAGATAATGCCTGGGAAACGATAATGAGAGATGTATGAGTCTAGTACAGGTCCTGCAAACGATCTCACGAATAACACGTGTATGCAAATAAAACAGGCAGATGATCCGAAAAAAAAAAGAAAAAGAGTAGTAGACGGTAGGAAATCATGGAACTAATTATACGTCGGTGCTTCTCCCTAATAAAACGAAGTTCTTTTTTTCGAGACATATTTAATTGGTAATCGCGTATTGTGTTGAATGACTAATTCTCCGCGCGGTACGTAATACAACGTGGATGCGCTTATACCGAGTAATAATTTTCACAGCTAGCAGCTCTCACGATCACGATCGCACTGGACCGAATTAACGACTGGACTGTGTCCGAGAAATTTTGGCACACAAATCGTTATAAAAAGATGGACACTATGTATCATTAGAAAGTCGCAGACGAGGCGCTTAGATCGTTCTCTGTCTATAATTTTGAAAAAAATATCAGGAAGCGAATTCGGAGTCACGTACAGGAATGCACACAACGAAATATAGCTTGCATACGCGATCGTTAAAAATTTTCGTATGTAGTTTCACGAGAAGCGGAGGATGTATTTAACGATCGATTCGTGAGCTCGAAAAAAAAAATGTTTCTAACTCTGTATTTGAGCGAACGAATGGAAAATTTGAAAATAGCAGATGTATTTATGCAACAATATACATTCGTTCGGACACAGCGGCTCGAAATAGGAAATTCAACAATCAAACATTTTTTGCAACAATCAGCACTTGTCCAAACGACGTGTAGTACAACACATAATCCATCTTAATTCTAGATAGCCGGTGCACAAACTCACGACTCTGAAAGCAGCTGATGTACAAACAGTCCTCGCGTTCAAACATAACACAGCGTTTGAAATTGTATGGGTGTACGTGTGTGTATGTGTATTCGGCATTTTAAACGAGTAAAATCATCGAGAATCGGCGTTTCGTGGCCGATTTCGAAATTCGCCTAGTCGTGGCAGCACAGTCATTTTTCAAGCTCTCTCTCTCTCTCTTACTCTTTCGACCGGTACGCAGGCCGAGCGTCGGCAACCACACATACACAAAGAATTACACACACACACACACGAGTAAAATAGATAGGTATACGGACGACGAGACAGCTTGACTTATATATACTGCCAATGCGCGTTTTGCTTCATAACAATTATCATCGTCTCCATCGTCTTGCTGCTACAGCGTTACACTGTGAAACCGACCGACCGGCAAAACTGACGCTCGTGTGTTTGTGTTCGTGTGTATATACATGTAGCGCACAGTGCATCATCGTCTGCGAATTCCACAACAACTGCGGCAAGGACTGCTCGTTGCACTGCTGCCACTACACACAACTGTTGCTCCGATCTCTCGTGGCTCGAGAGAAATACTTTACGCTCGAATTTATCATTCTTCATCGAGTAAGTAAACAATTAATTTGTCAGTATAAAATATTATTCTCGTTGTGTACAACTCGGCTTTCGAGCAACGTTTTATACACGCGGCTTATCGCGCGTCAACATCGACGATGCGTAGGCCTCTGCACTCTCTAGATATACGGCGAAAATATTGGTCAGGAAGGTTAGGAAGTCTCTGACTCTCTGCTTCTGCCAAGTAGTATAATGTGTGTGCGTTTATCCGTGTGTACACTCGCACAGGTCGCTCTCCGGCCTCCTCCGCGTATATAGCATATATACAGAGTAGCGCAGCAAATATTGCTGTACAGTTTTGCAGCGAGCGAGAGACAGAGAGAGAACGCGATGGGGTGGAGGGGGCCTACAACTACTACTACACTTATATACTACCTACCTAGCGTGTGTATATGTGCCACCACCGCTGCGCTCTTTGGGATTTGAGGGGCGAACGCTGCGCTCGACTCCGAACCGCCGCCGCCGCCGCCGCCGTTGCCGTGCCGCCGTTTTCTCGCGCTCCGCGCAGCAGCGCCAGTTTCGCGCGTGCCGCCAACTAGCGAGCGTCGGGATTTACACGCGCGCGTCTAGTTATACGTATTAAAAACATAATAATAAAAAAAAAAAAACACGCCAGACAAAAATCGTTCGCCCCTACCAGTGTGCGGTGTGTAGTGTGTATAATAATAACGACGAAAAATTGCAACGTGTGAATTTTTAAATAATACAAAAATTCTGCTCCATTGTAACCAACGGTCGACGAATGTTACATCTCCACGCGTCGGTTATAAAACAAAACGAAATAGTATACTTGGAACGCGCGTGTGTGCATTAATTGCGTACAGCCGTTTTGTGCAGAGAGAGAGAGAGAAAAAAGTGTTCGGGGCAGGTTGCCGTTGCCTTCGTTTTCGAATTATATTTCGTTGCTGTTATTCGAAAAAAAAAGAAAAACCCCAGTGAAGTGATTCTAGTATTCCGGCAAACACACGGTGTGTTGTGTGTTGTGACGTATTCAATTAGTTCGATTGTAAAACACAGAGAGCCGCAAAGCGCAAGATAACGAAGATAACCGTTTTTCTGTCTCACTTTTTCTCCGAGTGTGTATGTTTGTGTGTCTGTGTGTTCCGTGCTGCATATAGGCGTACATGCACGCCGGTTTAAATTTTTCACCATTGACCCGGCTTGCCGGCAATTTACAGTGACGACGTGGTTGTTGTTGTTTTTTTCGAAAAAATAGAACGTCATTCTTGTGCATCCTATATACGTAAAAAAAAGAAAAATACGCGAGTGCGCCCGCAGGCAATTTCTGTGCGTGTGTTCGTGACACGGTATAAAATAATATACAAACACACACACACACACAGTGGCAAGGTGTTTCGAAGGCTTCACTCTACCTGCTATCCGTATATATCATAGTGTATGTGTGTCAATTTTTCGTGCAGTGTTGCTAGTATATATACTGCGTGATCCTCCAGTATAATACGAGTGTGTTAGTGTCTCAGTGTATATTTGTGTATCTGTGTTGTTGTATACACACAAAGCTGAGAGAGCAGCAGCATCAGCAGCTGACAAAAGGCTCATTCTCCGTGTGTGCAGTGCGTGAGTGTGCAGCGGTGGAGATAAACAACGAGCCGCCCCGGGTGTTTTCTATATATATATACGACGACGGTTCGGCGATGCCCGAGACTTTTTAAGCAAAGGTTAGCTCTTCATCTTCGATACTTTTTTTTTCTTTCTATTTATACGTTATTGCGTCGCGCCCGAGAATATAATATAAAATACCTACGCGTCGCCGTATTATTTGTATATTATTTGAAACACGAAAAATCGGAGTTGGGAGCGTCACGGCGACTTCGAACGCTCGGCTCTCTCTCTCTCGCCGGCCGGCGTCGTCGTCGTCGTCGTAGAATAGAGAGCCTTTTAAATATTGACGCGCGGACTTTTCTATACATGATTTACATGCCTGTGTGTACGTGTGGGATTCTTAATACTGTTGTGGTGCCGTACATATATTAGCAAACACACACAGGTAATAACTCGTAGTTGTATGCAAGTGTTGGTGCAGCCGCTATAGGTCGATATTTGTATATGTGGGCGCATTACTGCGCCAAGGGGGGAATGATTCAAGCTAGTGGACTGGCAGTATAGTGGTAGTAGTGGAGAGTCCGGTTTCCCCGAGAGAAGCCCGCGATTCTTAGAAAAAGCCGCTGCTATTCCGTCCTGTATATATACTGTGTATATACCTCCTCCGTGAGTGTGAGTGTGTATATGTACGTCGCTTCTTCTTCTTCGTCTCTTCTTTACTTCTTCCTCCACCTCCTCAACTCGGTGTGTTTCGTCGTCGTCGTCGTCTCTCCTCCGTCTCCCTCGTTTTCTTTCATTTACGTCTCTATATGTGGTTGAATTTATATACACAGTACACACATACATATATATGGTTGTTGTACATACACATAGGTGTGCGTGATCCACTGACTGGCATCGCACAGTATAAATACAGAACTCAGTTAGGCTGCTCCAAGGTTTACTTGTTTATAATATGTATAAATCGAGATGCTCGCGTACTTTTGCATGCGTGTGCTCGCTCGCAAACACACATGCATATGAATACGACATACATGTATACGCGTGCACATATACATATCGTTTGTTGACACAACTACTCGGCTACATTCGAATCCGCTAAACGCGCATGGCATACATGCATAGCATACATACATACGTACGTACGTACACAAGTTTGCGTATATATCGCGCGCATTCTCGAGACTCCTCGCTAAACTTCGATCTGCGTTGTGTGCTCATTGCAGCGCATAGTGTGCAGTAGCAGCAGTGTCAGCTAACGTGCGTTGATGTATACCTGTATTTGTGTACGGAGAAAATGATCGATACGTTTACAGACACACACACACAGGCAGGCAGGCAGTACTCAGGCACTAATACTCGGCAGCTCGACCGACCGACTGATTGAACGTCAGAGAGTATAACGACACAAAGGCCTACGATGTCTGCGATGCTGCCGCTGCTTCTGCCATATAACTCAGTGGACTATATAGGTTGCAGCTGTAGCCAATGTGCAGTATTGTATACGAGAGGGTACGGAGCCCCGTACGCTGCAGAGCTCTCGATTTTTCGTATATATATAGGGCTCTTCGATGAAACGATGCAGCGAGACTCTGCTGCGACGTACCGATTTCTGCTCGTTTCAATTGCAGTTTTGCCTATACGCGCGAAATAAAAGGTGTGATATAACAGAGGATGAATCCGAAACAAGCTCCGCGTGAGCTAAAAATGTGTTATATACAGTAGTGCCATGCTCTTTCAAGTTCAAGCGTTTTCGCTCATGCATGTGTGTGTGTGTTGCTAGACACCATATATAGCATTTGGCCTCCTATATACAATATAACAGCACGCAGCATATAGCAGGCACAGAAAGAGAGCGCACGAGAGCCCCGCGTCAAAGCCCCGCGAAGGAAAGAAGAAAAAAAAGACAACGACAGAACCAGAAATTATTTGGTCTTGTTCACTTTTGCATGCGCAGCGGCGGCAGCGTATGATAGGTGCGTGCAGCCGTAGCACGAGGGCGTTGCGACGAACAAAAAGACGCGAACGAGACGTTGGATCTGCTGCCACCATATAGCTGTGTATGTATAATATCGTGTGCAGTACGCGCGCGAGCTGCACCGCACACACACGCGTTAATTTATGGTTTTCACAACTGTTGCCCGCGCTCCTCTATGTCTCTCTTTTTCGTTGCACACACGCACGCACGCATACAGGTCACTCGTTCGGCTCCTTTTTTTTTCCTACACAGCTACACCACACGCGGGCACAATCTCTGCTCCGAGATTCGAGTGTGCGTGTGCGTCTGTGAGTATACCTATGATCTCATCGGCGGTAAATTTTGCACTTTCTATGTACACTCTCTATCCGTACACGCCAATTCTTTCCTTCTTCCTTTTTATCTTTTTCTTTCTTTCTCTCGCTCGGCCGTCCTCGTCATCGGAATTCACGAACGTATATTTCGCGCGCAGATGAACAAACGTCGGCGTATACGCGAGTATATATATCTGCAGCTGCACTGCATACACACACGTGATTAAAGCACGAGAGAGAAGTATAGAGAAAGAGAAGTTGAATGAACTATTCTCTCTCCTTCTACTACTCTCATCTCATCTCTCTCACTCTCTTTACGGCACAGCAGCAGCAGCACAGCGAAACACCAACACTGTCGAGCCATTTGATTAATGAACGCAAAAGCTCGATCGTTTCCTTCTATAATGTGTATCTCGCCGAGCTCTTCGCTGTCTCTGTATGTGTATGTTTATTATACGTGTGTGCTTGCATGCCCCCATGTGCGCACATATTGTATTCTTCACCTCCCTCTCCCCATCTTTTTTCTACCCTGTCTTCGCTAGAAACGATATTCCGCTACATACTCCGCCGAGTATTAAAAATTATTTCAACTCTTTTTTTATTTATATCGTTCGTGTGCGGCTCACTAGGCGTCGTATTATTATATAAAAATCAGAGCAATTAAATTGCCTTCCAGTTGCTTCTCTCTCTCTCTCTTCTTTCGCTTCACTCCAAAAGCCATCTGCACTCTGACACGGTAATAATTGTTTTTCCGCTCAACGACGACGCAGCAACGTCGTCTAGCTGCCGTATGATGATTTATCGAAGAGTATCAAGTATGTAATGGCTTGTATATCGAAAAAATAACAGGCAAGCAGTCTGTGAAAATTGAATTGGCCGCGCGCGTATATGTACGTCGCGTACGTATATAGATTAATCGAACGACGCGCAAACATACACACCATCCCCCTTTTTTTTCTTTTTCATTCGTTAACTCCCTCCCACTGCGCACGCGCCTCGCGTGATGTAAATTGTAATAATAATGCATATTATACCGCTGTGTACATAGGCACATACATCGCGATGGGAACAATTGCCGCCGCGCCGCGAGAAGTAAGTGCGAGAAACGAGTTTTGGAAAACCAGTTCGTTGCCGCGCCGCAGCCGTGCTAGTTGAAAGTTTTATTTTTAGTAAAAGACCCGTCGAGATAAAAAAGGGAAAAATAAAGAGTAGTAAGCGAAATGATTCGTGTATACTTGCACGTAGATTGTGACCGCAGCGCGAAAAATGCAAGAATTCGCGAAGATTGCTCGCTTATAAACCAAAAAAAAAGAGACAAAAAAGGAAAAAAAAAAGAAGTCGAGGCTGAAAAAGGGAAAGAATAGGGTGTATACGCGGCCGCGCTCGCATCGCAGATACAGAGCTGCAGTGAGAAAAAGGAAATTGCTCCAAGTCACGAGACACTCTTCGCCGCTGCGGTAGCTTCTTGGCTGCTGCTGCTGCTGCTGTTTGCTACTTTTGCTCTTTTTCCTCGGTACTGCGTGTTATATACGTATACAGCTTGGAGTCTTTGCAAAGCTTTCGAGAGCAGCAGCAGTGACTCCAGTGTGTGTGTCGCGCGCATCGCGTTTCAAGACTCTATAATTTTCTGCTCGCTTTGCGACGATTGTTCATAATCTCCGTTGCACTGGAGAGAGAGAGAGAGACACACACATACTCTTATAACTTCTCTTCTGCTTTTTGTTATGCATATTTTAACAATCGTTTCGTCGCTGCTAGAAAGTATCAACGCGACACTTTTTAAGCTCTCTCCCTCCGAAGCCGCGTCGACGACTTGTTCAACTTTGCCATGTCTATCTAGTAGTCTTCTATATAAATTATACGTCTGTAGCTTGTTATTGCACTCTCTAGCCCGACCCGACGATCATTCACCGTGACCTTGTATATAATCGCTTCCACAAGGCATTTTTCTTATTTGATTTATATGAATGAAAATTTCATCGATAGCTCTGATTGATATCAATCTATCCCTCGCATTTTGCCGTATACATAATACAACACGCGATACGTATAGTTCTTTCAGCGATCGTATATATTCCACTTATATTAGATAACTGTTTAGACGAAAGAGATTATTATTATATGTATTTGCGCTTGCATGTAATGCTCGAATAGCACGCATTTGCGATTAGTGTATAAAAAAAAATTAATCGTTCATTATGGGCGTGTGTGTATGAGTACGTACTGAGTTCCGAGCGCTCTGTAGCTCGCGTTGCGTCATACAGCACATGCCGCGAGTATAGTGGCTTACTCACGCGAATAATACAAAAAAAAAAGAGAGAAATAGGAGGGGGACAAGAGAGGCGCAAGCATAAACATCCGCTCTCCGGAGTCGAACCGATTGATCCCGTCGTCGCCTCGGCGTTATACACACATAAAGCTCACTTAAAATAATGAATAAATGTATACGGTTCGCGCGCGCGTGCGATTAATAATCGGGACGTATACGCGTATGCGAACACTTAAACAATTCTTCACCTCGATTCTTTCTGTATAATACACATGAAAGGCATGGCGAAACTGTATTAGCGATAAAGCGCGACGTATGTGCTGTAATGTACAGGCCAGACGTATAATACGCCACACGTACACACACACGATGTATAGCGCGTGCGAAAAAGGAACGTCTTTGAAGCTCGCGCAAACCTCCCGTCTGTATATGTGTGCACGAGCCACTCTCTTATCTCATTCGTCTTGTCTTATTCTTACTCTCCGCGGCGGGAGAAGAAGAAGCTACAACACATATACGCGTTATATATATGTATGTATACGTGTGTATGAGCGAGTGCAGAAAAGCGCGTGCGGAATCTCGCTCTACTTCCGTAACTTGTTGCTTCTCATATACGCCGTTTGCACTGTCTGCTGCTTTTCTCTCTCGCTCCGATGTCTTTCTCACTTTTCTATTTCTCTATATGTGTGCAGCTCTGAATATGTACTGTATACATTATGCTGCTGCCTCGCGCTCGATAACCCCAAGTGTAGTGGCGGCGGTGGCGAGTGCAATCCGAACGCGGGTTGCGCGCGCGAGCTTTACACCGTAAACAATACGTATACTATATTCGTAATGTATATTTATGTCGTAAACACATTATCGCGCGCGGTACGTATATATAGAGTACGGCAGTATTTTGCTCGTTCGCGAGCGCGCGTGATGTATCGCACAGCTGAGACACGCGGGGACTGAGAGCAACGACGTATCTACCCATTGCTCGGCGAGAAAGGCGTGTACTACGTACGTATAAATATATACGTAATATAATAGAAATATATATCGTCGACGACAGTCTCCTACACTAAACTCTTGTAGACTACTACTACAATATGTACACAAAGAGGAGAGAGAGGATACGTGCAACATTTGAATGACGTCTCTCGCTTGTTGTATTTTATATTATATAAATGGAGGAACGGCAGCTCGTCATGCAAAGTGCCGTAAACACTTGGAAACTCGCGCGCGATCATGTAGCCCTTTTAATTCGTCGTACTGCTACGCGGCACACAGCGCAACACACAACAGACTGGGAGCAATTCATTATATTAATGGCCTCTTCGTTGTTCAATCTCTCTCTTCTCTCTCGAGTTGATCTATGATTCTCGATCTACATTATGGACTAGGCGACCAATATTTCATTAACCCCAAGAAGTCATTAGAAAGGGACAGGCGCGCGCGAACGTCGCTACATATTGTAATACAAATGTTAGAGTTATGAGAGGAAAAAGATTCTTTATTATATTATTAACGCGTCAGGCTTTCATTATGGAGAGAGAGAGAGAGAGAGAGAGAGAGAGAAAATTGATTTTTCCCCCCTTTCACCAGTATTATATGAAAATATTTTTTGATCGAAAAAAAATGAAAAAAAAAATAGCTAGACGTACTTGCGATTCTCGCCGCGCGCAGTCGATCGATTCGACGCGAGCCCACGCACAAATGTATACGAACGCACGAAGTGTGCATGTTAAAATATGTATATTTTAAGCGCACGAGAGAGGCTGCTAAGTGAGACGTGAAACAGCCGACACGTGAAATACGCACGTCGCGCTCGCGCATATATATTCACTTGACTAAATGCCATAGAGTGAGCGAGACTCGCGTGCGGAGAGAATAATTTCGAGTGGCTTATCAACGAGCGATGTTTGTGTATGTGTTATATGGAATAATAAAAAAATATTGTGCATAAAAAAACGAGAGCTCTCCTCTCCATGCGCATGAGTGTGTCACTTTCATAACTTTATCCAGCAGTAGCAGTGCAGCAGATAGAGTGAGAGAGAGAAAAGCACTTTATTAATCGAATCATGGGCAAAAGAGCAAAAAAACGTCGTCGTCTTCGTCGTCTCTTGGCGTCGAAATGCACATACACATACATGTAAGCGCGTTATATTCTCTTTGAAAGATTCTGCTGCTGCGCCTCTGACTCTTTTTTTGCCCGGATAAATACGACCAACGATCGATCGATGAACACGCGGCGGCGTCGCACTACTACTCAACTGTACATATTACTTATAGACACCACTCGTGTATATAGATACACACACAAGAACCGAGCCGTTAATCAGTTACATCGATGTGTATTAATAGCGAGTGTATACACATTTCATGCCTTCGACACGAGGAAATTATAACACTCTTATCTTTTTATCGGTATTTTAACGTCGGCGTGCAAGTTCGCTCACATATAGCTACACGTCTATACAAACATACTTACTTATATGATATGTATTTTTTATTTGTGTATTTATAGCGCGCGTCAACCGCAGCAGCAGCTCACGACTTTGAAGCTATTAGCTCTAGAGTAGTTTTTTCAACTCTTATACACTCTCTCCTCCCCTTTTTATAAAAGCTCGAGAGTGTAATCATTACGTATATAGTCGTACGTTGCGCGCGCAGGCATTCGCGCCTAGATTTCGAGTGTGTGTACGTGTATAGTCCCCTTTAATCGCAGGACGATTAAGCCGTGATTAAGTCCTTATCGCTACACTACTGCTGCTGCTTCTGGATTTTCTTTAGATCCGCGTCTTTTCTTCTCTTTTTCTCTCTCTCTCTCTCTCTCGAGCAGAGATCGTTTAAAGACCCTGTGCTCGCGCGTTTAAAGCTTATCCTTTTTTTGTTTTACTCTCTCTCTTTCTCTCTCTCATCGAAATTGGTGTTTCTCAGCGCTCCAAGAGCAGCAGCCCGGCTCCGCTGCAGTATCCTCGTAAGCTCGGGCGCGGCGCACTTGCTTCCCGATGTGTTTACACGATCTTCGCTCGAGTATAAGAAGAGAACCTCTTGAATATTCATTCGGAAACTGTTGCGTGCGCTTCGTCGTCGTCGTCTGAATCGAAGTATAAAAAAATCCTTCAACACGTATCGCTAGGGTACGGAACTTTGTTGTCCGCCGCCTCGTTTTATGCACATATTACACTGCACAGACGATCGAACGAGGAAGAAGAAGGAAGGAATGAAGAGAAAAAGCGACGAATGCAGGCGGAGTGCACACGAGCACACGGCTCCATACATCTCGCGCATTCAAGGAAAAACGGTATGGTCTTTTCAAGTGCCATGAAAATCAGCGGAAATCGCAAGATGTATCGGTAAGGAGTGTGTGCTTCGCTGTGAAAAATGCCGCGTTTATTACGATCTCGCTCGTTTTCCATGTACGTTGCGCACAAGTACATTTATTGAGAATTCCAAAGACAGGCAAGAGAGAGAGAGAGAGAGAGAGAGATATGTTGTACGAGCTCCGTATTATATACGATATGTATGGGTGCGCTGGAGCGATTCGAAGTCAGCTCCATCGTAATGAATCGAGACTCGAGAGAGAGAGCCGGAGGAGTCTTGAGACATCTTTCGTCTTTCGTCTCGTCTTCATGCAGCAGCAGCAGCCGCGTTTACGATCTTCAGGATGTATATCGCGTGCACACTGGAGCTCTCGGGTACAAAAGAGGCCACACATTTTACGGCCTCTCCTCCTCCTCCTCCTCTCTGTACCTCGTATACGCGTTTTACACTCTCGCCTCTCTCGCGTGTGCACGCGATATATAGCTCTCTGTACCTGCAGCAGCCGCGCAGTCATCCAGTCGAGATAGGTAATTCTCGGCTCGTCATATTCCTCCCAGGGAGAGAGAGAAACTATCGCACCGTATATATATATACCTATACGACGCTTGTAAAATTTTCGACGCGCCGCAGCAGCAGCAGCCGTGGCACTAAATTTTCACTCGGAAGCTAATAGCCAACTATAATACACGTGTATATATATTTGGCGTCCGCGCGCGACAGTGAGGAAGAGAGAAAGAAGCGCTCACCGCGTATTATATGACGTACGGCTCCAGCACGCATAAATGGTGGTGCTGCGGCAAACTAAAGGATTTTATGTATGTATAAGTGAAGCGGACCGCGAGTTATATCGCCCGCCAGCATATAGAGCTCGACTCTCGTCATGCATCGTTTGCCATATATGTATATATGTGCAGCTCCTTGTAACCACCTATATATAATATGTGGTGCTCTTGGTCGTCCTGCGAACGGCCAAGTTTGAGACGTTTGATAATTACCAAGGCCATTATCGGCCTGAAGCAGCAGCAGTAGCAGCAGCCTCTTTAATTAGAGAACAAGAGGTATTGAGTGTCCTGCACGTGCAGTAGTGCGTCGTGCGAGCTACATTATATACATATTGTACTACACCTATGCATATAATAATAATAACGCACGTGTACGTGAGCACACGAGCAAAAAAGGCAAAAGTGTACTTTTTAACGCGCATTATCGATGATTCATGCGATTTTACTGCGAGCCGAGCTTGAGTGCACTGTTGCAGCTGCTGCAAGCGCAGCGTTGCCGCAGCATCGCATGTATTCGGCTGGTCAGTCGGGGAGTAATGGTAGGCGGTAGCACATAAGTAGAGCACTTTCAACGACAGTGAGTTGGGCTTATTAAAGCCTTTTTTGTTTTACCATTTTCCTTTTTAAATTGTTCGTTATATCGTTTGAGTAGTCCAATTGTAAAATAAAGACACGAAAACGCAAGAAAAACGTCATGTTGCCACTTGAATTGTTTATAACAAAAATGAAACACAAATTCGCCGCTGAATCTCGCAAAAAATGTATCTGGAGTGACTTTAGAACTTATTATCTAAAGCCTAATTTACCGTGAAGAGCTCGCAAAAAATGCTCCAGTGACACTCTCGTCGCGTTTTTTTGCGATACACCACTGCGCTTCTGTAATACTTTTTCACGGCAAGAAAAATCGAAATCGCATTATTTACGATACACTTAGATGGTTTTATTACCGTTCTTTTTTTGTCCTTCTCCCCCGGCATTCCTGCATTCGTATATATATATACCTTTATCACTTTTTCGCCAGGACCGCGCGCGCTCGATCGTGATTTATAACCTGGATACGCTGCATTTTACCCCAGGTGTACAATTATTAATGCACGATCGATCGATTCCCAACTAATTACTCGGGCGCGCGGCGTAATGAGTAATAAGTAAAGTAAATACAAAGAAGCGGCCTTGCACAATAATTCGTATTAATGTGTATGATCGACCTGTGCACGATATAAGTGCCACATCGGCGCTGCTGCAACGCCGACACGTGTGCTTGTGTATGTGCGTGTATGTATACAAACGCATGAATAGCTTAACCGAATCCGTACAGGTACATCGCATAAACACAACGACGCGTCGCTGCGCCGCCTGAGCACACCGCACACAGGACCCAAAAAAAAAAGAAAAAAAAATACTCGTCGTAATAATGCGCGAGCGGTTATACGGGATGCTATATAGACCGAATAATGGGATGATAAAAGCCTGGGCAATTGTGTATACGAGTAATATATAAAAGTAGCAATATTGTGCGAGGTCGTTGAGTCGTCGTCGTCGTCGTCGTCGTGGACGTCGTCGCGGCAGCAGTCATTGTCGTTTCAGCCTGTGTATTATTGTCAATTGATTCTTTAACAACACATCCGTGTATAAATGTATGTATACGTGTGTGGGTACTGCCGCCGCTGCATGTGTGTATACATATATAGCGGATTGCGCCCGCGCGTGTAAATATACAACGTCGCTGGGGAGATCACCTTGAACAAAAAGAGCGTATATATGAGAAAAATGCCTGGCGTTTGGTGTGCCTGCGAGCAGCAAGTAAAGAAGGAGAAAAAGAGGAGCGAGCGCACAAAAAAAAAGAAGAAAAAAACTCGAGAAATCTGCGCAAATTTTCCTTCACCCGCACACTCGCAAACGCAGCCTCGAGGAACGGGATCGTTGTTATTGTTATTATTATACATGACTATTCGCTCTCGCATACTGTATTTATTCTTTTGGCCTTTTTTCAGGCCCACAGGTCTACTAGTGGAGGCTCCATATTATATACGCTATATATATTTTCTGTATATTACGATAATGTGTGCAGCCGGTGTTGCTGCTGGCCTATGCTCTTTAGAAAATTTTTGCTACATCGTCCCCATTGTGCGAGCTTGAAACTTTTGTCCGTTGACCAATTCAGGTATCGCGGGCACACATATACTACTAAACACACACACACACACACTCATCTACATTACCAGGAAACTATACCAGTCCGTATTCCAATGATGCAGATTCTCGCTAAATAGAATTTTTTCTCAAGGTTAAAAGCGTTGTTTCTTGCTTCTTCTTCCACTTTATTTTTTCCATTGACTCTCCGCGCAGCGACGCGAAGAAATGAAAATAGGTACACATATATCAGTATACATTTCCAACATTTGTTTATGAGGAAAAAAGCTTACGTGTAGCTCATAAGCTCTAGAAGCAATAAATTAATCACGACGACTATTACCACTACTACTTCTCCATCTGCTCTGCTCGCTGCTCGCGCGCAAAACTATTATTATACAGCAGCGGCGGAGGCAGACACACATAAGCCTCGAGAGAGAGAGAGAGAACACCAGTATATAAAACACTCGTCGGTTTAATGGGCGCGGCGTTGGCGGCGTCAAACAACAGGTAGTACGCGCATGTGTGTGCCTTTACGCGCGTATATCGTTTTCCAAACGATGATGAATCGGACGTAAGCGCGAGAGGCCTATAATACTTGGAGCACGTATACTCGCGGACTCTCGGACGGGGTCATTCATCGATAATACACACACACACATACAACAGCGTAGCAGCAGCATATGTACACGATATATAGCGTGCTGCGCTCGGTGCAGTTAGTGTTATGTACGAGTAAATCGAATCACCTTTACTTGCGAGCGATATATAATAACGCGCCAAGGAGGAAAAATGTGGAGCAGCATCTCGAGAACAAGGCGCATATATAATAAAAGAGTTGAACATTTTCTTTCATGTACGCACGTACGGACACATACACACGAGCGATATACACATAATAATGTAAAGTAAGCAGCTGTCGCAGAGCTCTGGCTGTGTTCTGCGCCGCGCACCTATATACATTTTCGTCATACATTATGTATTCTCTCTTTCACACATACACACACACACACACACACACACACTCAAGCGCTGCAGTGCACACGATTGAGAGAGAAAAGAAAAGAGGAGCAGATGGATATTTTATGAACTCAGTCGAACGTTATGATCGACTCGCTCTCTCTCTGTGTTCTCTCTCTCTAGTGCGGTTATAGAGCTTTTGGAATGCACCACTTCCTTCCTTCCTCTCTCGTTACTCGCTCGCGCGTACTACGTACCTACTTTTTTTTTCACCGGGTACCCGGAGCGTTATAACAAATGTCTCATCTCTAGTGTATTGCTTCGGGCATTTAATGGCGCTACTATTGTGTCGCGCGCGGAATCGAGCGCGGCGTACACACACACAAACACTAACACACATCTATACATGAAGTGTGTATGTATACCCGCGCGCGAACGCTAAAATAAAAAGAAGTACAAAAAAAAAGCAGCGAGAGAGGATGGATGTTTCCCAAATGGGGATCGTGTTTGGTTTCATGCGCGCCCGAGCACTTTCGGGTTTATATACCTATACACGTGTATAACATATAATACGCATTACTTCTCGCGAGGCTCGAAATTACACATACACACATAAGTACTCACGGCTCAACATTTTACGTACATGCACACGCGAGTTAAGTTTTCAATTACATTATACACTCGCGCTCGTGAGTGCTGGTACCTACCTACTCTGCCGTACGAGTAGTAAGGTCTGGGTGAAAGTCGGAGTATTGCAACTTTACTCTCTCTCTCTCTCTCTCTCTCGTCTTTGTTGTTGCGATTATCTGTTTCTCTTTTTTTTATTTCTCCTCCACACTTTGCTCACGCGGTGCATCACGTGAACTCGTTGCGGCGCTAAATACTTTTTCAGTCATTGCGATTATACGATCGCGCTCATCCGACACGCTTCTTTTTCAGCTCGCCCGCTCGCTCGCTCGCAAGTGAGAGAGAAATGATGGAAAAGCGCATTTGAGCGCGGGCGCGCGAGGAAAACTTATTGCACGCGCGCAGCTCTCTCGGCGTATAGGAATATTTTTCGGTTGTGTCAGGCGTACACGTCGTTGCGAAAAGAGAGAAACATTTATAAACGTACATCCACATCGCGAGAGTTGCTCGTCATATCCATAAATATGTTCCTCTTCTACTCTAAACTCCGATATATATTCCCTCGGCTCTCTCGTGTATTTATTATCGATCCTCTTTTTTTTCTTTATGTATGCACGCGCGCGTTGATGAATATATATTTTTACCAATATAGGATTGTAACCACTCGGACACGAGAGAGAGAGAGAGAGAGAGCCAGTGTATGTGTCCCCCCGCGGCCCAAAACGCAATATCGCCTCGTGCGTTTGTTATAACACACACATGCTCATACACCGAGCGTGCGTCACATTAGCAGCGAGTTAAACGAAATTTATTGCGCGAGAGAGCCCAAACCTGGCGTAAATTAAATTAAACGAGCTCGCGTACACGAGCCAGCCGGGTGAGTGTGTTGTATCGAGAACCCGTGGCCGATTATCTATTCATCGTAATATAGATGCCAACTCATTATTATGGACTAGTTATTCGTCGTTGTCGCCTCTCTCTCCTCTCGGGTGTCGAAAAATCAGACTCCCCCTCGCGCGCGTATCATCGTCATCATCGTGCGAGCATGTGTACAGCGGTCAACAGAAGAGCTGTTATTTGTGGCACACGTATACTTTTTAATTTTACGCCTATTATTCCGAGCGCATAAATAACGCAATTTTTTCCCCCCTTATTTTTCTTGCGCGCGCGAAAAAATGCCGGCTGCCGAGGTGTATATATATCAAGCACACACGCGCTGTTGTACGGCATGAACATTCATGATATAATATTAACGTATATATGTACGCAAAAGAGAGAGAGAGAGAGAGTAAGTAAGAGCTTTAACGTAGGCGCGCGTCAATTTATTAAATTCATAATTAAAACGAACGAGCCTGCGGATTAAATACTTGTTAGTGACTGCTCGATGCTTTTTATAAGGCTGCATCTTTCATTCTTTATATTTTTTATTTTTTATTTATATCACAAAAAAAATTTACCCTCTTGACTTTTTATACGAGGCTTTCTTTTTTTTTTATCATCTCTCTCTCTCTGCCCTACTATGTATATCCATTGTCGTGGATGTAGCTGGCTCGCCTGGCGCGTTTTCTTCTTTTTTCTCCCCGGTGCGTGTATAATATTATACACAGTCTCAAAACCTCGTGGCCGTTGCAAGCGCGTTGGTTTTTTGTTTTAATAAACGCGCAAAGAAGCGCGCGCGGGGGTTAGTCGAACGAGCGTCGAGCAGCTCTAGCAGATACACGAGAGCTATATCTCTCTTTCTCTAACTTTTCTTGTTTGGACGTTTAATTTCCTGGGCACCGTACGCAGTTGCTGCTGCGGCGTCATCATCTCAAGGTGTCGGAGGTAGAGAGAGAGAGAGACAGAGAGAAAGAGGAAGGTAGAGAGAACAGAAAATACATTCCTCCAGCGTCGCGCACATGCCGCAAAACAAAAAAAGAAAATATTATAGCGGAAGAAAAGAGAGAAGTTAAAAAAAAAAAAAAAAAATGAAGAAAATAAAAAAGAAGTACCCCACTGAGCGCACGCGAGCACGCGTGTACGTGTATAACCATTATTGTAGTATGAGTACGCGCTTGTGTGTGTGTGTGTGTTATGTTGTTACAGCGCACCTTTTAAGATACAGTCGCGGCAGCAAAAATGAATATTAAAAAGTTCAGTTATGAGCGAGTTGTAGCCGTGGTATAGTAGTAGCAGGAAGGCAAGCAGCAGCATGAGTATGCAGAGGCGCAGAAACAGCGGCAGCAGCAACCACCTGCGCGCAGATAAGAACTTACTTATACAGCGCCAAGAGAGCGTGTGCACAATATATATAGGTCTAGTCTGTACGTGTGCAAGCCCAAGAAAACTTGCTCCATCTCTCTCCGCATGCGATGAATTTACATACAGCACTGTTGTAAAATACATTTTGGCTGCTGCCGCTGCCGCCGCTACCTGCTGCGTGGGAGGTATATATACGTGTACGTACACATGCCCCTGCTGCTGCTGCTCTCGACGTCGATCGAGCTTTTTTGCTCGGCGGAGCTGGAGCTCTCGTATTGCAAGCGGGGCGTGCTTCTGTTGGTATTTGCACGGAGGCGCGCAGCGCACTGCACACTGCACACACACTGCAGCAGCAGCTCTACCACCTCCGGACACCTGCATACCCGCATTCTCATCTGCATACTACTACTCCGTCCGCACATAGTGTGGCAAGGTGTCATTCCTGCGCAACAACCCCCCGTCGTCGTCGTCGTCGTGCCGCCGCCGGCCAGCTGACATCATATTATACAGCCATGGCATGCATATCTCTGTATGTATATCGAATATAAGGCGTGGGAGGTGCCAGTAGAGCACGCGTATGTGTGTGTTATACTGCCCCCGGATTTCCGCTTTTCATTTTATTTCGCGTATATATTTCTGCACAGCACAGAAAGAATGCGGCCACGCAGCACGTTCGATGTATCATTATATGAACAAGCGCGCCTTTTTTCCAAAACTTCGATAACTCATCGATAACAATACTCTTCTCGTATTACTTAAAAGCCTTTTTCATCATTCGTTGTGTTGTTGTTCTCTCTCGAGAGATCAAGAGGGAGGGAGGGAGGGAGGAAGAGAAAACGAGAAATGAAAAATGGTATTTTAATTTTAAAAAATCGCGTTAAAAATAGCTGATATTATAACGCTTTTGCGAGAAGCGAGAGAAAAGGGAGAGAGAGAGAGAGCAAAAAAGCTCGCTCCTCTCTTGGCTTTTGCAGATTGCCATAGCAGCCAATAAAAACATTTGTTATACGCGCGTTGGATACCGGTCGCTCGCTCCTCTCTTCCTGCAAGCTAATATACATTTTAAAGCTGGAAAAAAAGATTTTACACAGAGCGAGAGATCGAGCACCTCTGCCATTTGGCCGCGGTATAAAAAAAAAACAGAAGAAGAAGAAGAAGAAGAGCGCGCGCGCGAGGAGGGAGCGAAATTGAAAAAAACGATCTCACGAGCCTCGGCGCTGCACAGCTGCCGCTGCTTCTACTACTTTTATGCGCATAGAAAGAAGAATTGCATATCGAAAAATCCGAATATCATCGCAGCGGCGGCGCATGATATCGCGTCGCGTCCCCCGCGCTATTAGCCGCGCGTATATATATATTGCCGCGCGCTCGAGAGCTATACTACTACCCGTGCCATAGTAGCAAGAAGTCTATCTCCTCTCTCGCTTACGAATTGCACGAAGGGCAAATTTCTCGTAAATTACAAGGCGTGCAGCAGCATTTTCCGGCGTTTATCTTCGGAAGCAAGCAAGCAGCAGTGGCGGCGGCGGTAGAAGTAGCAGGCCTTTAGCTCTCTCTCGCGCGCGCGCGCAAGTTCCCTCGGGTGCAGTACACGCAGCAGCAGCAGTGGTGGTGGTAGTTATAAGCGCTTCGTCGTCAAAATGAGAACTTGAACGCCAGCCAAGTTTTAACCAACACCTCTGATCTCTCTTTACTTGGCTGTGCCCGAAAGTAGTGGTAGTAAGCTTCCAAAACAGACACTGCACACACAGACAGACGCAGACACGTATCATGCATAGAGAACTGCAACGACGGCGGCAGTGTGTCTCGCTATACTCTCTGACTGCACGCAGCTATAATAATACATACACACTGGCATGCAGGGGCGCGCGCGCAACGATGCCTTCCGTGACTCTCATTATCTCGGGATAGCTGTCGCGTGCGCTAAGCTCGCGGGGCCTGGATTAGTACACGAGCGGTTATATATAAGCAATGTTGCACGCGCCTGTGTATATGTATCGTGCACATAGCCGAGTAAATTCCAACGAGACCGATCAATCGGATTAATTATTTTTTTTCCTCTCTCTCTCTCTCTCTCTCTCTTCGTCCATTCAATTTTATCCAGTGCAGCGTATAATACACGCACGAGGCCGATGATACGTTATCTGTGGCGTTCTGTGTGTATGTGTCGCACTCTCGGGCTCGTACGTGATGTAGCTCTACTGTAACTGCTGCTATATATGCACGCCTATATACTATATGCAGCAGTAGCAGTGGAGGAGAATATTTCGCTCGGTGCTCAAATGGAGAATGGGAAATCTGCGTAACCGGATCTATAAACTATAGAACTCGATACATCAAGTGTGTGCTGCTGCTGGGACGAGGGGGAGGAAAGGGGGAAGGGAAAAGAGCAGAGAGAGAGAGATTTAAAGGGCGCCAAAACAAAAGGCGAGCGAGCAATAAATTTGGGAAAAAAAATGTCTATAGGCTGCTACGCTGCCGCTGCTGTTGCTTCTGCGCGAGCGAACAATACAATGCATGCAGCTCTCGCGGAGCACGCCTGCCGATGCTGCTGCTGCTGCTGCACGCACGCACAGCACAGTACAGAGCGAGAGAGAAGCGAGAAAAAAGAAAGTACATAATAGTAGCTCTCGATGCTGCTGCTCTGCACTCGTGTGCACGCACTCGTCGTCGCTATATATATATGTGCATGTAATGTTTGGTTGCACTCGCGAGCAAGAGTGTCCGTAACTGCACAGTATTGCTCCGTGTGTGTGTATGTGCATACGAGCCAACGCTGCTATGCTATTGAGACTTATCTCTTTCTCTCTCTCTCTCTCTCTCTCTCGGTTGTGCGCGAGAGCGTATATTCATCTTCGGCAACGAGCAATCTATATAAGCCAATGTCTATACCCCGGCGCGCGTTTCGAAGCGCGAACACATCTCTGTGTGTTTCTGCGTGTGCGTTATATACATACACAAACACACAGACACAGACGCAGTATTGGCCTCCAGCGCATGAGATTCTCGATTTTTTTCTTCTTTTTTGCAGACAGCAGCAGCACCACCGCCACAGCCTTGAATCAGAGCAAAATCACTCGTTTCTGCTCGTTTCTTTCTCTTTCGAGAAACCATCATCTTCGTTGTTGACTGCTTTTGACTGTTTGAGTTCTTTCGTTCGTTCTCTCTCTCTCTCTCTCTCTCTCTCTCTCTCTCTCTCTCTCTCTGTATTCTTCACACTCTCGTCGTCGTCGATTTATATTCTTCTCATTTCAGGATGAGAGACCGCTTGCTCGACTGTGTAAAAACGTTGAAATAATTTATTACTAAAAAAAAAAGAAAAAGAAAGAAAAGGTAGAGGCAGATGTGCTCGATGCCATCATTAAAAATATTTAAAAAGGAGAGAAAGACGAAGGTAAAAATCTTGCTGTGAATGCTGCTGCTAAAAGTTGCAAATAAAATGATGAAGACGCACATTTGTCGAAAAATTAAGAATGCAATTTTCCGAGAAAATTTAACGAGCCTCGAAGAAGTCTCTCAGCATTTTGTTGTTCGTGATCACCGTAACCTACTATTGCCCAACGAAGCCAGACAAGAAAGCTTGGCAAAGTTTCTTCCTGCTGCTGCTGCTGCTTCTGCTTCTCAGGATGAAAATGAAAATCGTCTGCTTGCCTCGTCTTTTCACCTTTAATAAAGCAGTTTTAAAAGATGCCCCGCAGAGAGAGAGAGAGAGAGAGAGAGAGAGAGAGAGAGAGAGAGAGAGAGCCACTGCTGCAGGCATATATACCAATAAGGTCGGTCGGGCTCGAAATTAAAAGCGATAATTGAAATAACTCTTGCCGGTTGCGCTCGGCGCGCGGCTCGGTTACATAGCTAGCCATCTAGCTGCAGCAGCAGCGCAGTCAAAGAAATAACGATAGTAGTTATATAGCGAAGAAGACATGAACGAGTCGTCGTTCGAGCCAGCAGCCATAGGAAAATTTCACTCGTGTAGATGATTTTTAAACACACACAAATACTGCGTTATATCATATCCTAGACCAACAAAGAAGAAGAGTGAGTCCAGCTAGCTACTATTGCGGCGCCTCGGCACATAATTTAAGCTTCTACTAATTCGTACTGCGTCGTTTTCACCGCATCCTAGAGAGAGAAAGAGACTAATCCTTGGAGCGGGCGATTCTCTTTCTATTTCTTTTTTTTTTTTTTTGCTCTTCGTTCAAGCGCTGCTACTGCCACAGTCGTCTGTGTCTTGGTAATATATATTATATAAAACACACTCTCTTGCAGCAGTAGTGGTGCAACAGCACACTTCCAATTTCCTCCTTTTTTTCGTGCTCTAGGACTGCGATTTGCCCTCTCTCACTCTCTTGTATCCCTTTAATCTTACAACTTCCTTTTATTTCGTGAGCGCGGCTCGATACGCCCCCTCCTTCCCTCCTGCCGTTTTTATATATTTTCTTCGTTCGGTCGTTTCCTATATCCTTTGTCTTTTCTCCATGGGTAACACCGCCCTAATGCTTTTTTGCCGCCGATGCTGCTTCTACTCATCTTTTTCGCGTCGTCGTCGATAATACACACGCAGGCAGGCGTCGTCGTCGTCGCCGGTGCTGCCTCTTTTTGCTCCTGCTTTAAATTCATATATAATAAAACTGAGCGCTAATAATCCTCGATTTACTGCGAGCGCGCGACGTAATTCGCTCGAGCTTTCTTTCGCCGTCGTCGATGCCGCGCCGTTGTATGCCATTTCCCTTTTTTTCAGTCCGTTTTCTTACATCCTTTTGCACCTCGACGCCTTCAAATTACGCCTATCTTATTAATTTTGCGAAGCCAGCTCGCCTTCAATCCTCCGCGCATGAATCGACGCAGCAACGAGCAAGCGCGCGCTTCATTTTCCCTTCATTCTTCGTGAAAGTACAATAACAGTTTCTAAAGCAAAAGATGGAGATATATAAAGAGATAGAGAGGGAGAGAGAGAAAGTATCTGACGACTATAATTGCATTTGTCGGAAAACGTGATTGCGAATCTTTCGCCGAAGATGATGCCCTTTTCATCGCTCGACGATCGATCCTCCCGTATTTCTTTTTCTGTCTCTCTCTCTCTTCGTTTTTTCCCCACCGACAAATTTCAAATCGATCGATACGATCTATACGTGGGATTAACATTACTAATTCCTCTTTTGCGTTATTAATTATATAAACAAGTGTATTCAGCAGCTGCGGTTCGGAAGTGCTGCTGCTACACGCATGCAACACACAGACATACGTATTGGCGCACGCGTTGAGTTATATACGCGCGAATGGTATTGCCGAAGGAATGATAATTTTGATTATCGCAAATATAGACGAATTTGCATGCGACGACTAGCTGTTGCTGCTACAGCTGCCTCTACACAAACTATCTGCTTATGCGATGATAATGTAATCGTAATGAATTATTCATGCGCGCCAAGTTACGCGAATGTGTGTGCTGTGTCCTGTATATGCCTGTGTACAGGTAAATACACTCGAGCAGCCAGAAAATCTGGTTATTATTGATCGTTGATCAAAACGGAAAGAGGGAGAGAGAGAGAGAGAGAGCGAATAGAGAGTACAAACTGCGCCCGATTGCGCGTGTATAAATTCATACGAGATATTACCCATCTAACAAAACGCACACATACGCATGCGCTTAATAATTATACTGTAAACTAATGCTGCATGGATACGTAGTAACAAATTTCGTATTTTCTCTGTATAATGGACAAAAGTAGCAGAGGCGTTTCTCCTTTTCTCAAGGGCCTGGAATCACGTAATATAATATGCGCCGCACAGGCACGTGTGTTACGAGAGCGCATTCACAGAGTTGCTGCTCCATGGCAGCAGTGCAGGAATGAAAATTCAATTTTCAAACCGAATAGCTGGAGATTTTTTTTAAAGAGCTTTAGAATTACAGGCTTGCTATATGCTGTAGCTGCGGCGGCTCGTATAGTGCAAATGACGGCATTAATGAAGAATTCGAATTCAGAGCCGATCCGCATATACGACGATATATATACCGTGCAAAGAATAGTGGTATAAATCGAGCGCCGCATGCACACTATGCGGTGCATGCATATAGAGTCGAGTAGAGTCGATGACCAGAGCTCGCGAACCGCTCCGCATAGTACCTACAGTATACGCGCGGGCATATTATTTTATACGTGGCGGTGGTCGGTGGAGAGTTCGACGATGCAGGCGGCGCTGCACTATGTTTCTACACATCACGCTCGGTACGGCCTGGGCAATCTAGCGTCATTACGTGCATTACGGAGCTCGTTAGCCTCATTTAAATTCACGAGAAGAGAGAGAGAGAGAGAGAGAGACTCCCCGAGGCACATCCTTAATCCCTCTCTTTTTCTTCTTTGCTTTCTTTCTTTCTTTCTCTCTCCTCCTCGCTCGTTTGCGCGTCTAGCGCGCGGTGGCAATAGCCAGCCGTCGTCGATTCTCTCTCCTTCTTACTTACTCTCTCTCTCTATACTGTACAAAGAGCTTGATGCGGCTGTGTGGCTGCTGCACATCTCTCGGGCGCGAGCTTGTTGCAGTTTTTTCCTTTTTTCCATTAAGAGGGGTCCAAGCCGCGTGCATTGCCAGTGTCGCGCTGGATGCGAAAAACTTTTCCGACTCTCCTTCGTTCTTTGTACACACACACACACACACACACAAAGTTCATCGGCCTCTTTTCTATCGAACTTGCTGTGTATGTATTTGTCCGTGCCACATATATACCGCGAGAAGGAAACGATGCATGCGCTAGAAACGGCGCTATACATGTATATCTACAGCAGTATACACACTTCACGGTGAAGCGAAGATGCGAAGCACAAGCCTCTTAGGAAGATGGAATTGCACGCGCGGTGGCTCCGTTAACTAATATCTCCCTCTCTCTCTCTTGCAACTTCCGCGACGCACCACGCTGCTCCTGCGATTTGTCATGTTGCTGCTGCTGCTGCTGCTGCTCGCGCTCGACGCGGCGCAGCTTGCACACTACACGGAGCTGCCTGGTGCATCGTGTGCTGCTGCGGCTATACACACATACGAACACAGCAAGATACAAGTATCCGACGTCGTTTTCCTCGGCTCCTTCTTTTCCTTCCTACCCGCACCTACCTCCTTCTTCTCCTTCTGCGTGTATTCCGCAGGCGCGCGATGGGCTCTTATATATATATATATATATATAATACGAGCGATGGCTTCTTACGTGCTGTGGTGGAGGCAGGCAGTCTCTGATGGAGGCTGTAGTTCTTCATTAAAATAAGTGCAGTCTTATACCTTATTCCTTCTGGCTTAATGGAATAACACTAGAGAGGAGGAAGAGAGGGGGAGAGTAGTAGCCGGGGTAGGCGAGGAAAAAGATGGATAAGGAAAAGCTAAAAACTTTAGCCTCTTAAGGCAGCTATTATGCTCTCGAGAGGAGAGCAATGCTGCTGCGCTCTCGCAAGCTAGCTAGAGCTAGCTAGCCGCGCGGCGCGAACGAGAAAGAATAAGCTACTCTTGTTTTCACGCTTTCTGTGCCAGAGAGACGTACGTACGTACATGGAGTATAGGGAGCCGGCCCGAGACACACTGTGCTAACTCTCAATGTGCGTGCGTGTGTGTGTGTGTGTGTAAGTAAGTGTGCGCGGGAGAACGGCCAAGTTCTCCACTTCTTCTTTCTTTCTGTTTTATTCCTTCACTCTCCAGGAAGAAGAAATTGATAAAAAAAAAAGTAAGGGAGAGGTAGGGAGAGAGAGTGAGAGAGAAACAAAAGGAAAAAGAAAGAGAAGAGAGAGCTATATACGGAGCGAGCGAGATAAAACGCGCAAAATGTATGGCAGTGGGAACGACAGGGCAACAACACACAACTTCTTTCTCCAACGGTATAGCTACTACTATCTACCTAACGTACGTACGTACGTACGTACGACTCTCGCAGTTGCAGCGTATCGTACGTACTACGTAGGATTTCGCACGCGTAGAGAGTGGATTTCATTGTCCGACGTTATGCGGCTCTATATATATGTGTGTGGGGCTTCCTCTCTCGATTGGTCAGTGGCCTCTTCAATTTACGTTCGGGTACAGAGCCGGCTGAGAAGGTCTATACGTACGCGGTAAGCTGCAGAAAGTACGTCGATGACCAATAAGTGGGTGACTGCTGCTATACGGCGAGCTTTTTTCCCTCGCTTCTCTCTCGCCCTCTTTCTCTTTCTCCTTATAGTTACCGGGCGCGATACAGCTCCGGCTATGTATATACCACGTCGCGAACGGAACACGGGGAAAATGTGTAGAAAAGGAGTCCTGCACGCGTGGTAGAAGGGAGAAGAAAAAGAAGCTTCTCTCTCCCTTTCGTATACCGCGTACAGCAGCAGCAGCAGCAGCTCGTTAAAAGGAAAACAAAAAAAAATCCGGTCAGAGAAGCGAGCGAGCGCGTGTGCAGCGCGCAAAGCCGAAAAAGCGAATACTACGTTGTATATCGTACATGTAAGCATCGAAGGCGAGCTTTTCCTTTCCTTTTTGCCTTACGTTCGTTCGCGCGGGGCAGGAGCTCTGCTCTCCGCTTTTCTTTATATACTTTGTGTGCGTCTTGACCGTGGATTTTTTCCTATGTGCTTGTATACGCACACCGGTTTGCCGGGGCATTTCCGTGTATATGTGTGCCAAACTTAACCCAGCCGAAACTAGGTCCAACGCATAAGAATAAAGTTGAAGAGTGCGTGTCTAACATGATAAAAACATTGAACATAGACGTTACTCCGTTTTCGCGTTACGAAGCGCTCCTGGCTCTATCCTGCATCGTCAATAAACAAAAAGTTTTATACGCCGTATACACAGAGCCATATAATCTGTTTGTTCGAGTAGTATAGTATGGTAGTGCCTGGCCTGCCTGCCCCGCCGTACAGCTGAGTCCTTGGTTGTTTACTTTGGCTTATATACTGATTTAATTTCACGAGTCGAGCTAAAAAAGTAACTCTCGGCTATATACAGGCCTGAGCGGAGGCTCGAGCTTGCGCGCTCGCGCACGGTACACTTGCGGAGTGCGCGCGAGGATCATGTTCTATTTGCACCACGGAGCATTTTTCAAGTTTACTTTCACCTGTTGTCCGATTTACGCGCAGAGAGATAGATGCTGCTGTATATAACAATAAGTTCCAATATCGAAAATACGATTGGGGACGCGCCACTGCGAGTATTTGAGTCGCGCTGCATTTTGTGTCGTCGACGTCGGAGTCGCTTCGTCGTCGTCGTCGTCGTCGTTGTCGTGCGCAATAGTCACAGCAAGTGAATGTATAAAAGAAAAATAAAGAGAGAAGTAAAAAAAAGGATATTATCGATGTATTTCCGAGAAATTTGCTTACGAAGCGCAAGCCACGGGAATGAGTATATGGTACCGAGGGAGGGAGAATAAGTGGGAGCCCGAGTCGCGAAGCCGAAGGAGAATTTCTGAAAGAACGAGATGAGTGGCACACGAGTCAGCACAAAATCGTCGAAGCCAACGACGATCGATTTCTTCTCTGCCTCTTCTTTTTCTCTCTCTCTCTCTTCTTCTTTCTATATTATATACGCCTTTTCTTGTCGTCGCCCGTTGCTACTGCCTGTGCTGGATATGCGTGCTGCTGCACGCGGCAGTAACAGCAGCAGCAGCAGCCTAGTAGTCGAGGTCCTCCATCAATTTCTTTACCCATAATGTAAGGTCGATCAGCAGTGGAAAGAAACGCCTTCAGCCGTGCGTGCATTATAATACGCGCGAATAGCGAGAGATCCCCTCCTACACATATACACACATCTATCAGCGCTACACCCTGTACATGATAGATGCAATACGCGTGGCTCGGGTGTATGGATTCGTCTTATTCTTTCTCTTTCTCTCTTTTTCTGAATATATATACGTTTCCCGAATACGTCGGATGTAATATACATTTTTCTGTCTGACTATTATATACATCGACGAGCGGAGGCTCGTGTGCTGCGGCGGGTGATTCGTGACGGCGCATATTATCGGCGAATATATTTATACGGAGAGCTCGAGCCTCGCGAAACTTAATGGCGTATACGAGCGCGTCATCGCTTCTCCGAACGTCTTGCAGCCAGTGGATGATGTATATATAGCAGCATACACAGCTTATAAACTCGATGCGTGTAAAAGCGCGTTTCTTTGTATCGGCGCGATTTTAATTTCGTTCAATTATCGCGGAACACATCGCCGTAACGAACGGCCAATTGACGTTTCTTTCTCCCCCTCGATTTTATCCAGACTGCTGTTGCTGCTCCTCGTACATAAAGTATGCTTCGTTTGCTGCAGCAGCAGACTGTCTTTTTTCCGCGCGCGCAAATTCGATACTTGTGTCTGGCTATATGGCTGCTGCTGCAGACTCTACTCGTGAGGATTTATTATTTTTAAATCCTCACGCTTAAACAGCCGTTAATTTGCTCCATCGAATATGGGCGATATAGCTAATATAATACCACGGCGCACATGCACTTTTGGCTCTGTCGCTGCTGTTGTTATGCTATTGTTGTTGTTGTTGTTGTTGTTATTGTTGCTGCTGCTGCTGCATGTATAAATGTATTATCCCAAGAGAGATTAAGCTCGTATTTCTGCTGCTACTGTGGCGCTTCGTCGTGTATACAACTACATTCGCGCGCGCCCATATGGCATATTTTTATTCCGCCTCTCTCTCTCTCTCTCCCTTCCTCTCCCGACCCTTAATTAGCGTCTCAATTTATACCGATCGAATATTGGCTCTGCAGCGTCGCTTCTGCTGCTCCTACTTCGCTTTACGCTAGAAAGCGCGAAAATTATGGATTCCGCCGGATTACTAACGTTAATCCTTATACTCTGTTGGATTCGATGTATATAATGTGTGTATGTACATATAATATATGCCATAAATAAGATTTACGTCGCGGATTTGTTTGTGTATGTGTGCGTGTGAATCGACGATGTCGCACACGTATACAGTGCTTATAACATCGCAGACGGGAGTAATCTCTTTTCTTCCGCTTGGCCAGAGTTGTCGATGTTCGTCCCTACGGGGTCCGTACCATCGCAGCGACGTGCCGTAGTTGAAAAACACAGCCGAGCACTATATACAAAGGTACAACTACACGCGCAAGGCCTAAAAGCAAGGCAGTACTACCAGGCCAGTATTATCTCAACTCCAAGATCGAACTTCTCCGACGAGGCGAGGCGAGCCGAGCCGAGCGCCGTGTCCTGCATGAGCAGAAGAGCAGCTACAGCTCCTATCCGCGTTCCTATCCTTTATATAGTGTGCGTTCGACCGTTTGTTACATCTTTCTCGTTTGCTGCCGGTACAGTGTTGTACTCGTACTCGCGTACGTGCACTATAATACGATACATATATAGAACGCGACAATGGGGGCTTTTGCGGAAAAACAGTTAGGCGTATAGGTACGGTACGGTCGCTGCCGGAGTATATATTTTTCCCTTACTCTCTCTCTCTTCTTCCTTTCGACTCTTTTTCCTGGCCTGCGCGCGAGAACACGATCCAAAGAAAAACTCCCTATTCTCTGCGGTGTGATTACTTATATATACGCGAGGGTAGCTAGTATGTGTGTGTGTGCGTGTGTGCGTGTGTGTGGACGTGACCAACGGAAACTAGCCCTCCGGACGCTCCGAGGAAAAGAATAGAGCTGTGTATCTGTCTATATATAAACAGCAAAAAAGAAGTTGTCTTACGGCTCTCGAGGTACATACAAGGTAGGCAGATATACAGGAAAAAATACGAAGAAAAAAAAATAATGATAAAAATAGCAAAAGATAGTTTCCTCTACCTCCTCCTTTACTTTCCTGACGCACACACGTATGTTGCAAAATCCGATTTTTTCGCGTTATTCAAAGTATGTGACTCGAGCCATAAGAGGACGGGTACGTAATATCCGTTCCGTTCGGCGCATGTGTGCTTGTAATATGTACACAGCAAGTTGTATGTACGCGAAACGATATGCGCGCGTGCTATCGCTTAAAAAAAAAGGCCATGGAAATCCTTGGCGTATCTTCGACGCTCCGGGAGTATTTTCCCCAATATCGGCGCCGAACTCGTATGTGTACACAATATATATTATGTGCGCGATCGGGTATACGCGCATGTGAGTGTCTGCTGCGGCTGCTGCTACTTTTTATGCACCGAAACGAAACGAAGAGAGAGTACGAAACAAGCTTTGCACATTAATTATTGCGCGAAGGGCAAAAATGGCTAAACAAGCACACATACTACAGCACAGTACAGGCAGCAGCAGCAGCAGCAGCTCTACAGCGGCAAAGTGAACGATTGCGTGAGTGCAACTAACTGACATCCTGCGCGCCGCACCTATCTTTCTGTCTTGAAAAAGCAGTCAGTCACTCTCGCGCGCGCTCGCAAACCCGCCGCCGCCGTCGTTACGTGCCTCTCTACCACGTGTGTGTCTCTACTCTGTGTACGTGAAACTCGAACACACAGACACACACACACAGAGACACGCACTCAGTCATTCAGCCCAGACGAATAGCTTATATCAACGTAATACCTGCCGCGCGCGTGCTGTATGTGTATGTGTGTCCGTATCTCTTTTGCTGCTGCTCCGCGTGTAGATATATATTACGCACCACGCATTAACCCGCGCGCACGCGGAACACACAGTCGGAGAGATAGCGAATATTTCTCTTTCGTAGCCTAGCTGCTATTTTTTTTTTGCCTACTATTTTCTTTTCTTTTTCTCCGACTCTTTACTTTACGAAGACGAATGACATGGCTTATGTACTTTGTCTAATTACATCGATACAAGAGTTAGTCGTCGTCGATGATCGGAATAGCTCGAGGATGACGAAACATCGGTACACTTAGGCTGGAACGTCAAGAGCAAGCCTCAAGAATAGCACGTGCGCACGCATACAGGCTCTTTATCGATGCAAAAAAAAATGCTTAAATACGCAACTTGTGTTCTACGAGGCATGTTCGTACGAACCGCTTGAAACGATCATTCGAATTTACTATGTACGCGGGTCCTTTTGGCGGGTGCCCCCCTGCGCGCATCGACGATTACATTCCCTTGCGTGGTTCTCTACGCATGTACGTGTGTCCCTTATGTAGTATGTACACGCGCGTCCATGAAAAATAGACGCAATCTACCGTGTGTGCAGCCTCTCGAGGGGACCGATTATTATTGTCGTCCAGTTGCGACCATCCTATAACTCTACGTTCGCCCCCGTTTTTTCTCCTCTTCATTCGCGTACAACATAGAATATCATATAGGCACAAGCGTGAAAAACGTGCACACCCATGAAGCGCGCGCGCGCGCGAGTCTGATTAAAGCATAATAGTCGGGCGAGATCAGATTTTCATTTTGGCTCCAGTCGCACACGTACGTACGTACGTATTATAAGCTCGCAGCAGCAGCGGCAGCAGATCGCGCCGTTCTACTTTCCAAAGGTACCACCTTCTTGAATTTATGCCTCTAATAGAAGGGGAGTATATGGTACAGCAGCAGGAGCAGTAGCAGTTATGGCAGTTAGGCGCCGCAGCGCTCACCAAGGACCGACCCACCCACGCGCCCGCGCGTGGATCGTAATAGATGTGCACAAAAGACGACTTTCGCATCCCTGACTTACACCCTCTGAGAGAGAGAGAGAGACCAATAGCAACGAGCTTATTTATATATAAGAGAGAAAATGCGTGAAAGGAGCGACTATAGTGGGAGGGGGAGAATATTGCCAAAACGATCGACCCTCGCTGTAGCACCATCGTACCGTGCGTCGTCGTCGTCGTCACACCCCAGGCATCGTTCAGTTCCTTCGTGTATTACGTCGTTTTTGCTCCGTGGCTCCTTTCGCCTGCTGCTACTACTTCTGTACGGAGGAGAGACTGCGATAATAATAACAATGATAATAAGGAGAATATCTACTTCTCGATCGAGGGTTCTTGGACTTGTTTTGCCCTTGTTTCGATGATGATTCAGCCCTCGTACAAATGCTCTCTCCTACATCTTCCTGTAGCTGATCATGTTTATAGAGCAAGCAATTTTTCTTCGATCTCGAAAATTTTTCTCGGAAATGTATTTTCTTACAAAAAATGTAATCATTTTAATAAATCTAATAAAAATTTTTTTTTTCTGTTGTAGGTAAGCATCAATGACACGAAAATTTGTTTTGTACATTCGCATTCCCTAAATGTATCACCGACGTCTGGTAAGTTCATTGCCAAAGCTGCCGTTTGGCTGATTGTTGACTTTTTCTGCAAAAATGGTTATAATTTTTTGGAAAAAATATGTAACTGTTACTCGTCGCTTTTATCATTGCTCGTTATTTATATGATTTTATTTCTGTCGCGGATGACCCAATGAGATTTTCAGATTATTTATCAGGATCAATGCAATGTCCGAATTCGATGATTTTTAAAAAAAGAAAATTTTGATTGCATAACTTCGTTTGACCCAATTCGAGGAAAATCCTATATATATTTCCTATATATATTTCGTCGGGCGAATTTTCAATTATAAACCATTTCATTTCGAGGTAATGAAACATTTCCCTCTTAATGAACCGTGTCGCGCTTACTGCTGCTCGCTTCGCTCGGCAATTTACAATATTGAACTCGGAGAGTCGAGAAATCACGTTTATCGCTAGATTTGATCTCTCTAGAGTCCGATTAAAAAGTGCATTTCGGATATCCTTGAAGGACTTTTTTTTTCGGGGCCCTGCAGGCAGGCAGGGGGTGCATAGTAGTACCAGCAGCAACTGCAGCAGGGTTAAACGGGGGAATATGCTTTTTTGTTCGAGCACTCCAGTGCACATGCATAGGTTATTAAGCTCTCGATTAAGCGTTCGTTTAGCGCTCGTAAAAGTAATCAAAAAGATTTTTCGTGCTTCCCAAACGAACAGAGAGCTGAAAGAGACGAAGGAATTGCATATACGTGCAGTTAATGAAACAAAACGCGCGCGCGCGGCAGGGCTTTTGTCGCCAACGGTGGCACATACGTTGTAAAGCACACGTTGTAATATGCATGCTTCAGCGCACCAAGCTGCTGCTGTTGCTGCACACATATGCATGCAATTCTCATTCTCTTTCATGCACAAAGAGAAAACGTATAACAGCAGCGCGCTAAAGAATCTTCCGAATGCGAGTGTACGCGCGCGAGAACGGCGAGAAAAAGGTCCTTCCGCATTTATTATGCATTTAAAAATATTATATACACGCTGTAGTGATCGCGAAGCTAGCTTCCAGAGCGTGCAGCATAAGTGCACAGCGCACACGTCGCGCGGAGCTCATAGAGAAACCTTTTAACAAATTATTAATACAATAATTGACCCGCAATTCGTAGAACTTTTCGCACAAGAACTCGCTGCAAGTGTCGCGCGCGGGACGATTCATTTATTTTTTAAGTGTACCGGCGCAGTCAGGCTGAGCAGTTCTGGTAACGACGTATAAAGCTTTTTTTAATGCATACATATGTATTCGCGACTGATGGAAAAAAAGCCTCGCGTTCCCTTCTTTTGTGTGACCCATTGAAATAAAATTTATTTTTTTCCCCCCCCCCCCTTTTTTTTTATTGAACTTGTCCAATTCGGCGGGTTATTACATTGATTATCGCAAATGTACGTGCTCCGAGTTTATAAATGATTTTACAACTACCCGCGTCGTTCGTCTCTTTCTCTCCTCGTTCTCTCTTTTTACCTCGTCTACTGCTGCCACTACTCTACCCATACTCGCTCGCGTTTCACTCACATTTGGCGGAACCGAATCCATATAATTTCATTAATTATTCGTGCAATTTCGCTGCCGCCGCCGCTGCTGCTGCACTGCTGCACCGACGCGCACAAAGCTATATAAGGGCGCGGCAGCGCGCGAGCTGTATAGAGACCGAAAATTCCTTTTCGGCCTTTTGAAATTTTCGCTGCCGCTGCTTGTGCTGCGCCTCGACGAGCGCAAAAGTTTTGCACACCTCCCCCTTTGCAGCTCTTGTGCTGTGTATGTGTGTGTTTGCGCGTGCTCTTAATTTTCGTGAACGCGCGAGGAGAGAGAGCGAGGTGAAAAATCGGATTAGAGCTTCTTTCAATAAGAGTGCCGCTGCCGGCTGCAAGTTTGACCTTTTTATGAAATATATAACCTAGGGACGAGAGAGAGAGAGAGAGAGAGAGAGAGAAGAGAGTTTTCTTGGGGTAGAAGTTTGACCGACAGGGTGACGTGCGCCTGGGCCCTGTTTGTCGCGCGATCGTATAAACTTTTTTTCTCGCCCTTATATTCTATATCGTCGCGCTTCGAGAAGAAATTCGCCGAGTGTTATATAGTTATATAGCACACACATTGACGGGAAAAGAAAAGCCGCGCGTGGGAGCAGTCGTCGAAAACTCGCATCGTCGTCTCGCAGACATCTGGGTCATAGCGTGTTGCCGCTCCTACTGCTGTGCGAGCGAAAATTTTTGGATCCCAGCCAGACGCACATACACACACACACACATACACATGCACACGCGCGTAGATTAATTGACTTCGACGCGTGGATTTTCTTTCTGTCAAGCCCGCTCGCTTGATGAAGGAGGAGAGCGCGTGTGAGAAAGAAAGGGAGGAGGTATACACCAAGGGTAAAATGAAAAAAGTTTCGGATACAATAAAAACGTCGAACAGAATCGTAGCTAGGAGCTTCGGTATTTTGAATACTCCATCTCTCTTGGACTGCGCGCGCGATTCGTCCACGGGAGAGAATATATATCGCCCGCTTAGAATGAACAGAAATAAAAAAAAAGCTCGCGTACATTTTTCAACGGTGGAATAGCGCAGCAGCAACACCTATACGTTGGGTATAGGCAGTTATTTCAATTGAATTCACGTTGAACGAGCTGCCGGCGAGAGAGAGAGAGAGAGAGAGAAAGAGACATTGTGTAGTCGGGATTTTCGGGGCCAATGGTGAAAAATAATGAAAGCGTAAAAAAAAATATCGTCGCTGCATCGGTGTCGACTACGGAATTCAACGCGGCTGAAATTTCTGCGCGCGCGCCTTTGTTTTTCTTTTTCTTCTCTTCGCCGCTGCCGGCTACCGCCACGATCATCCGGCTGAGAGAGATATTCAAGGTCAAAAAGCCACCGCGAATATGCAGTACGCATTTCTCTCTCGTTCTCTTTCTCTCTCTTTATTTTTGATGAGTCAACTCTGGGCCGGCCTGTCTGAGCAGCAGCACCAGTGCAGCGCATGAGTAGCCCGAAGAAATCTCCGCCCTTTTTTTGTTGCTTCTCTCGTTTTCCTTTCTCATTGCAGCGCGTATATAGCATATATAAGAAGCAAGTGCGAGAGAGAATGTCGTCTGGCGTGATTAAAAGGGCATGAGATAAATTATTTCATCCGTTACTATTTACGTCGTCGACTACTCGAGTGCAGTGCAGAGCAGAGCAGTGCAGCAGTGTGTGTAGCTATATAAGCTAACTGTACGCGTTATATATACTTATACTATAACGATATAAGCGCGTCGCGTCGCGATAAAAATGCCAACGTATAGAGTTTCATTGCAGTTTTTTGATCGAATGTACACACACACACAATGTGTGTGTGTATGTGTGCGTGTGCTAGTCTGTGGCTCAGTTTATATAAATGTAAGCGTATCGTATTGCCCGTACGTGCTTTTTTTTACTGGCCTATACTCGCTCGTTTTCTTTGGATATACGCGTCGTTGCTGTTTCGAGAACAAGTGCCGAATTCTTCCGAGCACTTTATTTTTATTTCATTTTATTTTATTCGCTGTACTTACTCTACTACTATCGGCCTCGAGAATGAATTCTCAAACTCTCGCTCCGTACTTACTAGCGAGCACGAGCTAAGCAAGCACACAATTCGTGCTCAACAGCCGGATTATTATTCGATGAAAAGTCGTTTAATTTCAAAGCCGCTGCAGCGAAGCTCATTTATTTTAAAGTAGTAAAAGATTGCGCCGGAGTTGCGGGATGTATACGCATACCTGTATATACCAAGGCTGCAGCAGCATCGAACGAGAGGCAGAGCAGCAGCAGTAGCGCGCCTTAACTACTACGACTAATCTTCTTGTGTACTAAATATTACTTCTATATACGCGGCTGCTTCTGCCGCTGCCGCTACAGCGTGTCTATGCTATGCGTACGCAGAGGAACCTAAATTGAATGTTCAAACTTAAAGAGGTGAAACACAGCGGCAGCTATAGTAACAGCGTAGGCAGAGAGAGAAGTTTTGTTTTTGCTCCAGTAGTATAAAATTATAAACGGGCCGCGCGCAGCGCATCGTGCGTTTGTGAATATTATAAGGCGCTTTAGTCGTCGTAGTCGAGCTGCACTGTGTGCCGGGCTCCGCTCCGTTGTGTATAACAATGATTAATTCGCCCCTACGTGTTGAGTCTTGGGGGCTTGCATTAGAAGACGCTGCTCACCTCCGAGACACACGAGCTTATGTTACTACAACGCAAAACTTTTGGCCCTTTGAATGCCGTTACTGCCGCCACTGCTGCTGCTGCTGCTGCTGCTGCTGCTGCCGTTGTTGTGTGAAACTGTGCTAACGAGCGCACAATATCGTTGGTTGTAAAATTCGGCCTCAAAAACAGGAGGGAAAAAAAGGACAACGGCACAGCTTAGCCAGAACACAGAGCCGCGCCAACAACTTGCAGGCGATCGAGAGACTTTTTTCGTCGCTGTTGTCGAGAGAGCTTATACGGCAGAATTCTAGAATAGAATAGAACGACGAACACAACGCAAAGGTTACAGCGTAAAAAAAGCCAACTATACAGTTTTACGAGCGAAAGTATCGCGCGCGCACACATTCTGTATAAGCTCCTAGCATGTGCTCCTTTTTTGGGTGGTATAGCTCACCGGGAGAGCTCCTGTGTAATTTTAATTAAGTTCGTTTTTTTTAAGCCCACCTAGATATAACACAGATATTCGCGTCAATCCCGGCACTGCCGCGACCACACGAGTCGAGCTGCTCTCGAAAATCAAAAAGAGGATTATTACCAGACTAGACCGCCGCGCGCGGGAATATTTTTTTCTGGTCTGTGCGGGCGAGGATTTGCGCGTATTTTTTTACATAAATAAGAAGGCAAGTCTGCGTCGAAGTTATTCGGATGTGTATAGCGTATAACTAGCGGAGCTCACGGTCAATTAGGAACTTCTCCGACTCTGCGGCTTTCTTTTTTCTCTCTCGTTTTTTTTTTTCTGAAGCTCTCGCTTCGGTCTCTCTGTTGCTGCAGCACACAGCTAGAGGTTCATAAAGTTCAGCTCTTGGGCAGCTCGATTCTTCCCATTCTTTCGCTCGTTCTCTCTCACCACCGCTGCGTATAATACAATTTGCACCGAGCTATGCTGCAGCAATCGCGCACAGTCAAGTCGAATGACAAACTGCAGAAAAGAGGACAGAGACAGATAAAGAGAGAGAGAGAGAGAGAGAAAACCGATTGGTCTATTGTGTATTCAAATATTATACGAGCGCCGTACCTGTATATATATATATAGAGAAGAGCTTCGTCAGTGGTTGGAAAAATAAAAAAAAAGCTCTCGCCCGAGAAAGAGTGAAAGAATGTAACCATTTGTGCGCGTGATTGCTTTTCGCGAAACGTGTGGCGCTGCAGCAGCAGCAGAGTCGTCCGCGATGAAACTGAAATTACTCTCTCTCTCTCTCTCTCTCGCTCTCTTGGCGTCATACGAACGAACGAAAAGGGAATGAGGTGGTAAAGAAGAGTTACACATATATATATCTGGTACACGCGCGCGAATATGTATATATCTGACGTGCACGGCGCGGCGCGGCATTAGCAGAACTGGAACTTTGATTTCCGTGTGCGTGGCGAGCGATTTCTGCGGCATAAAATCCAATCATCGGAGCTCACAAACTAGCGCGCGAGCCAGCTAGCTAGCTAGAGCAGCAGCAGCAGCAGGTCGCACCTATATACAACTACCTACCCGTGGTGGTGGTGGTGGTGGTGGTGCATGGAAATTTCTCTCGCTCGCTCGCTCTTTCGTAAGCGCGTCTCGTGTGTCGACGCGATCGAAAGTCAACTTCTCTCTTCAATTACGAGCTGCTGTTGCAGCAGCGAAAATATTTATTGAATGGTCTCGTCTGTGATGAATTATTTTTACGATGCTGTGGCCTGATATAGAAGGAATAGAGAGAGAGAGAGAGAGAGATAGGAGATATACTCGTGCGCTTTCGCATGGCGTAATCTGTTAAACTATTAGAAGCCAAGCGAGAGACGCTCGACGTGCACATAATGCCTCGCACGACGTTATATGGTCGACGACGACGAGGTCGACGAGGTCGAGTGAATTAAAATTTTTCGCTCGATAACGCAACGCACACGCACACACACACACAGACAGACATACAGGTACCTCTCGAAAATTTTGCCTTCGATAAAGAGCGCAATTTCTTTTCGAGTGCCCTGAGGCAAGAGTTTTTCTGTCTCTCTCTCTGCTTTTGCTCTCTTCACCCGCTGTGTGTGACTGATTGCGAGGAAAAGCTTTCGAGCTATGTATGTATGTATGTGTTTGTGCTGCTGCTTATATACGCTGCGATGATCGTCGTGTTGTCCAGAAAAATATCTCGAGCAAGGAGAGAACGTACTTATGTGCTTTTATAAGTCACGCGTACGTATGTGTGCGTGTATGTGTCAGCCAACAAAAAAGTCAACCCCCGAGCATAAAGTAGCTTTATGGATAAAATCGCGAAGACCTGGAGAAGAGCAGGGGGATAAGAAAAATGAGGAGAAAAAAGGCCACGACGTGCGGCTATCACTGCAGCTGCTGCTGCTGTTGTAGTATATACGTATAGAGATAGATATAAGGAGGCGAGGTTCACAAACGTCTCTGGCCGTTTGCGCAAAGCAAGTCATTACGCGAGTGGAGCTTTTTTCGCTGCTGCTGATGCTGCTGTAGCTCGTAGTCGAGAAGCTGCCGCTGTGCTTACTGCTGCTGCTGAGAACGAAGAAGATGAGAGAAGAAAACTGCTTTTGGGAAAATAACACGCGACTGGAGAGCGTGTATATAAGAGTTGGGAGGAAGAATTTAAGCCAAGCATATATAACATTCATCCGGCTGTGTGTCGTACTACAGTAGCTCGTTTCTTTCTTTCTTCTAGCTTCACTCTCAGCCAAAACCCATGCGTCACGAGCGATTTTCCTCTCGATCGGCCAAATGCTGCTCTTCATCCCCTCACTTTCTCTCTCTCTCTCATTTCGAGGAAACTTTTAGCTTTTACCATACCTAAAAGGCAGTTATCGCATGAATCATCTAATGAATAATATCAATCATTGCCCGTTATCCGGGGTATACATTTATAAAGCGGCCGATAAATATTTTTCGAGTCGTTAATAGTTATACGGGGCGCCAAAAGCTCTCTCTCTCGATGCTGCCACGCTAAGCTAAACGACGCATGCGTGTGTGGGTGTATAAAAAAAAATCGAGAATTTATATTCGCGCCGAGGGGGTGTGTATAATAGAGCTCTCGCTCTCGCTCGCGAGGCTACCGTGTGCCATCTCCAATTTAATTGAGATGAATCGCCGCGAGGGGGGTGCACACACACACACACACACCACGTGTATATAGGAGGTACATAGTATAACGGCCCTCTGCTGCTACGTACGTTTCGTACTTTATATGTGTGTATCAGGTGAGCTAGGCAAGAGAAATAGCCATAAGAGAGGCAGAGGGATGCTCCGCACATGCGAATATATGCAGAGGGTAAAGTAGCGTTGTAAGCGCTCGTTTACACGCTAGCTGCACATGGCAGCGGAGCTACGCCGCTGTGCTCGTCGCCTAGCTCTCGAGCTAGACGCTGTGTGGCTGTGGCGGCGGTAGCGGCGCTTTCCATCATATAAGCCCAGAGACTATCCGCTTTATTCAGAACGCGTTGGTTGTGAGAGAGAGAGAGAGAGAGAGAGAGAAAAGCCTCCTCCCTCTGCCTCCTCGTCCTCGTCCTCATCCTCCACCTACTCTACTCTGACTGCAGCAGTGGCACACTGGACAAGCGCGCCGCGCGTTTCTGCACAGATAAGAGAGGAACACGTGGGGCATAGCGTCACGTCTCTCTGATACGGTCTCTTGCACAAGCTGCTGCTGCTGCTACTGCTTGATTGTCCTGACCTGCTCTTCCTATACATATACTTCTACTTCTCTTTCCCTTTTTCGCTCTCTCTCTCTCTCTGCTTCTTCCTCGTTTGAAAAGAAAAACGGCTAGGTATATCTCTCCACTCGGATCTTTTTTCCATTCTACATATATATATATATATATAGAAAATACGATTGGTAGTAGTATAAAAGTCTTAACCTTTTAATTTAACAGCGAGTCGAGCTCGTTGGTAAATTGAAGATCTGAATTGGCTTGAAAATGTCCTTGGGAGATTACGAAAGTGCGCAGCGCGCGACAATGATCGCATTCCTTTTCAAGAGTGGCGGAATAACGCAGAAAAGCTCCGGGGATCAAACAATAAGGCCTCGAATCGTCGTCGTCGTCGTCATCGCGCCACGATTTATTTTTGAATGCAATAGTGAATTATCCTCTCGATTGATCTCGTCTATAATGGAAATGACTGTCGCCACAGACACGCGAATGTGTGTGCAGATCGAGTGGCCTATAACACAGTGCGCACACTAGAGTATAAGCAATCCTCGAGAGCAACGTATCCAATAAATAGCCTAAGTGAGACACGGTTTGAAGAAGAAAAAAAAGGAGAAGAAGGAAATGTAAGATGTGACTGTTGTACGGTGCCACACATAGTAGTACAGAAGTAGGAAGGACGAAGGAAGAAGTAGTTTGGTTTGTACACGTACGCGTGCGCCTCAGCTCAGCCCTCGCTAGTCGGTGCTCCACACCCCCTACACACACATATACACACTCTACGTACATACGTATAGCAACGACTAGCGCACAGTTGAAATTGTAAAGTAAAGAATAGAGCCGGAGCAGCAGTACACCGAGTACGAGCGAAGAATGCTTTCAACGGTTCATTTGGCCTACAACGAGCGCGCGTGTGCTGCCAATAGCTATGCTGCGCTCCCGAGTAAAAGAGAGTATACAGCCTGTAACTATTCGTTTCTCAAGGGCCTGTACTTAGAATTCTCCGTTTTTTTCCTTTCTCTCTCTCTCTCTCTCTCTTGCTCTCCTGCGTCAAGGTATTGATACGCACGCACATATATACGAATTACGAATTCGAGAATCTCTCGTTTATATTATACACCACTTCTATTTTCATTCGAAGCGACAATTGCGCGCGCGCTGCGTATTTGGGTACGTGTAATGAACACGATTCACGCGTGCTTACAGACAATAATAATAATAATCATAATAATAATGTCACGCGCGTACGCAGCCAATTTCCGAAAATTTTGTCCATCGTTTTATATTAAAGCCTCTCTGTCTCTCATTGTCCTGCTCTTATTTAAGCAGCTAATACAATACTCGCCATGCCGTGTATAAGAGTGCGCACGAACAATGACAGCGAAAAGCGAGTAGTGGCAATAGCAGTCGTCGTCCTCTATATACACTCATGGCAATCGGAGCGCAGATACGCGCCAGAGCATCGCGTCATAAATGCAACTCACAAAAGGGATGCGCGCTTGTTATATGAATGTATATTACGCACGTATAGGTACCTACGCACTAACGCATCCTCCGTTGCCCGTTGAGAGCTATAAGAGGCGAACATCGAGAGGATTTCGAATTCTCGCGTTATACTCTTCTCTCGTGCGCTACTGCTGCTACGTTACTGTTCTCGGTTTCTGTTGCTGCTGCTGATGCTGATTTTGTAAATATAACATTACACAGTTCAGCGTTGAAACAATTCAGCACACGGATCGTTACAATAAAAGGAAGAAGAGCTGCCTGGCGAAACAACGACAATGAGCGTGAAATTCGCTTGTTGGGAATATATATATACGAGAGATATGAAAGAGTATAGCTAACTTCTTTTTTTCTGTGAGCTTTTACTCCAAGCTTGGTACAGTTTTTGTATATTTATTCGAGAACGGCTGAAAAAATTAATACGTCCGTCCGTAAATTATTTTTAGGAAATCGTGCGCGCGAAACAATGAATGCTCACGATGTAGTGTACGCGCTCGTGTGTCGAAAAGCAAATTCTTTTGCTCTTTGTTTTATTTCTACCTATATCTACATATCGGCGTCATTTATCGTCGATTTCCGTGAAAGGAGGCAATCGCTTGCCGATGGGAAAAGTTTCTCGACTGACTGCTGCCGCTGCTGCTGCTGCTGCTAGCATCGATAGGCGTGAACGACTGCGAGAGCTGAGCCCACAGCTGCCGCGCGCGACGCGTCTTGCGGCGCGGCAAATCCAAACGCGCGGGATTTTAAAGCACATACACACACAGACAGGCAGCAAACACGCGCGAATGCGAAAAGGGAGAGATACGGGGATTTTTCTTTCTCGCGGAGAGAGAACCTTGACAGGCCTGCACATTCCAAATAAAGCCGACGTCGTCGTCGCATCTAAAAAAGAAACGAGCAAATAAATACATGTGTGGGTATGTGTGTGTGTGTGTGTGAGCCTCCGAGAGTGCAAATGTGGCGATTGCTCGCGAGCTGCTGCGCGCTTACACATTTCCTAGAAATGCCTCGTGCGAATATGTGTCTGCTGTGTGTGTATGTGCGCGGATACAGTAGAGAGAAGAGGTTTTGTCACCGACACAACGCAAAACTGTCCGATGCAGGAGAATGTGCCTGGACTTTCTCTCCGTACTCTATTATACACAGCTCGCTCGCGTGTGTAGATACGTATATAATATTATATATATATTTTATGATGCATGCCGTCGCCGAGCGACGAGCTAGACGACGACGCCACACTGCTTCTCTCTCTCTCTCTCTTTCTGCAGCAGCAGCAGCAGCAGCGAGTCGACTCTAAAGTGAGCGAGAGAGAGAAAACGAGGACCCATCAGCACCAGAACCGCACCGCGCACAAGGATATCTCCCAAGATACGAGAGTGAGCGCAGCGCAGCGCGTCTTATTGTTATCACTCAGCTGATGACAACAATTTTTTCTCCTGTTCTCTCTCTCTCTCCCCTATCTCTTTATAGTCTCCGTGTGCCATGCGCAGTGGTGCATTTGAATGATATTGGCATGTAAATTTCGAGGAGTAGGTGAAGAGTAAAAAATATATGTAGAGGCTGAAATATTTAGGAGCTTGTGTCGATAGCGTTCTCTATAAATCAGTCGAGTTTTTGCAAGTATCACCACTACAACTAGCGTATGTATAATTTTAGTCGAGAGCTAGCCCGTGTAGTTTCACGAATTTTCTGAATTTCGATTCTCGTTGCGTTTCGTAGAAATCGTATATTATATACGTTACATACTCCACAAGCATGGAAAGGTCGTGTAGCGGCAGCAGCAATTTTATCGCGAAATGTAATATCGAAAGCCGGAGAGAGAGAGAGGGCATTTATATACATATACAGCGCGCCAGAAGTGAATCGGAAGCGGGTCAATCGCAGAAACGTGATTTGGAATTGGAAACAATGTTCTCCCCGCGCGCGCGTAAAAAGCAATTAACCGCAGCTCCAGTCGCCACGCGGCTACAAAAATCTGTATTTAAAGAGCGAGACAGCGGCTGGGAAGAAAGTGACGTTTAAATTAAAAACAAAAAATACGAGAAGAAGAAGGCGGGAAAACATATAGTTTGATACGTCTCGCTCTGCGAAGGAAAATTCACACGTGTTAAGCCGGTGTACGTGTCGGGAAAAGACGGAATACCAAGAGACGCATGTGTACGACACATGCACACACATTTACACACGCGAGAAGTTTATAATTTTCTGTATCAAAGAGATGTAAAATAATGAACCAGAAGGTGTTGGTGCACAGGTCGTTAAGTGGGTATGTTATATCTCACCCGCGCGTGTGTGTATATGTACGCGGCGTGCAGGGTATAAGATTTTCGCGATTTCGTGCACGTCGTCGTCTACGTTGCCTAGTGTACAGCACACATGTACAAACACACAGCACACAGCCATGCGGGACGGAGCAGCAGCAGCTCCGGTGTAAGAGAGCATCGCACGAATTTAATTTCGCTTTGAGCGACGTTGACGAGGTAAGCGTAAAGTGTAATGCGCGCAATGCCTGCTGTATAGCGCAGTATAACAGCGAGCCTCGGTCCACCCCCGCCTCCCCCTTGGCTGTATGTGTGTGTGCTACTCGACTCCGTGCACATATATATATATATATATATATACATAGGGTAGGTGCTGCAGCTTGCACGCATCGAGTTTACTGGTGCACTACTATGCCACCACACTATACCAGTAGTACTATACTACACTAGGTTGCTGCGTTAGCGAGCTTCAATCGATACGCGTCTCGTCGTCTCTATATGTGTGTGCGCGATAACGTTATATCAGTATTGGTGTACATCTCTCTCTCTACATGCGCACGTGCACGTGTGCAAGTGTGTGTATCCAAGCCTATACAGGCTGCCAACAATGTATGCAGCGCGAGAGAAAGAGCGAGAGTTAGGCCTCGAGGGAGAAGAGAGAGGAAAAAAAAGCAAGAAAAAAAAAGGAGGAGGAGAGGAACGACGCGAAGCCATGAAGCTTAGAAACACGATGGTATCTGCATGCGCGCATGCCTCCGACGCTGCTACAAACACACTCGCATTTTCTCGAAGGAAAATGTCCCTAGCTCTTTTGCTTTTGCAGCAGCGAGCGTATAAGCGTATAACGTACATTATATATATGTAGAGAGAGTAGATGCTGCTGCTGCTGCGTGTTGTGTTGCTTGCGCTGCTGCTGCTGCTACTCGAGCTGCTTATCGGTTCGAACGTTTTCTCTCTTACGCTGCATGCAGCGCGCATATTCCGTGCGCGCTTGTGCGAATAATGGGTATAAACAAGAGATTTCTAAAGCTTTTTGGATATTCACGATTGCCGATTTAGATTTTCCCTCCCTGTATTATACGCAGTGCGTGCGCGCGCCTAAACACAGAGCGTTGCGCGTAATACATTTTTAAACCGTAATGCTCTTGCGAATTAACGATAAATTTATATGCACGTAAACGCAAAATATTTTCAAATCGATTCATTTTATACTTATAGTACAATACGAATTCTAACGAAAACTGCTTTATTTTTATCGCTCGTACGTACCTTCCCGCTTTCGTACTAAACGCAATCGTTTGTTTTTATGTTGCAGGTATGCATCGATCGAGAAAGTATTGTTATTATTTATGAAAAAGCCCCGACAACAAAACTGAGTGGACGCAAAATCATCATCGATATCTCCAATCGTATAATATAAATCGAGCGAGGCAGAGAGAAACGAGCGCGAGCTCGTAAAAGTTGGACCACCACCGACAAGCGCCACTTGTGAGTGCGTGACCGGATCATAATCAAAATAGATCGGTTTGTTTGCGCGCGATTTTGTGGCGCGGAGCATCTCGCCTCGTAAACGTTGCACGCTGTCGTTTTTTTTTTTTTTTTTTTTTTTTTTTTTTTTNTGCACGCTGTCTTTTTTTTTTTTTTTTTATTATTTTGTTTTTACCGCGCATTCAGTTGAATTCTAATCGTTCGAAAACCGTTGTTCCCGATAACCGGCTAGACAGCTCAAAATGGCTAGTACAGCATTGGCAGTGTTTTTTGTCTTCGTGGGCTGCTGCTCGAATCTGGTCTTTCTCGAGCTGTTGACGAAGGAAGACCCGGGCAGCGGTAATCTCATCACCTTCTGCCAGTTTCTCTTCATATCCCTCGAGGGTGTGATCTTCACCTGGAAATTCGGCCGAGCTCAACGAACCATCGAGATCAAGAGCTACATGGCCCTCGTCACCATGTTCTTCGTCTCGAGCGTGCTCAACAATTACGCCTTCGACTTCAAGGTACCCATGCCACTGCACATGATATTTCGCGCCGGTGCCCTCATCGCCAACATGATCATGGGCATCGTCATACTGAAGCGAAGGTATCGCTCCGACAAGTACAGCTCGGTCCTGCTGATAACCATCGGCATCTGCCTGTGCACCATTATGAGCGGCAAAGAGATGCACGAAGAGGTGGCGGCCAAGAACAATATCGACGGTTTGAACGACCTTTTCTGGCTGGCGGTAGGAATCCTCCTGTTGACCGTTGCCCTCCTGATTTCCGCCAGGATGGGCATCTATCAGGAATATCTGTACGCTCGATTCGGCAAACATCCTCGAGAGGCTCTGTTCTACACTCACCTTCTGCCGCTGCCCTTCTTTTTCCTATTGTGGTCGAATTTGTGGGATCACGCGATCATAGCCGCCAACTCGCCGACCATCCAACTGCCTCTCGTGGGCCTCGCGATGCCGAGAATGGTAGCCTACCTGATCGGCAACGTACTCACGCAGTACCTGTGCATCAGTTCGGTCTTCGTGCTGACGACCGAGTGCACCTCGCTCACCGTCACCCTCATTCTGACTCTGCGCAAGTTCTCGTCCCTCATCTTTTCCATCGTCTACTTTCGGAACCCGTTCACCTATTATCACTGGATGGGTACGGCTTTCGTTTTTCTCGGCACCCTCGTGTTTACCGAGGTCATTCAGAAATTTCGCAAGACGATGAGAGATCGCAGGAGGCAGCGCAGAAAATTAGCGATTGATTAATTTTAAATTGTTTATATGGATTATGAGTAAGTATTATTATTGATCATTGAGGAAAGGCAGAGGACCAAGTTGCTGTGAGCAATATTAAAATAATTGTTAACTGTGATTTAACAAGAAATTTTTATTTATTGTATTTTTTACCCACCTAAACAATTGTAAATTGTATACGAACAAAAAAAAATGAGGTTGCATTCGACAATATACCAATACATACATGAAAAGTTGTACGGAAATGTTTTAAAACGAGTTTTTCTTATTTGATAAAAAGTCCAAGCTGTTTCTTTTTCTATCCCACACACAGACACAGACGTAAAACGTGCTACGCCGCGATGAGAAGCCGTAAAAGGCGATACGAGCGCCGCTACTGCGTACCTATTGGCGTTAAAGAGCGTTACATATCGGAAGTTCGAAAAAAAGAGAATCTCGTAATTTATCAAAAAGAACGCGTATAAACCAAAGCTGACATCGTACTTCGGGGACACACATATATACATATATGGCACTTTCTAACGCTTTTCGCGCGCGCCACGTACTACCGTACTAAATTATTTTTCGAGGCTCGTATATTAAGCGCTAGAGACGCTTATAAAGGTTCAAAGGTTGCTGCTGTTATCTTACGTGAACTTGCGGTGGGTGCTCGGCAGCAGCAGCAGCAGCCGCAGCAGCTGTTCATTAAGATTTAAAGAGTATATATATAAGCTTAAAGACTCGCGGGCAATTTAGCTTTTCCCGGCAGTCGCGCGAGGATCGTAAATTAACGACAGCGCGGCTACTTTTCTGGACATTAGCCCGCGTACTACTAATACTCATACTCGTTTTCCAAGATTTTCGAATTAATTTAGGCTTAGCGCGACGACGATTCATTCGTTTTTCATTCGGAAATTACTGTACACGGTAATATAAATTGTGTATTCCGAAATGATGATCATTTACGGCGATGTAACTTTTTGCCTTGACGCGCGCAGAGCGTAATTATCATTCCTTCTCTCCTCGATGTTGTTACTATATAGACGGTAGACGACGAATGACTGCCTGTGTGTCTGTACTACGCTTTTGCGCGTTTATATTTTGCCGTCGTCTCGGTTCGTATCTATGTGCAGCATAACGAAGGTTTGTAAATTCGAGCAGCGCAGCAGCAGCAGCAGCAGCAGCAGCAGCAGCCAAAGGTAGACTTGAAAGAGACGTATAGAAGAACGAGTAGCGAGTAGAGACTGAGACGCGCTACTTGTTAGGATCAACTCGTGCGATTAATTAGTGTCAGCGGCTATTTACACCGACGCTCGAAGTATATACCAGCGAGCGCATCGAAAAGAGAGGTAGAGAGAAGCATATTTTGCCAGCCAAAGCAAAGCAGGTTGAGACTTCTTGTCTATAACGTAGTACATTTACACACACACACAAAGATGCATACACCTATACACTTTGATGTCATGGTAATGGAGTAAATCTCTTCAAGTGTGTGTGTGTGTGTATACGTATATACTGTAGTCTCTAGGATAAGAATCAAACGACTTCCGGGTTGGTCATGCAAATTATATTCGCCGGTACACGAGCCCGAGTGCGCCCCCATAGACTTTCGTTTTAACTTCTCTCCTTTTTCTTTTCTTTTTTCTTATTTTTTTCGGCGCTCACCCACCCACGCGCACTATTGCCGCCCTATTTACGTAATGCATATAGGAAAGAAAAAAAATTCTTTTCCTATTTTTCTTTTCTTTTTTCTTTTCTTTTTTTTCGGTTCGTCGCAAGCCCAACGTCGCTCGGTCGTCGTCGTCGCGTGCAGACTTGAAATTATGCTAATTCCGTAATACACATCGTGTACGGTATGAGTACCAGAGAACGCGACGCGCGCGAGTCGTATAGTATACGCGACGCGGCTAATGACACACGACGTATGTATATTGCCCGCGCAATGCACGGGCGCGAGCGAGCGAGCGAACTACCGGTATATATGTACGTAGGGAACGTTAGCTCGTACGCCTATCACGGCTAATCTGAATTTTATACGAAACGACGACGACGACGAGAGCTGAATTGGCTATTTTTGACGGCTTCCAGCAACAATTTTTCCCGTCGCTCGCGCGTAGAGGCGCAGAAAATGAAATAAAAAATAACGAGTTGTAGTATAGTAACGATCCTGCGACGACGACGACGACGACGACAAAAAAAATTTTATTTTTCGGAAAGTTGTATTTACATCGATACTTGAATGTTTCTTTTTATTTTTTTTGTTCACAAAGTTCATCGAAAAGTTGAAAATTTTCATCGCAACGTGTAGGATATACATTTCACGATACATATACACAATCATCTCACTGATTGTAATTGATTGTATTTTGATGGCCCGAGCCGCCTGTGATACATATATACGCGTGCGAAACTACGTACATATAACGTATTACGGAAACGACACGGGCGTACGTGCATACAACCTCGTGCGCTGCGCTGCACTGCAAGCGAACGAGCGATTTTACAGAAGCGATAATGCTGATGGATCTATTTCGCAAAAGTCATTTACTTCCTCTTCACCCACTCTTTTCCTTGTCTCTCTCTTTGTACATATGAGCGCGTCCAGCATAAGTCGGCCACCCCGCGCGATTACGGCATTTTTGGCCGAAAGTGTCGTATGTTTAGCTCGCTCGGAAACGTTTACCAAGGGTCAGAAAAAAAATCCAAACCCATGGATCGATAGATTTTTTCCTCCTCTTTCTAGTGGTGTAACTCAAAAAATTCTTAAAAATTGATTTTGAGGTTAAAACTCGACTTGAATGTTTAAGTCGATTTATCCAAAAAATGTATCCTCCGATTTCAAAATAAACTGCACCAATCGAAAGAGGAGGCAAAAATCTATCGAAAACCATGTTTTCCAGGATGGAGAAATGATAAGAAGTATTAAAGATATCGAGATGAATAGCGCGGGACGGCGCGCGCGGACCTGTTTTCCGTGCGCCAGCGGCGGCACACACGCGGCGCCGTGTCTTTGTTTTTTCGACTCCCTTGTAATCGCTTAAAAAGGGCTGGAAAAATAATGTTAACACGTAAATCGATAGATTTTTTTCTCTTCTTTCTGATGGTGTTATTGAAAAAATTCCCAAAAATTTTTTTCATAGTCAAAACTTGACTTGAATTTTTAAGTCAATATTTCTTCTAGTATTTCAATTTTGACCTCAAAATTAACATTACCAATCGAAAGAAGAGGAAAAAATCTATCGATTTACGTGTTTAAATTATTTTTCCAGCATTTTTTTAGCGAGTCGAAAAGACATAGGCAGGAAAACAGGTCCGCGCGCGCCGTCCCGCGCTATTCATCTCGATATCTTTAATACTTCTTATCATTTCTCCATCCTGGAAAACATCGTTTCCGATAGATTTTTGCCTCCTCTTTCGATTGGTGCAGTTTAAATTGCAATCGGAGGATACATTTTTTGGGAAAATGGACTTAAACATTCAAGTCGAGTTTTAACCTCAAAATCAATTTTTAAGAATTTTTTGAGTTACACCACTAGAAAAAGGAGGAAAAAATCTATCGATCCATGGGTTTGGATTTTTTTTCTGACCCTTGGTAAACGTTTCCGAGCGAGCTAAACATACGACACTTTCGGCCAAAAATGCCGTAATCGCGCGGGGTGGCCGACTTATGCTGGACGCGCTCATATATGCATCAGGCCTGCTATACGTATACGCGGGGCTTATTAGTTGCGCATTGCATTCGGTGTATACATACGCGCCCGTGTATTATTATTATACATACGTAGGTATACCTTTGTTAACTAACGACTCTCTCTCTCTCTCTCTCTCTGTCTGCCAGAGCTCTAGGCTCTCTCGGCTTTGCCCTATGCACGCGCTTATTCTAGGTCTGCTGGCAAGTCGAACAAGTTCCTTACGGGAAAATTAGACAAGCAATTTGAATGGCTGGTAAACCAAGACCGATGCGAAATAGTGTATAGTGGTAGTGCTGCGCGCGACATAGAAGCGCTAACTAAAGCTGCACTTTGCCGCTGCACGAGCCGCGCTATATACATACACGTAAAGGCCGCACTCGCGTTATGAGGAAATCGAGCAACTCGTATACGTACACACACGCGTGAGCGTAGGTCGTTGCGTGTATACTACTATACATACGAGCTTGTTATAGTTCGACCAGCTTCTGATTAGGAACTGTAAACGACTAATGGCAAAATTTATTCGCAATTATGTTATGGCTTTTGGTCTTTATTTAATTATACAGCGCACGCGTTATACTGCAGGATCGCAATAATAAATTCAACGCACGTTATGATGGTTGTTAAAATGAAATCCCACTTGTGCATACATTATGTGGGTCAATTTTAGTCGCGCTTACTATAAAACGATATGAAAAAATAATAATAGTAATAATCACTTGTCGCGTTACAACTAGATATATAGGGCGTCGTGTGCGCGATGAGCGAATTCGCAATAAAACGTTTAGAGGCGCGCGCGCGCGAGACATCGAAGCTCCCTATTCGGTGCTTGCGAACACACACACACACAGCAAAGCAACGCGAACAAAGCTTCAATTTGTGCCTTTTATACTGTCCCTCTCCTCACCTGTTACATGCGTGCGTCTGACGCGTCTGTGTACGCGTGCGTGCACCATAAAGGCCCGGAGATTAACGGGTTTACTATCGCGTCACAGTTTATATCATTCGCAAGCACAGCTATACTGCCTCGCGCTGCGCCGCGTTAACGATATCCATGCGCATTCGCTCTCCATCCCCGCCGGGGACTCTGTGTACGCGTACACGTATATAGGTATAACAATCGCACACGTTATATACTGTTTATTATCAACTAATGGACGAAAAGATGAGAAATTTGGGACTTCTTGCTCGTCTGCCAGCTCACGTTGCATGTTATGTATATTGCAGCTGCCGGAGGATATACAATATACGGAGAATTATACATCATCATTAGCACGCGCGTATGAGGTATTATACTCGCCGCCCCCCGGCTGCAACTGCGGCTCATGCATCAAAATTTACCGATTTTTATTATACTGCACATGCATGCATACGTTTTAGCATCGTATGTAATATAGAGCTCTCTCGCCTTGTGCTTTTCTCGACGTACCGGACCAGGTCACACATATAACTAATTAAAATTTCGTATTCTTTTGTACATATTATAGTAGTCATAGCGGTATATCCTCTCTCTCTCTCTCTCGCGCGCGCGCGCGAAGCGGGCGACGAAACTTGGCCTGTGGCTCGGTGACGTGCCAGCAGTAGCAGCATGCGGCACCACTGCTGCAACCCTATACACATACATGCAATAAGTGTGTGTGTATACGTATTTAGCCACACATTTTAATTAGCCGCTCAGTTTTGCTTTGTTGTTGCACGCGATGCATCTAAATTTTGTTCTAGCTGGCTCGGTGTCTCTCGCTCGCGTTTTATACCTTGGACCAGTACCTCTGTGTGCGGCTGTGCACACGCCAGTGGCTAGCGCCCAGTAGCTTCTGTCCTCTGTGATACCGCGCAAGAATTTGAATAAATACCACGCGCGCAGATACACACATACATGTACGCGTTGACAAAAGTTGAAGCACGCGTGTTTTTTTGAACGAATTATTATGATATTGCTTTGCGGGCGCATATACATACTGTTACACACACACACTGGACATACACACACGTATACGACTGGAAAGTTGGCTTGACCCATTTGAATATTAATCGTGCGAGTTTCTACCGCGTGTACTGTGCTGCGCCGCGCACCTCTAGCATTGCGTGATTTTTAATGAAATTACCGCCGCCACCGCCTCTCGTTTGATAACCTTTGGGAAAAAGTATGCGCAGGAAGTCGTCCCACATCGTCGTGGAGTGCGTGGAAAATTAGAAATTGATCCTCTTGGAATCTCTCGAGTGACCACTGGAGGATGATCCTCGCCGGTACTTCGCGCGAAGACTCGAGATCAATTTATACGTTCGCATACATAAAGATCATCGTCGTCGTGCGCGGCATCGGGTCTTTGCGTCACCGTGATATACATTCGCTGAGATTTTTTTTACGAAATGACTGTTTTCTAATGAAAAAAAAAAGAAGGACATCAAGTAGAAAGAGAAACGCGCATTACATTAGATTTTTGAGTGGTCATTTAGAAAATCACATTAAAATTATAAGCTCGAACGAGCAATGAAAATTATTGATTGATTCTTTTTCCTCTCTTTCTTTCTTTTTTAGAAAATTACCCGGCATTCAGTAAAATATCGAGAGAAGTGCTCGCGCTCGCCAAATGACAGCGAAAATAATAGCGATTCCCACGAGCTTCAAAGTGCAAGTGTATATAACACACGGGGCCGCGCGTCGCTCGCTTCACACATACCCACACACACACACATACACACGTTTTCTGGCGCAGTAATAATAATAATGATGTGTACGCAACGAGCTAAGCCAAGGCAATTCGTCTCCGGCTCGCATATTATGGTCATTGGCGGTGTTTTACTCTCTCTCTCTTTCTCTCCGACGCGCGCGGGCTTGTTTCTTTTTCCGTAAAGGGGCTCGCGCGCTCGAGCCAATCTCGAGGATTGCACTCGACCCGATGATGCACGCGTGGAACCGCGAGAGCACACATTCTCACACTTTTCGTTAAATGCGTTTGTGTATACTGTACAGTTATACGCGACGCCGTGATGAATATTCTTTGTCGATGGACGTTTTTTTTTTATTTACACGCGTCTCTCTCCCTTTAACAAGTGTGTATGTACGCGTGGCAATAATTTAAGTAAAAATGTCCGTGCTTTGTTTATGAAGCTCGTGAAAAGAGTGAGAAATTCTTTTTTCGTTCTCATCTTTGAGTTTCTTGTATAGAAATAGTACTGTCTGACACCTGTAAAATTTAAATATAAAAAAAACGTAACTCCAAGTAAATTAATGATTTAAATTCATTTTTTAATTCATTTATTTTAATGACATCGAAAAGTTGTACAATTTAATGCATGAACAAAAATACAACCAATATGCTGATTGCCATTACAGATCTTGAATTTCACCCGCCAAGCAAACATTACATAAATCTCTGTTCCTCAACTGTTCCATGATCTGTGAACTGCAGAGATATGGCACTCGATCGCGCGTAAGCTCCATAAAAAATTCCAGCGCCCACTCTAGAAAGAATTTCCTCGTTTGCTTCTCGACCTTGTGCACGACGCAAGCTTCTCCGGGGCTTTTAGCAGCGATGCATACATTTTCAAATTCCTCTGACTCTGAGTCTGATGTTCCCGCCTCTTTGGCCTGCTTCGCGGCGCAACGCGAACACTTGGTTACATCCGACGACATCTTGAACAATCGATACCTGGTGAAAAATTTCACGACGACGAGGGCGCCGCTTTGGTCCAGTTCGTATCCTCTTTTCTTGAGATGTCCGAGGATGTTCAGTGGACAAGACGCCAGTATCATTTTGAACTCGTCCGAAAAATCAATGAACTCGTCCTTGATTACTACGGGAGGAGAAATCTCGGAGGGAAAGGCAAAGTTGGATACATCGGCACCGCTATCCAAGAGGCACGCGACCGTGTACTGAGCGATATTCGCCACGGCCAATTCCAGCGGTGTCCGGCCCCGATTGTCCCGGGCGTCGATCTTCACGGTCTTCTCCATGTCGCCGCAGGCCCTGAAAAATACCCTCGCCAACCAGTCATTGTCGTCCTCTCTCGCGCACATGAAGTGCAGAGGTGTCGATCCTTTATGGTTGATCAGGTTCGGATCGGCGCCTCGCCTCAGCAGCATCTCGGCCAAGACTCTGTCCGCGTACCTCAGTGCCAAGTGTAACGGCGTGTTGCCCGAATTGTCCCGGGCGTTGACCTTGATCGGCTGCTGTTTTTCGTCGTTGATCGCAAAAAAGATCTTGGCCAAGTCGTCGTTGTGTTTGCTCGTGCAAATCAAATGCAGAGGAGTCGATCCGTTCGAGTCGGTCGCATTAGAATCGGCGCCGTTCTTCAACAGCACTTTGGTGGCTGTCTTCAAGCCGTTGGCCGCGGCCAAATGGAGCGGCGTCTGCCCCCACCTGTCCCGGCTATCGACCTCCAACGGAGCCAGAGAAACTGGTCTCATTAACGATGCTTTTATGTCATTCATCGCGACGAATTCCCCCATCAATCCGTCGTCTTCTTTTCTTCCGCATATCATGTGCGCCGGAGTCTGTCCGTACTCGTTGGCGCGATTCGCATCGGCGCCTCGTCTCAGCAGCGCCGCGTACGTCCTCCGGAGTCCGCCTCTCAGTGCGTAGTGCAGCGGTCTGTTGCCCGACTTGTCCAGCGCCTCTACGCACGTCTCCTTCAGGGCCGTCGATGGAAGCATGTCGCAGAATGTATCCGCGTACGAATCGTCGACATCTTTTTGGCAAATGATATGCATGGGTGTCAAGCCCTCCGCGTCGGCTGCCATCGGATCGGCGCCGTGTTCCATCAGCACTCCGATTGGGTTGTCTCTGCCGAAGCTCAGGGACCCCACCTCTGTTTGAGCCACGGCGTAGTGCATCGGCGTCCGGCCTAGATTATCTCGAGCGTCGACTTTCACCCGCGCATACCGCTCGTTGCTGCACTTGAATAATCTCTCCATTTCACGGGCTTGCGACAAAAGTTCACCGTTCTGGCAAATGACGTGCAAAGGGGTACATCCATCTTCGCCGACCGAATTAGGGTCGGCACCGCTTCTCAACAGTAAAGCGGCTACCCTTATGGAGCCGTACTCCAAAGCCAGATGTAGCGGCGAACGAGGGTATTTCTCCTCCGATTCGCACTCGTAGCAATTGGGATCCTGGCCGAGCTCGATGAATTTCTCGACGACGTCCACGCAACCAAACTTACAGGCTGCGTGGAAATGCGTTAGGCCCGAGTCGTCGTAATAATTCACGTCGAAACAGTCGTAAATTGTAAACAGATCCTTGATCACGTTATTCCTACCCTTGAACTCGTTTTTAGCCAGATAATGCAACGGAGTGTTGCGATGCAAAAGTTTCTTGCGGCTGTATTTTTCAACGTCGGGTTTGTCTTTGTACTCGGTTTTGATCAAGAACTCGATGATTTTATCCGCCTGAATCTCGCTGCCATCGAGTTTCAGCGCATCGACGAGGAACAAATCGATTTCTTCCTTTTTAAAAATGTACTGGAGATAAGGAATTGGGCCTCTCAGCTCTTGGATCAAGGCGTAAAATTCATGTAAAAACTTGTGCCGCTTCTCTTCGATTTCCCATTTGACCGATTCTTGTAAGTTCTTCAATCTAAGCAAATTGTTCATGCCATAATTATACTCTAAAGCTTCTTTGGATATAGATTTTTTGGATGAAGGCATTGTTTTAGGCACTCACGCACAAACACAATCGATTGAAATTGAAGATATATTTAATTTTTTTCACAAAAACACTTTCTGCAACTGATGCGATTTTACACTGTTTACACTGCGGCGTCTTATCGCTATTCGTATACGACAATGAACAAATTTGTGTAAGAATATTCACCTGAACAGTCAAACAAGTTGTATATGCGACAAACACGTGGTCGTAAAAGTGGCAGTGTTATAGGTTACTTGTATTACTCAATGATGCGATCTAGCACTGCGTGCGCGATGAAATCTCAAAGTGAACTGACCGGATGCGTTCAATACGATCAATGCGCTAGTCACTTTCTCCGTGAAATTTTGACTACTTGGTGGCGTCTTGAGTAGTAGCATGTGCAGTGTGCACTCGCGTTGTGCGTATGCAAGCGCATCGTCTGCTATAAAGCACGTGTAAACCTTAAATATTATTATATTGTTATTTTTAATAAGTCGGGATTAAAGAAAACGTTGTTTTGCGATAAATATTTTGAAAAACAAAAAAAGTCACGGGACGTCCGATAATTTTCTAAAAATAATTTCGTAACAAAATTAAATGCAGAATTTTAATAAACAGCGTATCAAAATGATTGACAATCGAAAAATTGGGTGAAAAGTAAAAAACTAGAGCCTTCTTCGAAAATCGAATATTTTTTTCTGGTAATTGTTTATAACTTCAAGAATATTATTTCAATATTTTCAATTCTACTTAATTCTTTTTAAATCATATACGCTATTTTGAAAAACGTTGCTTCGAGAAAACAATCGTAGAAAACAACACTTGGTCACAAAAAATAAAAATAAACATTTAATCGGGGAAAAAACCTTTTACAGGTAAATTACGTTATGCAAAGCAAACACATGGGTGTGAAAGTCGGCTCCGAAAACACTAGAACTGTGTGTGCGTGATACAGCCTACTGCGCATTCGTCTGTGCGCGAGTCGCATAGGCGTGCGCGCGATTCATAATTTTCAAAAACTTTGAAAAGGCATGAGAAAATAAAGATATACTCGTGCTTGGGGAGAAATTTACAAAATTTATTATATCCTAATAACCAAAAAAGAATTACATAAAATGTTTTACAATACTTTATAATTAATTAATTTTTCGTTAACAAATTTCTCAGACGCATTTTAAATGACGGAAAATGACGATTTCATTATATTTCAAAAATTCAGACAAGTTTTCAGCCATCTTAAATGCTACTATACTATTTTAGACCTACCCCGCTAGATGGCGAGTACAGCAGTCCCTCCTTATACGCGGATTTTTTATACGCGGGTTTCGGACTTACGCGGTTTGCTGTTTGAGACATTCCTCCCTTATACGCGCTTTTTGTCCTCTGTATACGCGGATCTAAGTCGAATTCGGAGCTCAATTTTTTTGCAAGACATAACCAATTTTTTTTATTGTTGACATTGAAAAATATTATTGTGCAATAAAATCAAAATCATGGCTCCAAGTGCAAAAAAACCATCAAAACCTAAATCCAGAAAAGTTTTAAACATTGCTGATAAAATTAAAATTTTAAATCTTCTCGACGACGGCGAGAAAGTCGCGGCTGTTGGAAGAAAATTTAATGTTAATGAATCCACAGTTCGAACCATACGAGATAACGCTGCCAATATTCGAAATAGCGCTGCACATTTGGGTAAACATGCTGTACTTACTAAAGTATTAACTCGTAGCATGCACTTTAAACATATATGTTCTACAGCAGCTCAAATCTACGAAGATTTATACAAAGATTATCAAAGAAAAATCAAGCAATCGCGTATAACTGACTTTTTTTCACAATAAAGTATTAAATATACGTTAATTTCATCATTTTTCTGTACATTTTTCCTAAATTTTGAGATTCCTAGGAACGCAACTCCTGAAATCCCATAAGAGCTTGGTTTCAGTATACGCGGTTTCCTCGTACGCGGTGCTTTTTTGGAACGTAACCCCCGCGTATACGGAGGGAATGCTGTACCTTAATCTGTAAATCTGCAAGTGGCAAAGTAAAAATAATTGTATAAGTCAAACAACAGTTTCAGGAGTTTTAATTAAAAATATCCATTCTTCGATGATCCATATATTTCTACAACATGGTTATGTATACGAAGATATTTTTCGGCCAACTCAAGAGCCACCTACATTCAACGCGCGTAAAGAAGATTCTCTACGAAAATATTCGAAACGTGCTGGTACTTAACGAAAAATTTTCCTCGATTGATCAAGAGTCGAGCGAGAGAGCAGCGAGTCAAACCGAGAGAGATAATCCGCGCGTCAAAGTCGTAAAAACCGAGCGCACAGCTATATGCAGCTATAAAGCGCCAAAGATCCCCTTTTCCCTTTCCCTCGCTGCTGAAGCGATAGTCGTAATGAAAACACAAAAGCTTAAAATGCGCCGCGATTGTGATTGACACGCTTTACTACCGCGGCTATCTAGGTACTGTATACACCCAAGGCAATATTAAATAGTTGGAAAGCTCGAGCAATTATTTTCCCGCGCGCCGTTTCTCTTTTGTGTATAAAGTGTATATACGTTTACGTCGCGTCTTGCAGTTATAAAGCACGCACGGTGTAAAATTGTAATACATTCTTATAACACGGAGTGTCGGGAATAACAATGCAGCTCTCCGCGCACAGTACATTCGAGTATAATAATTTCGTTCTCCGGAAGATGGAAGTGGTGGTGGGGGGGAGGAGGGAGGCAAGCATGCGTCCATGCCGGTAATTTCCTTACACCGAGATATTACAGAGTCTGAAAAATCAATATTATAAATCACGTAGCGTCGCGCGCGCGAGCTCTGTGGAACTTTCTCTCTCCCTCCTGTATTTCTCAAGTTATATTACACTACTACAAAGCAGCAATGATCGTCAATGGAATTTTATCGTATTACCGAGGACGATTACAGTACTAAAGGTGCCGCCATGTTGCTCCAGGGTGAGAGAGAGATAGCGAAAGGTAGACAGGCGCGCGCGCGCGAGAATGAAAAAAAAGGAAAAAAAATAACGTCGTCGTCGTCGTCGTGCGAGCTGTGTGCGCGGCACAAAAGTAATAAAAAAAAAGGGTAGAAGAGAGAGAGAGAAAGAGAAAAGAGAGTCAAGCGCCATCGACAATGCCTCTCTTCTTATCTCTGCTTTTGTCTGTGTAAAGGAGTGTGCAAGTGCAAGTAGCAGCGGCGGCAGCTGCAGACTAGACTCGCGCTTTTGCAGAACAATGAAAGCGTTTACACTTTTCTCACGTCGTCGTCGTCGTCGTCGTCGTCGTCGTCGACGGCTGCACAGACGCCTTTAGCCCGCGCGCATGCACCCGCCCATCCTTTCACGCCGATTCTTACGTGTATCTCTCTCTCTCTCTCTCTCTCTCCACGTGCCGCTGCCACCACTTTCTTCTTCGTCTTCGTTCTTCTTCTTCATGGCATTGTCTGATGCACCGCCGCGCGCGTCTGTATTATATGCGAGTCTCTCTGCCGCTGCCGCTCGATATAATCCAATAGTTGCCCCCCTTCGCGTGCAAATGAGTAACATATTCTTTGAACTCGAGAGAGAGAGAGAGAGACGTTAAATTTCACTAAAGAAGAAGCCTCGCAGCTATATTGCAGGAGCAGAGCTATGCTATGCTATGCGCCCGCTCGGGCTCCCGAAGCTAAAGAATCCAGAAGAGCTTTCGAAAGTTCTGCTGCATACAGCTCGCGAGCACAGTACGTATAACTACTCCTCTGCACTGTGTGTGCTCCATAATGTTTCAGAATATAAAAGATTTTATATTCATTCCATAAATTCGTTAAAGAATGACGATGAAAAATTACTTTTCTCTCTTCTACTACTCGCGTCGCTCGAATCGCTTACTCTTCGCTCGATTGAACGCCCGTGTGATTTTTAATAATCGTGCAAGTCATGCACGGCGCGCGGCGGCGCTTGCCACGCACAATTGTCGCGACGACGAACGAGTGATTCTAAGCGGCGCTCTCTCTCTCTCTCTCTTTGCTCGTTTTTCCGCTCGATCGAATATAATGTACCCCGAAAAAAAAGCGTAGGCAGCCGCAGCAGCAGCTTTCCCGAGCAGCACATTCGCGAATCGAACTTTTCCTCGCTGATCGCTATTATTCAGATTTTTTGTTCTCATCCAGTAGCAGCAGCTCTTCATTGGTTCATTTTTTGTTATAATGATCATTATATTTTAAATTCTGGTCGAAGTACGTATAAATGCTTGCGGCGCTGAACACATTGCCATTTGTCATTAATGAACTCTCTCTCACATACACTACGTGGTATGTGTTCCTTAATTTGACGACTCGATCCCCTCATTAATGCCCGGCCTCTCTCTCGTTCAGTTAATACAAGTGATCCGCTTTTTATGCATACTATATTTTTTTCACGAAGCTTAATTGATAATGAATAAAGCACACGGATGAAGCGTGTAGTTAAGATTTTATAGCTTGTGCAATTTTCCATCTCTCTCTCTCTCTCCCTCTCCCGTGCAGTATGTGTGGCCGCGTGTACTCATGCATAAAATATCTACTGCCACGCTTATATGTATTTGTTCTGTGCGCGCCAAGTAGTAGGCGCACGAGATATTTGTTCATTTTCATGACCGGTGCGCGACAGGAAAGCTCGGGGTGCACTGCTAGCTGGCTGACACTGTATACCTAGCGAGGAAGAGTTTACACGGACGCGTTTTCAAATTTTTCGGTTATATGCCATGCATATGCATAATTGACATGTATACGTGTTTTATATACATCCCAGAGTCCCGCGTACAAATATAGCGATGCATAACGTGTATAGCAGGTTATAACGTACATAGAAGGTGAACTCTATATAAATGCCTCGTGTGTGTTTGGAGTGCAACTGCAAGAGCTCTGCTCGCCGCGCATGGCGGACTCTTGCCTGCGCACATGCATTATATATAATATACGTATACGCTATACGCATATGATTAATATCGAAAATCCAGAGGAGCGAGAAACGAGGCCAGATATGTCGTTTTGGAATGACGGCTGGACAGCTATACACGTATAGCAGTGTGTTCCACGGAGCGTTATATATCCTACCTACCTATACTAGCTACCTACGAGCACGTATAGTATGTGCACAGCACAGCAGCAGTAGCAGCGAGGCAAACACGCGGACGACGATGCTCAGCTCTCTCTCTCTCTACACTGACTCGCGGACGCTTTAGCGTGGCATGTATATCATATACCGAGAAACACCCATATTGCGCGCATACGTATATAAATACGTACATGTCTCCAGGACTCGCCCCCTTTCTGACTCCTCGAGGAATGAGCTTTGCACCAAGAGAACGAGAGGGACTATATTCCGCGCACTACTGTACTCGCACGGAACAGTACTAGGTACATAGGCAAAAGCTCGAGGTTGGCTCCGAGGAAAGGGGCGCAATATTCAAAGGTCGCGTTAACGTGTGTCCTCTTTCTCTCGCTCGTGCATACACTCGTAATATATTCACATATACACACACACGCGCGCACGAAGGTAGCGAGAGCATGTGGACTAGAAGTTATGAGGGTTCTCCAACGGGCTGCAGCATATATGAGAGAAGAGAGAGAGGTGGGCTTATAAGGAGCAATAGCTAGTGTTCAGTGCACGTTATTAGCTGGCGGCGCGATAAAGTACATGTGCCTGCAGCAGCAGCAGCAGCAACACCGACTCGACGACGACCCAATGTGCACTGTTCTACTATATACCTTCGCTGCCAACCTAAATATCAAAACCTTTTTGGCCCAAAAGAGCCCCTGCCACACTCACACGTACTTGGATCTATATGATAATATTCTAGCCGTGGTGCGCCAACGTTGATTATGCAAATATAAGGACAGAGTAAATATCGATTGGAATTCCGAAGAAAAACTCTATAAGCTTTATAGTATATGCGGAGACGTGCTTTACTTGTGTTTGTGCGATAAACACATCAATCAAAGAATTAGGTCAGCGTCAATTTACGCGAAAAATTTGCGACGATATTGTATATTCCACGCTGTGCAGGGATGCTAACATTGCTAACGTTGCTATAGCTAACATTGTTGAATAACAGTGGCAGTCGAGCGTTTAATGAACAATTTACTGAAAGCTTGTGCCAAGCTTCTTACATAATAACGGCCTCCTTCTACTCCTCTACTTTTGTAACAAGTCAAGAGAGAGAGAGAGAGAGAGAGAGAGAGAGAGAGAGAGAGAGAGACGAAGAAGAGGAAAGACCGAGGGAGGCGAGGCTAGCTGAGCGAGGTTTATTCCAAGAAGAAATGTTTGCAAAGGTGAACTTTTGAACAATATCCGAGAGAGAGAGAGAGAGAAGTAGGAAGAAAAAGAAATAGAGGAGAAGACGAAGAAGAAGACAGACTCGGTGTTGCCTTGGGCAGCAGCAGCCATCCATAGGTATATAGTACTATACGTATATTCCTTAGGCTTGTTCAGCAGAACTCCGGGCTGCGACTCGACTCTTTCTCGCTCTTTCATATGCGCTGTGTGCGCACGCGGAGCGCTCTCTTATACACTGACTCGACTCTCCGTCCGCGCGTCCAAGTAAGAGAGAGAGAGAGAGAAAGACTCAAGGAGCTATATGTACGCACACAAGTCTTGTTCGTTTCATATATAATATACGCGCGCTGAGCCGGGGCCGGAGTCTCGGGGAGTCTTGGGCATATTCGACTCTCTCTCTCTCTTCGCCGCGCTTTAACTCCAAAGTTTTGAATTTGCCAGAGCTGCTGCTGCCGCTGTAGCTATTGCAAGCGCGCACCGACATTCTCAATGTTACAGAGTCGCAAGTTTTCCCATCGTGTTGGGTGCTGCTGCTGCTGCCGCCGCCTCGCGACCGACCAGAGGAGAAAAGGCACTGTGGTCATATTTTTAATCCAAAGCTGTGCAGCAGCAGTAGCAATGGCTGTAAAATAGAGAGAAGGGCGGAGAGAGAAGGAAGTAGCGCGGTGCAGGCAGTAGTACAGATCTTTCAAAAACTTCTCTCGCCCATTCAATGGGGCTTTGATTAATGTGCGGCTCGGCGCGGCCCATACACGACGATGGCCTGGCCGTAGGTAGCTTAAGGATGAGCCTCGAGCCGCCGAGCTCGCGAAATTTTGCACGCTAAGAATTCATCACTCCAAGCAGGCAGCAGCGATGGTAACATCAGCAGCAGCTGTTGCAATAAGTATACGTCATAGCCTCGGCAGCCTCCGTTATCGCGCGCCCGAGTCTCTGCAGGACGTATAGCGACTCGAATTAAAAAAAAAAAAAAAAAGCCTTCCATTGTTTTCTTCGCAGACGCTTTTCGCTCGCTCGTCTCTCGCTCGCCATTACACACCACACGCACGCGCGTGATATAACGCGATAAGCCCCCTTTTCTCTGTGTCTGATATTTATTTATACCATTACCATTACTATGCCGTAAGCGGTACACACGCGTAAGTAGCTCGACGTAAAATGTGCGATCGTGAATGAAAATGCAATATAACTGCACAAACGGGACAAACGGCTGCAAACGTTCGTACACAGAGATGTATACGTACGTAGCGAGCGTAATCAGTTGGCAAAATCACGGGACATGCCGAGAGTGACTCTCTCTCTCCTATCTATAAATGTAGTAAATACGATAACAATAGCAGGCCAGTTTAACGTCGCATAGGAAAAGAGAGTCAGTTCGGATGGAATAATAGTCCTGGCGCAGAAAAGTGTAAATAGCAGTCGTCGTCGGCGTCGTCGTCGTCGTCGTCGTCCCGCAGCAGCAGTAACACACAAAGCGCGGAAGGATAAAACGGAAAACGATAACAACAACAGCAGCGGCAGCAGTAGAAGCAGTGTCAGGAACGCCGAGAGAGAGAGAGAGAGAATACGGAGAGAAAGGATTGACTGACAGTCAGCAGGGAAAATGCCTTAAGTAGGATACGTTCCTAAGTTTATATCTATATATAATGCAACGACGCTATACGGAAGAAGAGAGAGAAAGAGACAGATAGATACCGAAGCTCGTACATATATAGACGCTAGACGTGCAGCTCGATGGCGTGCGCCGCTCTAGCTCTCGTACACATCATGCCTGTCACCAAAGACGCGACTATACGTAGACGACTACGACGACGACGAGGGGAACGAGGACGACGAGACAGTTACTGTAACAACAGTAAAGCTTCGGGACAACTTGAAATTACAATGAAGCACAGCCGCGTTCGCTCTATATATGCTCAGGCAACAGTCGATATTATACACGTAACTATGTATTCGCCCAATGCGGATGGCACAGAGAGCGAGTAAGAGGGAGGGAGAAAGCTCATTCATGCACACACAGAGAAGCGACGACGACGACGACGAGATATATACACTCGTCTTTCTGACCTAAGCACACAGTCGATTCAGCGACATTATTATCTCTCTCTCTCTCTCTCTCTTCTCTCTATGAGTCTCCTTGTGTGTTGCGTATACATATATAGGTCGAGTCGTCGTCTACATCTTCCACGTCGTCCATACGGCCCCATGCATGCAATAGTAGCAGTAGCATCAGCAGAAGCAGACAATATTGCGCGCATATCGAGAAAAGGAGACACCGCTGTGTATACTGCAACTTCGATGTAAATATAAGCCATTCCAAGACGTAGAGAAACGACCATTGCGGCGCGAGAGAGCGAGAGCAGAGGCGAGCCGAGCCGCTCGGATATAATATGCATGAATCTTGCGCGACAAAACTTTGCTCTCGAGAATCGTTCATATATATTCCAAGCCACCCGTAGTAGCAGTAGTACGTCTTTCTATCTATCGTCTTTGCCTTGCGAAAGACTAGCGCATCCGCATAACGAGAAAACGAATAAATCGTTGCGGAAGACGATGTTGTTACGGGTGGAGAGCCAATTTATAATAAATAATATATATTGATTTTATTCTGGCTGGTGACAACGAGGGAAAGTATATATGATGTTAGTTATTTGTGTGGAGTGGTGTAGTCGTTATTATTTGTTATAATAAATTACAATGCAATTTCATTCATCCATTCAAATACAAAAGTTTAACTTACACCTAGGCTTACTCAACTAATTAAAAATAATGTACATAAGCCTGGTGGACGATTCTCGGTGTAGATCATGGCTCACTCTGCAACTGGTTGGCTGGCGCTCCTGGTCGGCTGCACTGCACCAACTGCACTAGTCTCGATCACAAATTACACTCCGCATTGGACTCGCGGCACAATTTAATACAAGTCTAAATGATATAAAATCGCGGCACAAAGTGACGTGAGCTCCGCACCCCGAACAAGTTGATAATCGAATCGCACAGAGGCCTCCGTGGGTCCTCAATATATACTACTAGATTTCGCATACAAAAATAGGAGAAAGTACCTGTCAGCACCTGCTCATCCGTGAGAACCTGACGACAGCTTTTGCTAATTTTTACGAGTTCATCGATCTTCCTGCTAAACTGACATCGCCTCACATTTAATCAATGCTTGATATGGCGTGTCTATTTCACACCTTTGTAAGAGGTGTAAATTTCGATGTTCTTTTCATAGAACTTGATGTTTTTAGCAATTTTATAGTTTTCTTTTCACTTAGCTTGATGTCGTCAGATCCCGTAGATCGAGGCTGGTGCGTCCGTTCGTAGAGTGAAATTTCATGTTTATCGTTATTTGAATATACATTATTTTTAAGAATATTATAATTGTTTATAATAAAATAAGGGTGACGTGACAATGTATACATTTCGATGAATATAGCGGGCACGAGGGAAGGAAAAAAAAATAGTAGTAGCAGTATAAGAAGAAGAATAAGAGGAGAAAACAATATTGCACCAAGCGCATGAAGCTTACGATATACACCGCAAGTAGAGAAGAGAATATAACCCCGGCTGCACACAAGCCGCATAGGTAAGGGAAATATATAAATAATTTTCCCTTGCAAGTCTTTTTCTCTAGGAGCGTGCTGCTGCTGCTACTTGCTATTTTACTGGCCGTGATAAATCCCCTAAAACTCGCGCGCGCGCTTGCAGCAGCCCGAGTTTGCCTTTCGGACGACTTTATCTCTTTCCTACGGCTTAGTACTCAAGACTTTGTGTGTTAGCCCCGTGCCTGCTGTACGTGTACGCGCGGCGGCGCACTCCTCTCCAGGCTCTCTTTTTTACCGCCTCGGCAGCAGCAGCAGAAAAAAAAAGGAAAGAAGGAAGGAAGGTACGAGCAGGACTAAAATCGAAAGTTCGGCCAAGAAAATATATACACAGCTCGCTCGCTCTGGCTGGATGGCTGGCGGCTTCGCGTTGAGCATACCTATGTATGTTTTTTCTGCCTCATCGCCAAGGGATGGACGAAGAAAAAAAAAGAAGGAGAGTAGAAGAAACAGAGAAACAGAAAAAGATGAAAATAAAAATAAATAAAGCACGGCCGTATAGTGTGTAACACCCTCGTCCACTGTATGCGCTTACAGCCTATAGCACAGTTGCGTATAAATAAGTTTCGCGCGCGGTGAGAAACAAAATGAGCGTCGCGAGCTTATACGAGTGAGAGAGCTTGCAGTGCGAGAAAGTAAGTGTGGTTTTCAACTTAGATTAGTCTTTTGGGGGTAAAAAAGACACAAACTTGCTACTCTCTTTCTCTCTCTCTCTCTCTCTCTCTCTCTCTCTGTATCGCACGACGCACACCCATATAATACGGCAACAACACCAGCTAGGTCCCCTCGGAAGTGCGCGGGGGATTGAAGTTTGTGTCGCGCGTGGTGTGCGACATATACATACATAAAAAAGCTATATCTCTCGCCTTCCTTCTCTTGTGTACATAAGAAGGAGAAGCCAAGAGAGCCATATAATGTGTGTACACGCGCGGCGAATTATAATTATTCCGCACGTTTGAGCACGAGCGGCGGCGGTGGAGGGGGCATCGGGAGCTCTAATCTGTTTGTGTGTATCGTTTTTGAAATGAGAAATTCGCTCGAATAAATGAGGACTCTCGCCTCGTTTCTCCCGCTGCTGCTACTTTATTTCGCTTGATGTATTATATATTTATTTTCTTTGCTTATCCGTGCGACTCTAATTTATTATTATGCTGCAAGTTTTAAAAGCCAACCCTGACTTTTAAGTTTTTAGCGGAAGGTTTCCAAGAGCAGCAGCAGCAGTAGAACTGTGTGTGTATACGCGGAAAAGAAAATTAAAACGATGAGGAGAGAGAGAGAGAGACAGAAGCGAAGAAGCACGAAGAAAAGAGGAAAAACGAGGAATCGAGTGTGTTTATGTGCGTGCACTAACAGAGAGAGAGAGAGAGAGAGAGAGACTTATCCACAGAGTCGAGCTCTGCTGGGGGTTGGAGGGGGGAGTAAACGCGGATGCAAAGCTAGTTATTTGATTCAATTTGCATTTAACTGATTGCTCTGTTAGGAATTAATTTAATAATGGATTATGTTTTACGGAGATTGAGGGGGTGAAGGGGGGGCTTTAAATGTAGACAGCATGAATGTATGAATAATAAGGAGGTGCTGCTGATGCCGGTACTGCTGCGCGAGCAGCTTTGGTAATCGCCTGTCAAGAAAAGCAAATCGATCGCGTAATAATCCCGGTGACGTTGGAATTTCCTGCCATCGGTTTGAAATTTTTTTCTTAAATTGCATAAAAAAAAAAAAAAAGTTTCGCGAACATTCATCGTATACATACGAGCTAGTTTTAACGTATTTCGTCTAGTTATTAAACATGCATATATATCCCTACTTCGCGTACATCACGCGAGCCTCGCGAAGTTTGTGCGCGAGTTAGGAGTTGTGTATAGCGCATATACACATCTCCTCTTACAACACAGTTGTGTGCGCGTTACGATGTATACCTTATACCTACCTAGCGGCACAAACCAGTGTAATGGATTTACCCTGCTGGTGAGTGAGCTACACAGAGAGAGAGAGAGATGCGTCGGAGTTTCTCCTTTCGTTTTTTTTTTTTTTGGATTTTTGTTCGCCAACTCCGAGGAAAGTAGCTTTAACGCATCGTCGAGATTCGAAACTGCGCGCGCGGTGCATAGTTGCCGCGCGCGAAAACAGTTGTTTAGATTGGTTTAAAAGTGTAACTTTACACTCTTAAACTCTTGATTCTGAAAAGCACGCGCGTACACACATTGTGTTAAATTCAGTTAAGCGCATATTTCTCGTCAATTTTTCGTTGATTACGCCGCTGCTCGTCCATCTCCCACTCGCATTCACATTTTTTTTTTTACTAAAAGAACAGATCTCTTGATTGGCAAACGTTGCGCGAACGAACCGAAAGAACAAAAAAGAAGCTAGTTTTTTATCGTTCGTAACGCAGAAACAAAATGTATCTAGATATAATCTTTTTATTCTCACACGTGCGCTATTTTACATACATATATTGTATTTTTTCTCATTCCCAAAGAATATGATTTTTTACAACGGCGAGAGAGTCTCTAAGCATTTTTATATTCACCGTGCGTGCACATACGCGCAAGCCAGCCAGAGGAGATATTGCTATTTCTCGGTGATAAAATTCCTAGGAAGGATCGCCCACTCAGGCGCGCGCGCTGCGATGCATATTTATGTCAGATTCGTTTCGGGTCAGTTAGGATTAATGATTTTATTATTATTATTATACATCCAGCTGCTGTATATTACATGTGTTAAATTTGAAATGTAAAAGAGAAGAAAAATATCCATGGAAAATTATGTCGGCTTTTCACTTATATAAGTATCGCATCGGATATGCTGTATACCGCGGGCATAGGCACTTTATATTCGTGTACATTGATCATTCATCCGCATTGTACCTTCAAACAAAAGAACAGCTTCTTCGTTCTCGTGTACATTTCTCTCTTCTCTCCGTTTGACGTTTTTTGCCCCATTCCATTCGCTTTAATCAATGGAAAAATCGCCTTCTTCTCCGTCCTTTTTTTTTCTCCTCTCTTTTTTTTGTTACTTTTCTCCTCGTCCCCTTACTCGGGCTTGATGAGCGAGATAAAAGCGCGCCACGGGTATTGACGCGGATGCTAACTTCTCTCTGTGGCTAACGGCGAGTAGAGAGAGAAAAAAAAAGTAGTAGAAACCCTTTTGATATTTAAAGCCGTTGAACATAGAAAGAGACAGAGAGCGAAAATGAATCGTTGTTTGCCAGCACCTTGTCTTTAGGATATTGCGCCCGCGACAACGACGACGAGCACTAAAGATTATAGCCGAGCGTTCGATTCCTCGAGAGCAGCAGCAAGCAGCTCCTCGTTGAAAATACTCATCGACATGATTGTATTATAATCCTTTAAAAGCACTCGTTTGTGAGAGAGAGAAGAAGAAGAGTAGAGAGCTGTGCAGGCCCGAGCTTTATACCAGGTGCAGATTATATAATCGCGCTCGGTCGAGAGAGAAGGAATTGCCCAAGAGAACAAGTCGGCCGCTGAACAAGATAACGATTAAACGACTCGCTGCGCTCCTCTGCCTCTTATTCTTACTTCGACGGGGATTATCATTTTTCGCGAGTAGGATAATAAAAAATAAGGAGGGGGAGAAGAGGAATCGTCAGGCTCGATACAACGCACTAATACACATTCAGCGTAGTATACTCGGGTTGTTTAGCTCCACTCTAGCTCGTGACCCAGTTATGTATAATATTCGTGACGTACTTTTGCATTTCAACGTTTCTCTTATTCTTCTTCTACTTTTTTTGTTTCCTCTTTCGCCTTTCTCTCTTCTCCCTCTGTCTCTGTTTCTTCGTTCTCTCTGCTGCTGCTGCTGCTACTGCTTCTGCTATGCATATGCTATTAAACTTGGAACTAAAATTCACGAATCACCATAATTTACTATATATCACAATTTCACGCGAGCTTCGCGTATAATACGTGTATGGCTGCGTAGCTCCGGCCGGTCTCTCTCCAGCACGGCGGGAATATGATTTTTCGTACGTGTAAAAACGAAAAAAAAAAAATAATAAAAAGAAAAATAATAAGGAAAAAAGGATTCACGCGTGAGGTATTATATTTCTCCCGGTCGAGTTATAATGCATTTACGTGTACAACAGTGGCGCGGCTAATTTTTATGTAAATTTAAATGAGAATTGCGCACTGTTGCGAGTCGTGTAATACAGAAATTGAATTTTCGCCGCCTTGATTATTACTGCGCGTCTCTCGACTCTCGTCGTCGACTTTTACGAAAATCGCCGTAGTCGTGGTACGTGTGCAGTGCAGTTTCGTCTCTTGATGATTGCCAACATCTTTGTTATAACGTTGATAATAATGACCAAATTGCACGACGTGTAGCGGGTTGTATTCCGCACGTGTATTCACGTGTTTTTGTCAACTTTCGTTTCGAGGGGCTATTTAAATGAGTCGGAACGCGTCGCGACGAATATATAGGAGCAGAAAATCCGAGCTCTCGAATTCAGCGTGTATAGGATACTTGGATCATACAGTGCACAGGAGGGTGTGTATAATAGCGAGCGTCGTATCAACTTTGAAATTCCGAGTACTGCGCGCGCGCGAAACTGTAGTAATGCTCGGGCGATAACTCGGCGAGAATATAGTGCACGTGATTTACAAAACGAAGCATATTCGACCGCTACTTCTCTCGTTCGCATCTTGGAGCTGGGATAATTTTGCATAACTACTGCTATTTTTTTCACACGCCGCGCAAAAACCGTACATAACATGAATAAACTGACCAACGCCGCCAAGGAAAAACGGCGCTCATTTTTTCCTCTCTCCCGGTCTAACAGTGTATATAAAGTTTTTTGATATGAAAAATTCAACAGAGCGTACGACGGCGGTAGGTTGGTAGTGCAGTTAGTATAGAGCAGCAGTAGGATAGGGCTAAAAAAGAGTCGCCTCACGGTTGTATTATAACGGAGCGCGCACGGAGGTTTAATTAAGTTTAACGAGTCAAGCCAAGTGCAACTAATTTACCTGAAAACTATTTAAACTCTTTGCGAGAGTAAGAGAGAAAGAGAGATACTGGTCTAGGGAAACAGGGGTGGAAAAAAATGTGCATAACACAGCCACAGGTGCATTGCACTTCCATCCCACACACACACACACACACACACACCCACACGTACTCTCGCCATCGCATGTTGTAACAAAGTGCATTATACCGATAAAATATATAAGCGAGCGAATATGCGATCGATGTAAAACGACGGTCGATGTGCACGAGGTACATGTACATCCAACGAGTTATACAAAAAAAAAAACGACAAAATTAGTCACCGAGTAAAATATGCTGTTCGATGTATTTATACAGAACACGACGAGCATAATCAGCAACGGTGACGTTTTTCTTAATTATCTCTCGTCTATCTTCCTTCTTGGCTCGAGCCGCATACTTGCATCGATACTCCTTCAGCTCGAGGAGATACAATCTTGGCTGTTGTTGCTCTTGTTGCTGCTACAAAAAAAAAAAAATGTCGAAGCGCGTCGTCGCTGTGCCAATCATGCGCGAGACAGCCTGTGCGTGTGCAGCTATAAAGCGCATCATCGTAGTCGTCGTGCGCGCGTGCACGTAAACTACAGCTACTCCCAATATGTATAAGGGCAGCTACGTGCGTATTTGTAGGTGTGTGTGTGTGTGTGTAATGCAGCGTTCGCAAAGCCAAAGTCTCCTCTTTGGGCGTCTAGAGTTACACTACTGTCGCAAACACGAGATCATAACACCGTTTATATGCTGTAGCTGTATATGCTCCTAGAAGCCATTTCAACGCCTGTGTGTATTTGTGTGTGTGTGTGTGTGTGTGTGTGTGTGTGTGTGTCGTGTATAGTGTAACTGGAACGCGATCGCCGCGTTCAGTCCAGCCGACGAGGTGTGTCCTGCTTCTACTGCTATTGGTTCCCTCACTCTGTTTCGATACGATATACACCGTATGGACTGAACTTGCGCTCGCGTTAAACTCGATACTCCGAAAAAAAAGGAAGAAAAAAAATTGCGCGCTATGACCGAGTATACAAGCTAGTAGCAGTGTTATATTAAAAAATTACAATTTCACACACACACACACACACACGCGCCATCGAGTCTTGGGGCTGCTGCGCACGCGAATGACTAATTCTCAGCTATGCAAATTATTTATAAGACAAAATATGTTTACACACAGAAGATGCATATCGCGCCGCGCGCGAGTTTTCTCTTTCTATACAACGTTAGACACACCCGTGCGAGTGCAGCAGCAGCAGCAGCGGCGGCGGCGGCATAGCTATAGGTTCACGAATAAAGAAGAGAAATGCCTTTACGCGTGGTACATGTAAAGTCGAGAGGCCTCTCGTCGTCGTCAACACAGAGCCTATATCTATATAGCGAAAGTTAATGGCGCATATTACTCGGGCATTAAACGCGCGGTGCGTAATATCGTGGTGCGTTATATAGAAGCGTGTACTAGTGCAACTCTTGTTTCGCGCAGAGACTACATCATAGCCGCGCCGTGTTATACTCGCGCCCGTTATATAATATTATATATAATCTGGTACATTCGCGCTCGTTTATATCTATGTTCGTATGACGGAATTGTTATCTCCCTGTGAGCGGAGCTAGATGAGAATCATCCTTACTTCTCGCGGGTGTAAGCTGCAAGCTTGTGTAACATCTTAACAACATTTTGCCAATCTCTTTTGTTTCTTCTTTATATCTCTTGAAGAGCTGGAATTTTTCTTTCTTTTTTTTTTATTTTGTTTAAAAGAGAGCTCGAGGGTATCTCCGCGAGAGCTGACTCGCGCGCGTTGCAGTAGAGGTTTCATATGAATGTACTACAGATGGGCATGTATGTATGCAGCAACAGCGGCCCACCCCCCGCGCGTTTCGCGTACTTTGTGTATGGCACACATTTATATCTGCTACTACGCGACGACGACGACGTTCATTTTTCTCTTTTGTTTCGTCAGCTTCTAATACTCGCTTTTAACAGACTGAACTGTTGCTGCTGTTGCCGTTGCCGCGGCGCAGCATTCGCGCATATACAAACTCATATACGGAACGCGTCCCGCTGTGATTATGATGTTAAGGGCGTTTTATGCACTAGTATACATATACTTTCGTAGCACACTATGTGCTGTGTTACTTTTGCTGCTGCTGCTGTTGCTGCTGCTGCTGCTGCTGTTGGTCGAGAGTCAACTTGTTTTTTTCTCTCTCATCCTCGGCGCACAAGCCCCAGAGGGAGAAAGGGAGAAACAAAAAATTCATGTCAAATGGCAGAGTCAACAACTGTACACATACAGAGTACACATAAGCACAGAAAGTTACATACAGATATCTATCTGGTCATATGTTGCAGTTTGGCTGTGAGCAACTGCGCGATTTAGCAAGAGGCGCAGCAGTATGTGTACTCTATCAGCTGCTGCTGCTGCTGCTGCTGCTGCTGCGTTTTCATAATAGAATGGAATGTTTTTCACTCGTCGATTCGACAGTACTCTTTCTCTCGCTTTACTTTTATGCAGGCTAACTCGAGATAGCAGCGAGGAGAGTTGCACAATTTCTAAAACACACACAGACACACACACTCAGCGGTGCACCCGTAGCTCGTTTGTAGCTCAGACAGGTACGAGCTCTGCACTCGCTGATTATACAAACTTTAATTTTCGCCATCGATCGAATCAATGAATTATTGTTCTGCGTATGAAACATAGGTACACAGGCACACACACGCGGTGAGCGAGTTAGGCAAGCAAAATTTTAAAACTTCTATCTCTCAGCGTGCATATAGTGCGCGCAGCTGTGTAGTTTGTCCGTGCTACTGATTCGACAGTGAAATATACCAAAAAAAAAAGAAGAAAAAAAAATTACTCCAGAAGTCAAGTCACAATTACGCAAAGTCCGAATTATCGAATGCTAAAAACCATGCATATCGTACACTGCGCGTGTGCGATATATGCACGTGCAGTACGGCGCTGGGCACGAATAATTTTTTCGCGTCTCGTTTATGCACTCGACGCCAAGCTCGACTACAGATAAGAAAGTTTCAGTTTAGAATTTCACACTTGCAGTTGCAGTGCAGCAGTGGCTGCGGCGACTGTGATGCATTACACGGTCGATTGCACTTATACGCGCGGCTCAGGCACACAACTCTCACGTGCTGAGCAGCCTATGGAATGTTTATTACGTCGAGCCATTATGTATAATACATACGTGTGTGTGTGTAAGTGTGCGTGTAATAGATACATGGACAATTGTTGCACCTCGAGCTTGAGTTTGCAGTGCAGCTCTAAAGATCGAGAGCTTTGGAATTCGCGCGAATCTCTGCCTGCGAACAGCTGCAGCTGTACCGCGGCTCGAGATCGATCGAAAAATCCGTCCTCGTCATCGCGTGCTATGCCTATGGTATATACTTTGGCCGTGCCCGAGATGTGCTGTAAAATCATTATAGTCTCACATACTGCTGCTGCTGCTGCTGCTGCTGCTGTTGTAGTTTGCTGCTGCCTCTCGAGAGACCGGTCAAACCAGTTTTTGAGCCTCGCTCGCGACTCCTTTGGCAACGAAATGTTCTACCACCGAAGGAGCTGCATACTGCTATACATATACACAGCACCAGACACACACGCGGGGTGTGCTGCTGCTGCTCTTTATATATAGATTCTTTTCCTTATATATACCTCATTCGCATTCGCCGCGCGCCCGTCACGTCCTCGTTGTTCCACCTTGCACAGAGAGACTAGTTCTCCCCCCACACATAGGACATAAACAAGCTCTCGCGAGCGCCTCTCTTATAGCGCGTACTCCTTCGTCGCCGCGATCTGCACCTATTTATATGCGCCAAACGCCTCGCGATTCACCATTGTCAATGGCTCTTACGCGCGAAAATGCGTCGTCGTCGTCGTCGTCGTCGTCGTCGTCCCCGTAAGCATTGTGGAAGAAGCGAGGCAAAAGGCAGAATTGCACCTGCTCGTCGTTGCTCGCGTATTATAATACATTTAAATGCCAAACGACTGCGCGCGGCGCGTACTACATACAGCCTCGAGAGTTTTACAAGCTCTTTCTAATGAGCCGATTGGAATTATAGCAGCGGCAGAAGAAGCAGCTTCCAATGCGCGAGAGAATTCTCGGGCTCCGCGGGCGCGTTAAGCTTCCTCCAAGGTGAGGCTCTGCGGCTCTCCTTGTATTATTACCGAAGCTGCAGTGCGCGCATGCAAATTGGATGGCTGCCTTTTATCGACTATGCAGTAGCTAACTCTAAGCTGCCGCGCTCGCTAAGGATTCAAGCTCTTTTCAGAGAGACATCTGCGCGTACGTGGCTAAGTTACAAAATGAAAAATATTTCCTCTTTTCACCGACGTGTGCGTGTTTATTATTATGCATGCGTGTTTGGAGCCTCTCGCTAGACATAATATGCACTTCATCGTTTTGACACGGCAGCAGCTTCTCGTCACAATATTTGTATACCCTCACTCTCTCTCTCTCTCTCTCTCTGTCTACGTCCGCGAACGAACTCTTATACATGTGCGTGTTTATTTACTGCATGGGAGTCCCTATTAGCCACGCGCGTCGGCTAATTTACCCTTAACGAGACTGTGCATGATGGCAGCAACGCAACGTCTGCGACGTCAACTTCGCGTCATTGTTCAGCTCATTTTTTCTCTCTTTCTCTTTCACTCTACCTCTTCTTCCTTGTGTTGTTGCTGCTGCTGCTGCTGCTGCTGTCAACCGTTTGCGTGGTAGTTTATACATATAAGCGAGCGTCAGAAATTCGCTATTGTGTGCTGCTGCTGCTGCGCCGCGCACACGACAACGACGACGCGCGATCGCCCCCGCGACTTACGGCAACCGTAACTGCAAGTCACGTACGTATACACAGGCAGCAGCCGCTGCACGAGGCACTTTAAGGGGACGCGCTAATTGCGCGCACGATTGTGAACTTAAGTATAATATATACAAACACACACACACAGCACAGAGGCGAAGAAGCAGGAGGAATTGTAAAGACACGAGTGCACAAAGGCTAGACGGAGGACAAGTAGCGCAGCAACTGCAGTTCCTGCGGCGTACGTTCGTACGTTCGTTCGCATGTGTCTTGCGCGGCCACGACGAGACGTGAGCTGTGAGCTGCCAGCAGCAGCAGCAGCAGCAGCAGCAGCAGCTTATAAGCAGGCAACAGTCACCGACGTGCGTGTGCGTCTGGTTTTAATTTTTTTTTTCATTTTTTTTTGTTTTTGTCGTACATAAGTGTGGTCTCTCTCTCTCTCTCTTTCGTCTTAACGAGCTTAAACGTGACTGATGACCGAAACGACGCGTTTATTCGCTATAATAAACTCAAAACTGTGCGTTACACGCGCGTGACGTCGCCTACTCACCCACGAAATTGTATAGGAAAAACTTGAACAACACACGTGCGCTGCACGAGTTCAATTATAATTGTGGAGCAGCTCAGTTCTCACCTACACGCATAATGGGTTGAGAAAAAGCTATATATCACAAGCATTGCGGAAAAGCACTCATATATAGGCGTACGAAAGCACATTCGTCGTAAAAAAAAAAAATAATAATAATAATAAAATAAAAAAAAAGCGCTCGAGATATGCGCCCGGGTAAAAACGTTTCTTCTCTGCTGTGTGCCGCTGCCGCTGCTGTATAGCTGCTGCACTCGTAACTCTGGAACGCTTGCCTCGCGCACGTAATTGCAGGAATTCGTATACCGCACAAGGTTATCCCTTCAAGAGTCTAAGCTTGCACCTGCCCTCGCAGCAGTTCTCTCTCTCTCTCTCTCACCTTCTTCTTCTCGCGCCGTTGCTGCCTTATCGTTTCTCCCACCTGCATGTATATATTCTTTCTTATATTGCTCTCTGTCTCGCTCGTTCCTTCTGCTGCTGCTGCTACAAACCTCCAGGATCTCTCTCTATACCCTCCTTTCATCCTGCGCCTCAGCTCTTTTTTAGTCGTACCTACATATATACATACGCTTCGACTTTGCCGAGCTGCAGCAACAGAGAGAATCTTATATTATAGCAATGCTGTTCTGCCGCCAGCTTTGCTCCCTTCTCCTTCTTCGTTTTCTCCTCTGGGCAGACGGATATTTCATACGTCGTCTTTTTTCTTTTTTTTATCATCATCATCATCGTCGTCGTCGTACTCGCACGCGAGCGCACACGCGTTTCTTGAATTATTGCATCTTCGACGACGCAGATTATCGTTATTAATTTCGAATAAAGCGCCAATGACTCGGCAACGAGCGGAGCTGATTCGCCGCGTAAGAATTTTGTACCCTATTGCGGATCTTATACCTCGAGATCCCGACAATATTTCGAATTGATATTTTACGAGTAATCTTGTGCAATGTCGTCGTCTTTATTCGGCGAAGATGAAATGATGCATTATACGCTCGTTTGCTCGGCTCGAGACTAAATCCTGTTCGTCCGAGTGAAACACTTTTTTTTGTTGTTGCTCCGTTCGACACGCATTCGTATGAAAACAAGTATCAAACATGATTCACTCGTGCTTTCCGTATTATATATAGGCGAGAGAGAGCCTCTCTTGCTAACCTTGAATCGGTTTTTTTTATTTCGCTCATTTCTCGCCGCGCGCCGCAACAGTGAAAGTGCAAAGGTGTACGATACACTTGAATCGCGCGGGCTGCAATTTTCTAACAATCGCTGCTCGGCGCGGTAATTGAATACAACTCGAGGCATTTAATCTCTCGCGAATTAATAAAGACACGTGTTTCGCTCTAGTTGCCCCGTTGCTTATAATTAAAAGAGCTAAAGATCGGCTCTCGAAAACGAAGAGCATATCACTACAACGAAGAGAGTGAGATATTTCGCACTTCTGCTCTTAGCTATATTATATGCTCTCGAGCTCGGTGGTGGTGTGCGTATATAACATAACATAACATATAAATAAAAATAGAAACTCGTTTCTCGAGAGCAGCACACACACACAAGAGTCTCGAGGCGAGGAAAAAACTGACAAATGACTGTAATGCCTCGGCTCTCGGTGTGGTGCATGTAGCAAGTGTGCGTGCCATGCCGCGTGCGTGCGTGTGTGCGGTACGGTACGCGCGGCGTGAAAAGATTAACGACATTGATTAGGATAACTCGTTGTTGGTTAAGAAAAAAAAAAAATTATGTTTTTTTCTCGCACTTCTCGCTCGAGCTCGTGGCTCTTGGCTCGCGCGAGCGCAAAAAACAGCTGCTGCTATTTTAACTTCATTACGAATGCGAAAATTGTTTCCATCTCACGGCAAGAAGAAAAAAAACAAACGCACGAAAAAAGTGTCAGATGAGAGTAAAAAAAAAAAAAAATATATATACGTATACACGAACGTTCGGGCGCAAATCTCTAGCGCCTCAGTCATGTGTCTGCTGCTGCTGCTGCGGCTCAAGACTCGCACAGAGCTCTTTGCGCGCATCCCTGCATGCATGCATGCACGAAGCGCTCATGCTGCTCGCCGCCGCCGCCGCTGCTGCATCCTCGAGGCAATGCACTTCCAGCAGAGCGCATTGACCTCTCTCTCTCTCAGTCGCGCTCATGTGCACATTGTACGTACGTAAGCTCGTCGTGCATACTGTATATATACGTACGTACAGCATAACATGGCATATCTCTCCTTCGAGAGAGATGTGCTGCAGATTTCAAGCACGCGCAGTTTTTATTTCTTCTCTCTCTCTGTCTTTCTCTTCGTTTTGGCTGCCCTTAATTTTTACTCGGCCATTTTTCACTCTCTCTCTCTCTCTCTCTCGCGCAGTGTGTGACTGGGCGACTCTCTCTGCGCTGACTCGCAACTACTATGGCTTGGAGATACCGTAATACGCTTGTCTCGTGAAAGATCTTGTTCCTCTCTGCCTGTCTGCCTTTTTCTGCTTTTTTTTTATTTCTTCTCTTAATATGTGCTCCCGTTTGCTTCCCTTTCTCTCTCTCTCTCTTTATCTCACTCTGTTTCTCTGCTGCTCTTCTAATCGTTTTCGATTAAAAATGCAAGACGCGTGCGAGCGCGCCGCTGCCTTGTTTCCCTCTTACCGACGAACGCCGGGCCGATATACATACCTATACATATAGTATAAACAGCACCGCATGCTTGCGCGTTGTTGTTCTTGCTTGTTTTTGTCGTTGTTTGTACATTATTGCGCGAAGCAGGTGTGAATTCGAATGAAAAATTCCAGACTAGTAGTCGCGGCGACGACAACGAAGGGGAAAGTACAATCTTTTTTTTCTTCTTCCCTCTTGACTACTATACGTACCATTTCCCAAAGAGAAGCGATCCTGACTGGGTTAGCTCGGAGATCGGTTGTTTCAACGCCGCCGCCGCCGCGGTAGCAACGTTAAGTTAAGGCTATGAATACTTTATAAAGGAAAGGCGAAGAAGAGCTTAATACTACCGGCTGTGGATTATAGAGGTTTGGAATTGGGTTAAGTAGCGATTAACCTCACCAAGTGTACGGCGCGGAGGGCAATACTACTGCTGCTGCTGCTGCTGCACGCGCGCTGCACACAGAGCAGCTCGTGGCATGGAATTTCTGCCGCGCGCTCAACGAGACCGACTTCCTTGTGTAGCTATAGAGCTTATCGTTGGGGATAAATCACGAATGATATACAAGTGCAACCGTATAATAAACACTACGCTTTGCCGATGTTATATATATGTGTATGTATACGGCTCGGAGCTTCGTGCCGTGCATGCATCACGGTTTATATACGCGCTGAGGTAAAGGGCAATTGTCGCAGCGAGGATAATTACCTTTACGCGACGATGTTTTATAACTATACACCGCGATACCGTTGGTTTCGCGGAATATTTTGACTTTAAGAATATTTACTCCGCTGCAGCCGTGTATAGCGACCGCACACAGGAGCTCGCTGCGGAGGTATATAATGGAAAAAAAATGCCCCGGCGCGCAAAAATTATATGTATACGCGCGTGCGAGAAAGAGAGAAAGAAAGCTAGAGCTAGAGCTAGAGCTAGCCACGCGTAGAAAAGTTTATTTAGTTTTTTACACAGAGAGAGAGAGAATACCAACAATGCTCCGGTGCAGAGAATTTTTTCTCCCCGAGCTACTGCTGTTGCTGCACTCATTTTTCATTTTTTCCGGCGCGTTTTCACTCACCGGTGTGCAGCGGCAGCAGCAGCAGCTCGGGGCTTGAGCCCGCGCTCAAACCAAGCCAGCTAGCCAGAGCTAGGTCATAATACATACCTATATATATACCGTATACATGCATCCCTGGACTATTTTTTCTCGTGGCTGTACTGTAGGGCCAGTGTCCCACATCCGCGCGCACATAGCATAACTCGAGCCAAGCTCTCGCGTCTTTGCGTTTGTTTCGCTATTTTATCACGCGGTATACGTTATATTCTCCGCGCGCGCTCCGGACTCGCCATTACTTACTATTCTCATTTTCGAAGTCACGCGGGTATACGTTTTGTGCGGTGCGGTTTTTTCCTTATAGGAAAATCCGATCGACGTATATTATATTATATGCTCTCTCTCTCTCTCTCGCGTACAAGCGAATTGCAAAAGTAATTTACGATCCGTACCCGCGAAACATATAATGTATCCAGCAAAAATTGTGTGCATCTGTACTCTAGTTCGTTACGATCTCTGATGTATGTAGTTTTACTAGAGAGAGCAAGTGCTTCGCACATATACGAACGAAGCAGCTGCGGCAGCGGAGCATGCGTAAAAAAAGTCGTAAAAAAAGCACACACACGCAGTGCCAAATAGTCGATCGAGTTCTCTGCGCACGAGCTGTGTTGCTCCAAAAGATCGAACCTCCCGAAAACTTTGATTGTTGTTGGCGCGGGCGAAAAAATTTTTCGCGCCCGCACACTATTTTTTACAGCTTGTTCTATCGTTTGTCGAAAAAGCCAAAGTTGTTCGTTGGCAATTATCGACTCTCTCTGGATCGCTCCATGTGTGTGCAGCTTTTTTCCCGTATATATAGCGCGTTGAAATCTACTTACAACTTGAACGAGGGTCACTGTAGTCGCGGCTATCTACGCTTTACAGCGGGGGCACGATCATCGCCCCGTACCGCGCAATCACTGAGTATTTCGCGGCTGGATGAATTTCTATTACCAACCGATTAGTTTAATACTCGATGAATAAACATTATGTGCACGAAGAGGAGGAGGAGTTTGCTATGGGCGCTTTGAACGCGACGAGCAGTTCTCTCGGCTATATAGCTAGCAGCTCCTCCTCTATAGAAGTGCAGCGAGCGTAACGAGTGAGAGAGAGAGAGAGAGAGAGAGACCCCCGATGTATATATATACCACCGCGCGCGCGAACGGATTGTCTAAAATTAACGAGTCGAGAGAAAAGAATGACTTTCTGCCCGACTATGTGTGTGTATATATCTCTATGTATAGCTTCGCGGAGTCGAGTCGAGTACGATAACGTGATTAACGGCCAGCAGAGACGACGACGATCGAAACTCGCGATGCCATATAGAGAGAGAAGAGAGTTAAGCGACTTGGAAGCACGACGACCGATGCGACGACGACGACGAAAATCGAGCCAGGCGCTTCAGTACTATAATATATAATATAGTATCCTACTGCTTCTCTAGCTCTTGCATTGACTCTTGCTTCTTTTTTTTTTCTTCTTCTCCACAATTTTATCATGTATTACGCGTGTGTGTGACGAAGAACTAATATACGACGTCGAAGCGCGACCACGACGTTCTCGTTCGCTCCGTACAATTTTTATTTTATTTTTTATAATAATACAGTTGCGCTCGAACGCACGTAACCAAGAGACTCGTTATGGACCGAAAAATTTTCCACTCGATTCCCAATTTTTTTTTTCGTCCAAAAATTGTACTTTATTTTTTTGCGAAAATCGAGTATAACAAAAAAAAAGTCGCGTATACGTGCTTCGTTGATTTCGTTAAAACTGCAGCGACAAAATGAAAAAAAGAAAAGCTCCCACGCGCGCGGGCGGGTGGGTGCAGCGTGTAAACCAATCGAGTGGCGGTAGCGACAGAAGTACACGATTAAACTCGATCGCTCTTATATATAGATGCGCACATGCACTCACCTACCGAATGCGTACGTACAGTCGCTGCAGCAGAGAGCTACACATACACACACACACATATATAGTAGAAGAGTGAATCAGGTACCATAGAGAGAGAGAGAGAGCAAAATCCATTTGATGCGCTTTGCTCTATCGTCCTTGTGTGTCATCGCCTAGTCCATTTTGTGGCTTCGATGATCGGAAGCAAATGTGTGTGTGTGTGTGTGTGAGTGTGTGTGCACGCGCGCAATGCTCTAACTCTGCAGTGCGCGCGCCAAGCGTCGTCATGTATAGTACGCTGTTGTTGCTGCTGTGTGCAGTGCGTGGGTGTACACTAGCAGCATCCAGGCAGGCAGGCAGGCAGGATATATAAAGTGAATTTAGCCGAGTAACGAGGCGAAAAAAGCTCGACCGACGTACAGATATAGCTATTCTCTTTCCTCGTCGCGCGGCTGTTTCCATTGGATAAAACGAATGTCACGTACCGTTAGCTTTATACACAGACATACACAGACAGACACGAATTATATAGAACTACCGAATGCGGAAACTCTTGTTGCAGCAACACCTGTGAAGTGTACATATATACACGCGATAATACACACACACACACACACACAATTCATACATGCATGCATGCAGACACAGATCAGCCCAGTGGTCCAGCACAAGAAGGCAAGACTGCGTACATAATGCGTTATGTAGAAGAATATAAAGCCGATTAGCGTCTATAATACGTGGACACGAGCGCGAAACGTTCATGTATGCGAGGCATATAAGTACGAGCGGCGCAAAAGAACAAGCCGAGTTAAGCGTGCATGGCGATTTCCGCTTTATTAAAAAGCTTTCAAGAGAGAGAGAGAGAAAGAGATCCGGAGAAGGAGAGATAAAAACGCCTCGACTGATCTTGCGTAGGTTTACCCTTTGGTGCAGCAGCTGCATATTATGCGTCATATATATGTGCAGCTCTTTCTTTCGCGCGTCAAAATACAGTATATATTACATTTTCTAATGTATATTACTCATAATAATCTTTGCGTCGTAATATCGCCAAGTTGAAGTTTTCTCGTTCTATGCAAAATGCGAAATTATCATACGATATACGAGGGGGCGGGTCGCGAGCTGTAGCTCGATCATACAGCGATATATCAACACCGAGAATACTGCACGTAGTGCGTGCGGGGTCGCATTCTAGACAAAACAGTCGAATCGTCGCTCGCCCCGCGACTGACGAACTGACGGATGCTGCACATTATCACCTTGGCGCGTGCTGCTGTTAGCTGCAGCCAGCGACTCTATACGTAGCAACTAGTACATTCGCGCGTTATAATTCACACGGTGCGCGCGCGCTGTGCCATGGTATATGCAAATATAAATGCTGCTAATGACGACGGTGGTTGCCTACTTGCCTGACACACACACACACACACACACACACCGCCTGTGCTAGACTACGCTCGCTGCACACTATCGCGATATTTCTTCCGTCTCAATCAAGTTTTTGGCACGTGTGCGAGATATGCCGTGTGCTGGGTGTTATATACACAGATGTGGAAAATTTCACCTCGTGTACGGTTGCTATAGCTAGCTGCGCACGTGCATTTGGATTTCAATTAGTCGACTCTGTATATGTGTACTATAGATATAAAGGTACGCGTTTGTGTGCACACGACTCGTGGGCTGCAATTATATATATATATATGTGTGCGAGCGAGCTGCGACGTTACCCTCTCTCGCGATCGCGCGCGATTGCTATAGAGTGCACTATCGAGTCCTGAGTTATGTAAAATAGGTACCCGCGAACATCCGTGAGAGCTATAGCTGCGCTTTGATAAAATTTTCACCCGAACGCGATTTCGTTATTATTATATTTATAAAATTTGCCAATAACAGCATCGTGTGCAAGATGCAGGTCGCAGGCCCGTGTGCAGCATTATTAAGCATTATCGATTGTATTGCGAGCCGCTCGTTTGCACGAGCTGCGACCCGCTGCAGGTCCCGAGCAATTAGCCAAGCTCTCTCTCTCTCTCTCTCTCTCTTACGCTACAAAACGCGCCTATAAATTATGTAAGACATATTTCTCCGCTCGTTTATACATTATTTTTCAGCATACGAGCCCGTTTGAGGCTGATTTCGCGCTGAGCGTGCTCAGTGAGTAAGGAATTCGTATACAGTCGAGGAGAGCAGCGCGCTATGTGGCGACAATTCACACTTCTCCTCGTACTGAAATCAATTGAATACAGGTCGAGGAGCCCTGATTACAGTCGAGGAGCCCTGATTACAGTCGAGGAGAAGTGTGAATTGTCGCCACGTAGCGCGCTGCTCTCCTCGACTGTATGCGATCCCGCAGACTCGAGCCGAGACGACTCGCTCAGCTCGCGTGCGTGTAGCCTGTGCTGTCTGCTACATGTCAAAGTGGCAGGCCAACTCGCGCTGCCTTTAACCTCTCTTTCTTGAATACAAACATATCTACACGAGATAGAAATGTCATTTTTAATTCATGTTTGTGTTCGCACTAAACACGATGACTGTAAAAATGAAGCAGTAGAAACTGAATAATGGAAAGAAATGCAGCGTGACCGATGTTATACCGACTCTACTCATCAAGACACTAGGAAAATCAGTGTAATGAGATTCAAGTTGGCACAACCAGTGCTTTATGCAACCTCTCGTTTTTCAGAAAAAACATATCCACACAAGTTGCATGTACAGTATTTTACACGAGACATACGCATATACAGTATGTAGACGAGAGCCGAAAACTAGCGGCCAAGTTACAGTTTTTAGTTTAGAGTGCTATAAAGAAATTAAATGGAACATAACAATTATGCATGATATAGTTCTCAAAACGAGCTCTTATGCAGAAAAATTGTTAACACATCAATGGCTGTTAGCGGTGTGGATACGTCTCAGCGTGTTTGCAGCGTTGCGGACGCTGTAGTGCCTCGGCTGCTTCGCTTCGCTACGCAGCCTCGGCGACTACAGCGCCCCAACGCTGCAAACACACCTCGACTGTATCCACACCGCATACAGCCCTTGATGTGTAAATAACTAATACATCTTTCTAGCTGCGAGAGAAAATGCCTGTTAACAGCTAACTCTCAACAACAACGGCTAGCTAGTATAGGGCATAGTGCGCAACACTGCGCACTGCGTGTATCTATAGACGTGTAACAAGCAGCAGCACGTCGTCTACGTCTAATGATAAATCCATCGCAGCAGCAACGTTACGCAATGTTTATTATCCCGCGCCGAAGCGTACTATAATGCGCGCGCCAAGAAAATCGAGTCTATTTGGCCTTTGAGAGTCGCGCGCGATTGCGAGCTTCGGAGCGAGCGAGCGAGCTATAGGCACAAGTACTTGGCCTAACGAGTTTAAGAAGGAGAGAGCTATATAGGGGAAAGTGTAATCCGAGGTGATAAGCGAGTCTATATTGCAAATCTTTGTCTTTAAACTTTTCTTCCCCCTTTATAGCTGGCGTACGTATAATACAGGTACTCGCCCGGGCTCAAGCACGAGTAGTTTAATATATGTAGAGCAAGGCGCTCCTGCGCTGCTGCACTTGGGCGCTGCCTGCTAAAGGTTTTTGTCGTGCGGAAAGTTGGAAATACGCCGCATATATATCTTATGTAGTATGTGTGTACAGTGCAGCAGCAGCAGCAGCCCTCCTTCGGTGTACTTTGAGAGAGAGAGAGAGAAGGAGTTCGTGTGGCTAAGATACAGCCAACAATAAGTACAATCTGAGCTTCCACCGGGGCTAATTGAATTAATTCTCTCTCTCTGTTCCTGGCTTGCTACCGCTGCTGCTCTACTACTCTCTTATATGACTGGCTTCTCTATGGTAACAGCTGCGCCGCACCACTGCAACTGCACAGTCGAATTTTCCCTCTCTCTTCTATTTCTCTTCTATCTTCTCTTTCTATTTCTCTCTCTCTCTCTCTCTCTCTCGCTCTCTCTCTGTCCACCCGAGAGCTTAGAGACTAATAAGGGCTTTCATGTGCGAGAACGCGCGCGACCTCCCGCCGCCCGAATTTACATTATTGTTTCCGCAAAGGCTCCGAGTTCTATTTTTGAATTCTTAATTACGAACAGGAGTAGTAGTAGCAGTCGAGCGCGGTGGTGACTCTCGACTTTTTGGTCGTGGTTCCTGCTTCGCGCACAATTGCTCGCTCCATTGTGCGCTACACCGGTAGTACGCGCTTAATGAAAAATCGGGTAATAATAAGTGATTTAGATTTTTCGAAGCGAATAAGTTTCCCCCAATCGTAATGACAGTATAAGTTCGAATCGTACTCGATCGAAATAATGGCGAAAAATTATAATCGATAGCTTTTCACGCGCTACGTACAGTTCGCGATATCGAAACGTACGGTACATAGAATTTTCCAAGACTGCGCAAGAAGTTAGTTCTCGAGTGGTTCAATCTCTTGTGCTGCTGCCACTGCTTCTACTGCTGCTGCAATAAGGCTTGTAAGAAAGATTAATTATCCCTTTCCGATAATTATCCAGTGTGACACTTTGAAAGCTCTCTCGACGTTGCGGAGAGACACAAGAGCTCGAGGCTAATATTTTAGTATGTAAAAGTTAAGTAAAATTGACAATGAATTTTCGTAATCGATTCGAACGAAACTCTCGCGTTGTACGTGTCTCGAGCTATACGCGGTCTTGCGATCAAAATTGCGTAAGCTAATTAATCGCGACAAAGAAGCTTTTTTTTCTTTTCTTTTATAATTTATAATAATAAATCATCGAGTCCTTCAGCTTGAATGAATCACGGGTACGCGCATATATACTTAATATATTCAGGCTAGTTTAAAAAGAAAAAAAAATGTTTTTCAACCCGGAAAAAGCGTAGCTTGTATGAAAAAAAAAGAAAAAAGTAATAATAATAATGTTCAAAAACTCGCGTAGAAAGAAGGAGCACTGCTTCTGCCGCCGCGCGCCAATGCGCGCCAGCAGCTGTAGAAGTATGTTTGTACGGCGTCTCAATGAGGAAAAAGTCAAGTGCGCGATGCGAGTGCACTCGTACGTTCATCCCATATTTTACCACTCGATATACGCCGCGCGCAAAAGAGAGAGAGAGAGAGATACCTGTAACTGTAATTTATGATGAGAATTTGCCTTTCGCCGAGGAGAGCAGCTATTTCGAATATTTGTGCTCTACGCAGCGTTCCGAGAGTTCCTAAAGTTATGGTTTTGAAAATTTCGCAGTTTGAGACAATTAGAAGCGCATCGACTAGAAAACACTGCTCTTTTTTTATTTTTTTTTGTTACTTTTCGAGCGCGCACTGGGTTAGTTATTTAAATGCATATTTTTCGATCCGCGTAACGACGAACGCATATTTCAAGGTATAATCCTTTTTTTGTTGAAATACCGCTTGATTGAAAACATTTCTCGAAAATCCTTTCAATTTTTTACTCCATACGTGCGCTAACAAATTTTCAGCAATTATTTTCACTCAACCATTCAAATATGAACTTTTTCTCCTCGGTCCCTTTTTCTTTCTCTCGTGTACATATAAATGCGAATGCAAATGATTCGCTTAGGAGCACGCAAAAAGTTGCGAACTAGCTTGCTCTCTCTCTCTCTCTCTCTCTCTCTCTCTCTCTCTCGGCAAATCAAGAGAATATAATAATTGATGAATTTGTACGCGAAAAGGTGCACCACGGCTGCTGCACAAAGTAGACGCTCCGGCCCCCGTCTCTGCGGCCGAGCTGCTGCGCCGCTGTGCTGTGTAAAATTAAATCAGCATACTTAATGATGATCAATTTGGACTAGAGGGTTGACTCGAGAATGAGCTGACCGCGCGGTGCAAGCTCGCGCGCGCGACGCAAACTCCTCTACATTATATTATTATAGAGTGGACGCGCCGCAGAACTGCGTGTAACGAAGTAGTAGTAGTAGTAGTGGTAGTAGTAGGTACGTGAGGTTTTGAAATAAAAATTTTGGAAAAAGTAACTCAATAATCCCGTAGAAATTTACATAGGGATTTCTGTCATTCTATGCATTTACGTCGTATGGAAAAAGTCAATTCGAAAATGTAAATTGTCTCGAGCGCGTCATTATGCATTGTCGTCGTCTAAATATACATATTCTAGCGCGGACTTTTTTCTCACTCCTCGTACATCCGTTAAAAGCTGTTGCTTTTTCGCGCGGCGTTGTCGGCCAAGCTCTCGGGTGTGCACGAGTCAATTTATGAGCAAAAAGCAGCAAATTACCAAGTTCCCAAGGCTTAATTCTGCTGCTGCTGCTGCTGCTGCTGCTAGAGCTAGTATAGTACGTGGCGTTGCGGCGAGTGTACGAAGGGCACACGGCTTTACTATTACCTTAGCTACTACTGCTGCTGCGGCCGTAAAAAGCATAGAATTCTATTCCGCAGCTACTTCGGAGAGAAAGACTCTCTCGGATAGAGAGAGAGAGAGAGCGCGAAAAAGAAGCAGCAACTCCCACGCCTAGGCGTACAGTATACGTATATAATACAAGGTACACTTTGAACCTAGGCGGTGGAGGGGTCGGCTGCAGCAGCAGCTAGCAGCAGTGCAGCGGGCAGACAGAAGCTGCTGACTGGCTCTCGGCCGCCTGGTATATAACTTAGTAAAGTCCGCAGCGAAAGACGCGGGCTACGAAAAAGAGGAGAGAGCCTTAATTTAAAAGTTTTACCGATTACGATTACCGTCGTGCAAATATCATGGGAATGGTCCTCTTTTCTTTCTCTCTCTCTCTGGCTGCTCGTTGGAACCTCGTCGAGGAAACACTCTTAAATTTCTTTGACGGTTAGGGTATCAAAGGTAATGTCCTCTCCCCCTCTCGAGGAGCTCTTACCCACGTAACTTACCCACCCAACCTCCAGCTTCTTCCGGGGCTCTCTGTACCCGGCTTTAGCCATCTCTGAATATACATACGAGATATATATAAAGAAGGACAGCAGCGGCAACAGCATCGGGCTTTCTCCGAGTGGGAGAGCTCTTAAAAGTGGCATAAAGAGCGCAGAGAGCCCATCTAGACTAGCCCAGAGCAATTTGCATAATCTAACTGCGTATGGCCCTGTTTAATTAGCTATGTTTTCATTTAGCGCCATCAACGACGAAATAAAGACAGAAAGCGAGAGAGAGAGAGAGAGAGAGAAAGAAAGGAAAGCAGCTAGAGTCGCGGAGAGCAGTGCGCACGAGGATCATCCAAAGGCAAAGCTCAGAAAAAAAAGCTCAAAAAAAAAAAGAAGGTTAATCTCGGGAGGCCAACGAGGATTCATGAAAATTTTAGCGAAAGAGCAGTCGTCGTCGCGCATATCTTTTCAATTCGCGAACTTTTCGTTTGGACGATTCTTTCCTCTTTTTCTCTCTCTTTGAGTCGCTTTATTTATCCTGAAAAACGTGCATCTCTTATTTGCATTTAATATACGGTAAAAAGACTGCTGGAAAATATGTACAGCTCGACAATTTTTTTTTTCACGTGCTTATAAATAATTTTTGGATTGCGCCGTCGCCGTCGCCGCCGTCGCTCGTCTTTGATTTTTGCGCGACTACTACTGCTATACTAAGACCCTCTGCGTGTAAAGCGCTTATCTTGCTTACTTCTCGATCTATCTCATTAAACCCCGGAGCTCACTAATGATCCTCTCCGGCTCTACCGCTAGATTAAACGCGAGAAGAGAGGAGCAGTTCTCTCTTTCTCTCTGTTACTCTCTCTCTCTCTAGTGCACAGACGTGCCTTTTCTTTACTAATTGCTTTCTGATATTTTATTCGTCCAACAAATTTCCTCTGGAATATTGCTTGTGGGCCGCTATGACCGAGCAGCAGCAGAGCTTCTTTATTGCGGAAGCCGCTATATAAGACGCTCGCCACACACATACTTACTACCTGTGTGTGATGTGACGGTGGATCAAAAAAAAAAAAAAAGCGCCAATTGCTTTTTCATCGGGGTTCGCGCCGCGCCGCGCGCTATTTCTTTATTATCGGAAATTTCCGACGGGCTACGCGATGGCGACGACCGATAAGAAGTCGGAAAAATATTTAGCAGCGGTTTTTATCGGCTATAGCTTCTTCTTCTTCTTCTTTTGCGACGTTTAATGTTTATTGAAAAAATAAACGTTTTTCTCTCGGTCAGTACCGGCTCGCGAGCTTCATGATAATTTTCTCCTCGATTTTATTTTTATAGACAGACGGATGGCCACTACTATTTCTCGCTTAACTTCTCTATCTCTCTCTCTCCTCGAAACGTAATGTTTCTCTATATACCATACACTTGGGTTTGTTATAAAAATTCGATTGGTCGAAAATAAATTTCTTCCGGGGTAATGCTTCTACTACTTCTTTTTTTTATTTCTTATACTTTTCCTCGTTTTTACCCTTCTCTTCTTTTTATTTTTTTTTTTCTACGCCGTGCTGCGCCGTGCTGCTTGTAATCGCTCCCTTAAATTACTGCTCACTAGCTCAATCCTTAATCCCGAGCACAGTGAGCTCCTTGTACCCTTTTATTTTTGGTTTCTTACACTTTGCAGCAGCAGAGGTTCTTTGGAAAATTCCAACACGCGCTTTACGATAGAGTTGAGTTTTTTTTTTTTTTTTTTGAGGTTCGAAAAAAAGTTGAGAGATTTTTTGACCTATAGCTCGTATAACCGAAATATAATTCAAAAAATGAACGCGCGTGATTTATTTCCAAGTTTTAAATTTCGTTTGGCATTCGTACAATAGTTGGCTGGTTTTATTTACTAAAAAAAAAAAAAAAAGTAAATCGCCACGCACGAACAACACGTGTACGGAAAAAACAGAGCTAAGCGGAAATTAAAAGAAAGTTGTATACAAGCGGTGGTGTGCGCGCGCGCCCGCACGGCTATATAATGGCATGTAATGGAGTGTGCAGTCGAGCGAAGCTGTCCTGGATAAGGGGGTGAAACGGCCCAGGCGCCAGTCAATGGTAAATAATACTACTATATACACCAAAGCGAGTCCGTACTTGTGTGTGTGTTTGAATGTAATAATACGTGCCGTGTGCGCCCGAGAAAATCGAAGGGATATCGATCGAAGCAGCGAAGGAAGCGAGGCGAGGGCAGCAGCAGCAGCAGAGATCGTCGCACGCGCGCCTGCATTATACGCGATATACAGTTGCCCAAAGGAGCTGCTGCTCCAAAGCCCTGCGTGTAACATTGTTGTATATATATTCAGCGTTGCCATATAAACGTGGATGCAGTAGCTACAGCTACAGCAGCATCGCAGCTTATTGATACATCGATAACAATGGGCGCGCAAGTCCGCGAAGAGGAAGGTTGGCTTTCACCCGCAGGCAAAACATGATCCCGATAACATTCTCACGGTTAGTCGCCGTTGAGCTGCCGCTGCTGTGCTTCGACTGCTGCTTCGGCTGCTCTTCTCTAATCTTTCCACCCACTCGCGGAAGACCCCCGCTGTTGCTCTTGTATGTATATAATAATACTGCTATATATCTGCAAGTCCGATACGTGTCCCATATCGTCGTATATATTTCCTGTTCTCGCCGTCTTCGCAGTATGCGTCGAGAGAAAGAGCTGATGATAGCTCGATAATCCCACGTGCTCGTGTATAGCAGAAAAACTGTTACATATATCATTCTTAAATCTTGCCAGAGCAATTCCCGTAACGGGCTTCTGATCTTTTGCAATATATTTATAGAATGTCCGATGTTTTGCGTCCACTAGCTTTTATCATTTTGCTTATAATTCAATTCTCAAACTATGCACTATAACAAAAGATAAGTTTCGCTAACGCACAAATCGTTTTCTCCGAATGTTACAGCTTGTCAAGAAGATGAGAGATCGACTCGAATCAGAGTTGAGCTCTCCATCCAGCCCAAAATTTTCGTCACTCGACAATGAGCTAGCACAAAAATCATGGTGAGACAGAAGCAGCAGCAGAGGGTGGTGACGGCGAGGGTGGCTTCGTCCACCGGCGCCGCGCCTACCGTGCTGCACCCGAGACACCAACACAGCCGCCCTTGGCACCACTGCTGGCTACTCTTACTACTGCTACTGCTGCTCGGGGCATCGATCGGCGTTGGCTGCTCGCCGACGTCGAGCGCGGACCTCGAGCGACGACTCGACGACAGCCCGATCGCCCTGAACCTCGCGATACCGTTGGCTGGTAGTGGTTATAAAAGCAGCGGCAGCTTTACGCCTCGCCTGACCACTAGGCAGCTCGCGCGTAAAGCCAAGATTCCACTGCCCACGACCGGTCGGCCGCCGCCACCGCAACTACTGCAGCAAGAGCAGCAACAGCAGCAGCAGACCAGCGCCATCAATCAGCACGAGAATGCCGCCCAGCACAGGTTCCGCTTCACCTCGTCGCACTACAACGTCTCGATCCCGGAGAACTCCATGAGCAAGACCTACGTCACGCCCGAGGAGAAGATGGGCATCGAGCTGAAGGGCGCCGATCGACGCCTCTACGACGAGATCAAGTTTCGCATCGTGTCCGGCGACAAGGACAAGTTCTTCAAGGCCGAGGAGCGGGTCGTGGGGGACTTTTGCTTCCTGTTATTGAGGATGCGCACGGGTACCCTCGACGTGCTGAATCGCGAGCGCAAGGACAAATACGTGCTGGATATCAGGGCGAGCGCCAGGAGACATCACGGAGGTGGCAAAAATAGGCAACAACAAAGTAATAATAATAATAATTTGATGATGGAGGCGCAGACGAGCGTCACCGTCACCGTATTGGATACGAACGATCTGAATCCGTTATTTTATCCGACCGAGTACGAGATCACGGTGACCGAGGACACGCCCGTACATCGTAGTATCATAAAGGTCATGGCCGAGGATGCCGATTTAGGCAGAAACGGAGAGATTTATTACAGTTTCTCGGAGAAGACGGAACAGTTCGCCGTTCATCCGGTCAGCGGCGTGGTCAGTCTCACGAGGCCGCTTAGGTAAGATTTCGTTTCATTTTTTATTTTACATCGCGAAAGCTCGACATTGAACTATAACCCCGACCTTTTTTTTGTGTGATTCGTGTTACAGGTTCATGGAAAAATCGGACTACGATCTGACGGTACTCGCTCGAGACCGTGGCGTCCATTACCGCAACGCGCCGCGCGCCAGCAGCGCCAAACTGACCATACACGTGCAGCAGGTGAATCTGCACGCGCCGGAAATATCCGTGCGCCATCTGCCCGAGATAATGGAGCACTCGAACGCCGACACCTACGCCATAGTCCGGGTGACGGATCGCGACCCCGGCCCGCACGGACAGATAGCCAGCCTGGACATAGTGGCTGGCGATCCGGACGGACATTTCCGCGTGCGGCCTCTGAGTAACAGCGAGAGCGGCGAGTACAGTATTCAAGTGCTCAAGCTGCTGGACCGCGAGACGGCGCCCCAGGGTTACAATCTGACGCTCAGGGCCACGGATCGCGGCACGCCCCCGCGCTCCAGCTACAAATCCGTGCCCGTCCACCTGGCCGATCTCAACGACAACGCGCCGATCTTCAGTCGCGAGATCTACGAGGTCAAGGTGCCCGAGACCGCCCCCGTCAACAGTCCCATCATCCGACTGAAGGTCAGCGACGCCGATCAGGGCAAGAACGCCCTGGTCTTCCTCGAGATCGTCGGCGGCAACGAGGGCGGCGAGTTCTACGTCAACGCCGACACCGGCATGCTCTACACCGCCGTGCCCCTGGACTTCGAGAAAAAGGCCTTCTACACGCTCACGGTGTCGGCGGTGGATCAGGGCAACAGCGGCACGCGCAAGCAGTCCTCGGCCAAGGTCAAGGTCTACGTGATCGACACGAACGACAACGATCCGGAGTTCGAGCACGACTCGATGACGGTCGAGATGGACGAGAACGAGCCCGCGGGCACGTCCGTGGTCCGTGTGGTGGCCAAGGATCGGGACTCGGGCGAGAACGCCTACATCTCGTACAGCATCGACAACATCAAGCGCGTGCCCTTCGAGATCGATCATTTCTCGGGTATAGTCAGGACCAAGCAGCTCTTGGACTACGAGACGATGAAGAGGGACTATCTGCTGCACGTGAGGGCCAACGACTGGGGACTGCCCTATCGAAGGCAGAGCGAGATGCAGTTGAGGGTCAGGTTGAGAAACGTCAACGACAACAGGCCGCAGTTCGAGAAGGTCGACTGCGTCGGACAGTTGGCTAGGAATTCGCCCGTGGGCACGGAGATCATCACCGTGTCGGCCATGGACTTCGACGCGGGCAATATCATCAGCTATCAGATCGTCTCGGGTAACGGCGACGGCTGCTTCTCGCTCGACCAAACCAGCGGTGTACTGTCGGTCGCCTGCGATCTCGCCGATCTCAAGTCCGCCGAACGCATCGTAAACGTCACTGCGACCGACGGAACGCACTTCGCCGACGTCAACAGCATCGCCATCAACCTCGTCAACGGCAAACGAAATCCCGGAAGCGGCCAGCAGCAGTCCAAACTGCTCGCCGACGAGACGGGCAACTTTCAGTGCCACGACACCGGAGTAGCCCGACGTCTCACCGAAGCCATCGCCCAAGCCGAGAAGAACAACATGCCCTCGGCCGAGGACGAGTACACCCCGATGCCCAGCCGCTACGGCGAGAACGTCCACGCACCCGAATTCGTCGATCTTCCCAACGAGATACGAGTCAACGAGTCCGCCCCACTGGGCTCGGTCTTGGCCAAACTCGTGGCGCGGGATCGCGACCTCGGCTACAACGGCAAGCTCGTGTTCGGCATATCGGCCGGTGACAGAGACTCCGTCTTCGAGATCGATCCGGACAGCGGCGAGTTGAGGGTCATCGGTCGACTGGATCGCGAGCGCGAGAGCGAGTATTTCCTCAACATCACGGTATATGATCTCGGCAAACCTCAAAAGTCAGCCTCGAGAATGCTGCCCGTCACGGTGCTCGACGTCAACGACAATCCACCCAAGTTCGAAAAGGCACTGGCGAGTTTTAGAATTCCCGAGAACGTGGCTAATGGAACCGTCATCTTTCGCGCTAATGCTACGGATCCAGATTTGGGTGACAACGCGAAGATCGCCTATACGTTAGTTACGGATACAGCGGACTTTTACATCGATCGCTCCACGGGAGTTCTCAGTGTCAATGGAAAGCTGGATCGAGAGCGTCAAGATTCGTACGAGCTGAGGATCAGAGCTACGGACAGAAACGGTGGTGACGACTCGAAGAGCGAAGACGTCGATTTGGAAAACTCGCCGCTCTACTCCGAGGCGTTGGTTCACGTCTACGTGGACGACGTCAACGACAACGCCCCTGCCTTCGCTCTCAACAGCTACACCGTCAAAGTGCGCGAGGACGTGCCCATCTGGAGCGTCGTGGCCATCGTCGAAGCCACCGACCCGGACGAGGGTCTCGGTGGCACCATAGTCTACAGCTTCAGCGAGGACCTCGACAACGACGGTGGCGGCTTCTTTGAGATCGATCCGCTCTCGGGCACGGTGAGAACGATCCAAAAGCTCGACTTCGAAGACCGCCAAGTGCACACTCTGACCATCAGAGCCAGCGACAAGGGCGAGCCAGCTCTCAGCTCCGAGACGATCCTCATCGTCGAGATCGTCGACGTGAACGAGAACGTGTTCGCGCCGGTGTTCAGTGATTTCGTGGTCTCGGCCACGATCTACGAGAATCAGCCCGTCGGCAGTTTGGTGACGCAAGTGCGCGCCAAGGACGCCGACGCGCCGGGCATCGACTCGCGCATCAGCTACAGCATCCGCGGAGGCGACGGCGTCGGACTCTTCGGCATCGACGACGAAGGTGAGTGAACAAAAATAAAAAAACAACTCCCGTAAAATAATATTGACTTTTTCCAATATTTTCCCGCGCTTCTCTGCCTCTATTCGTATATGTGGCAGGGGCTGCCCCCTGCTGCCCACAGTCCAGAAAGAGTCGATTTGCATATACCATGGGCGGTGCGCACTGTGTGCTTGATACAAGCGCGTCCTGCCGAAAAGCAATCACGTATAAATGCGCGAGCGATCGGATTTTTTTACGACCGCACTGCACGTACGCGTTGTACATACTCTTTTCTCCTGCCATATCGAACTGTGTTCGGTGGTCTCTCGCGTAAAAATTCCATAAAGGCAAATAGCGAGAGGAGCAGGACTAACGAAAAAAAGATCAGCCGAGAAGTGTAAGCAAAGTTCATTGTAGTTCGTGTGCAAGCGCGATTTTTCTCTCTCTCTTCTCCATCCCTTGGTCAAAATCGAGTCAAGTTGGACGGCGACGACCGTGTTTTGGTCGGTTGGCTCCCGACTCTTTCTTTCTCTCCTCCAATATATCTCTCTCGGTACATCGATTTTATTTTTTTCCGCAAACGTTATATAAAAAAAAAAAAAAAATAATAATACATCGTCGGGAGCAAAATCGACCATCGCTCGCTGGTCTGCGCTCGCTCGTTCGGAACGTAAATATTCATAAGTTTATGGTCGGTCGTCTGTCCTGCGCATAATATAATAAAAGGGAAGTTTTTTAGCCCATTCCACGCGACAATTCTGCCGTGGCTTGCGGAAACCTTGATGTTCCCAAACGCGCGATTTCATACGTACGTACGTCGTACACGTATGCGTTCGAAAGAGAAAGGCTTGAATACGACGACGACGAGTAAAGAGGAAAAGTTGACTTAAAAGCGCGAACGCATAACAATGTTTGGCTTGAAGCAAAAGGGCTGCTGCTGCTGATGTCGAATGCTTTTGTGCTCTCTCTCGCGCGCGCGCGTATATATGCACAAAGAGTCGAGCGAGAAAGAGAACCAAAAAAAAAAAAAAAAGAAGAAGAAGAGAGAGAGGTATTATAACTGTCGAATGAGTCGCATTGCCGCCGTCGACACTGGCGCGCGATATATATAAATCCCCAAAGTGCACAGCTTTAAGCGCGGGCGCGTGGAAACATTTTCTGCGAGAGGCCAGAGAACTGTTATACTTCCGCGAGGCTACGCTGCTATGTTGCTGCGGAATGTGTCTCTCTCTCTACTCTGCTCTACTCTGCTCTCCGCGCGCGCGCAGGTCATGAGAGAGAATTTTTATAATTGTATATGTATACGTATATCGCGTTGTATATAATGCGCGCCTAGGCGCCGGAAAAGGGTGCAGCAGCAGCTAGCATATAACGTCGTCTACGCGGCTATCTTCGCGTGACACACACTCACACACACTTTATATGAAACATATCTGTGTGTGTGTATAATACGCTTCAAAAGTAACTTCTCGCGCGTGTACGTATGCTATCTCTCGCTCACTCGCTACTCTGTTTCGCTGAGAGCGAATATTGCACGACGAGCTTGCATAACTATTCCGGACTTGCGAGCGCGCAAAAACTTTTTTTTTACGGCCTCTTATAGCGCGCGTGCGAGAGTGCAGCGACACGCTGCACGATGCTGGGAGGGCAAGGCTCTATAGCTGCTAGCTCTTTTCTTCGAACACGTTTTCGCGAGCTGCGCGCGAGGAGTTGAAAATATTTTTATTCTTTAATTGCTCTCCGGCATTATACGCATAATAGTAGTTGTGGTGGTGGATGTGACGAAGCGCACTCCCACAAAGTCGTAATACGCGGTACGAGGCCACGCTGCAACTTGAGAGCGAGAGAAAGATTTATACTGTGTACGCGGCGGCGGACCGATGTGTAAAACGCCACGCGGTGTGTAACCAGGGATGAGGATTTTTCAAGGCACGTGCATGTATGCACTGGAGAGAGAGAAAAAAAGAAAAGAGAGAGAGAAGCAATTTCCAATTGCCTGCGTTTTCTAACGAGCCGGAGTTATGAAGAAAAAAAATAAGAGAGAGAGAGAGAGAGAGAAGAAAAAAAAGAACCGCGTCGAGAGGTAGGGCTGGAGTTTTACACGGTCAACGATAATTACGCCAATGTTTACACAAAAATATACATATTCTCGTGCTCGTTCTGTGACTTAACTGCACTGCTACTGCTCCTGCTGCTGCTGCTTCAGAGCGTAATGACCCCTTGACTTGATTTTGCACGTGTTATGCATATAGCCACATAAAATATAAATGGGCTATATCGCGTCAACTACCCCCCCCCCCTCCCCCTTTTTGATTTGATTTTTCATATTTTATTCTGCTTCCCAAGGGTGAATATGAAAAAATTATTGATCGACACATGGGCTACACCATGAGAAAATCGATTTTTACCCACACACACACGTCTTCCTTTAACCAGGGGCCCTTTTGACTTACCTTTTACAGTTTCGTGCTTGCTCGTGCGAGGAACTTTTCAGAGTTTTTAACTTTTTTTACGCTTACCATGTTTCTCTTTTATTTTTTTGTTTTTTATATCGTTTCTTGTTGTTGTTTTTTTTCCAACCTTCGACGCGGCTGCAAGCTCACTCACTGCATCGAGAGAGCTTTTTTATTCCCCCACACACACATACATACTATAACTCACGCGTATAACGAGTTCTCATATTTACGCGCGCAAAGCTTCGAATGATTATTGGGTGGTGAACACGCGAGAGAGAGAGAGAGAGCTGCTGAGCTTTAATGCGCTGTATCGCCCGCAGCGAGCGAGGCTGCTGCTAATTCTTATAAAGCCAAGATTAATTAGTTTTTGCCTTATGATACCAAAGAAAATGGAAAATCGATCGCGTCGAATTGCCTTATATGTATACCCGAGATTTGTGAGTAACTTTTCTCTCCTTCTTTTTTTCTCTCTTTCTCCTTTTCCTTTTCCTCTATACGTTTCGCATTGTGGCTAAAAAAAAATATTATATCTTCCATGTGCCGGCGCTGCACATTTGGTATACGTGTACGAGCTCTTACGTAATTATATTAATGCTACGCTCTCGCGAGCGGCAACGGCAGCGGTGGCAGGTAACATGCATATGTAGTCAGGCGCAGCTAAATATTACACGTGTGGCGGCCATGCGGCTCAACATGTATGTGTGTGTGTGTGTGTGTGTGTGTGTGTGCACGTGAGTATATGCATATAATTGAATGGCGAATTGCAATCAGCTCTGGTATTTTAAAAAGTAATCCAATTAACATAACCAGCGACGCAGCGGTGGCGGCGTCGACGCGCGTGCGGCCTGTAAAACAGCTCAACGAATATATATTTATAAAAGCATATATAGTTATATAGCTATACAGAGAGAGAGAGAGAGAGAGAGAGAGAGAGCGCCGCGCGGCAGCAACGAAGAATTTTAATTTTAAGTGTTTATTCCTGGAAAGGCAGATCTCTCCTCTTGTATATAATGTACGCTATGCTCTTTTCTTTCTCTCTCGGAGCGCGCGCGAAGGGCAAAAAATGTCTGCGCGAGGCTCGCGAAGAACGAATGAATGCAACGGCTCTCAGAGCTTTTTGTACAGCTGTAATGCCATATTACACAAAAACGTAAGATGTGCCGAGTCGAAGTAAAGGAAAAGAAGGTAAAAAAAGCATCTCGAGCTTTTTTCACGCCAAGTGCAGAGAATATCGTTGTAAAGTCCTTTTTCCTTTCTTCTTCCCTCTTTTCGATTCTCTGATCGTCGTCGTCTCTTGTGTATATACTTACACGCGCTTTTTGCGCTCGCGCGTGCGCGCGAACTCGGGACTTGTAACGCGCTTACAGAATCCCGAGCAACAATGAAAGTCATCGAAGTACAAAGTACCACGCGTTTTCGCACACGACGTACGTTGTTTAGTACCGCACATTGAAATCTGTGTCACATACATCCATGCCGCAGCAGTAGCGGCAGGACTCGTGCAGTAGTATTACACTATACTATATAGGAAAGCTGGCTTACACAAATTATCGTAGCCCGTATGTGCCCGCGGAGTTGCGGAGGCGTTTTCATATATGGTTATCCGAGAAGTATTAATTCTGGTCGGGGTCTCCATCATGCTGCGCTCCACGAGCGAATCGACAGCTGTGTATGCACGTGGCGAATGTGTCTGCGCGTATGTGTGCGCTTGTGCGAGAGAGAATGCACACAAGAGCGCGCGCGAGGGCGTCCAATTACAAGTCACGTAACACACGTTAACCGCTGCAATGTCGCCTGTCGTTGCTCGCTCGCTCGCTCAAGCCCGCGTGTATGTGCGTATATGTATATATTAAGTGTATGCGCCGCATAAATAATACAATGCATAAAGGTCCCTAATGCCCGGTTTGCCGAATATATAAACCGCTCGTTCGTTCATACATGTATAGTAGAGAGAGAAAGAGAGAGAGAGGCGGTGTTGTGCGGTACGCGCATGAATGCTTGATGCAACGCCGCCGCCAGACTCGACCGACTCCGACTCCTACGAGAGATTCCCGTAAACGCGTGTCCCTTGTCGAAAAGACTCTATCTCTCTCTCTCTCTCTCCACTCCGCAACACACGCAGACACTGTGGCCTACTATTTGGCCTTTTATTCCTCTCTCTACCTCGTATGTATATAGCCTCCAGCCTCTCGTCAACTGCCAGCGTGTAGAGTAACACAGCTCGCGCGCGCATGCACGAACTTACGTATATACAATATTTTGAACATTCAAGCTCGTCTGTTACTTTGATTATACGGACGTGGGTGCATTGTAATACACGCACTTACGAGCGATCGTGTATGACATGATTTCACGCGAAGCATTATATATTTATTTCTCTTAACTCTTTTTATACGTTCTGTTCGCTGTGTAGTGTGCTGCGCGTGTACACGTACGCGTGTACATGCCATTAAGATGCAATTGTTGTGTGTGGTGGTGCTTGGAGCGTTGCCGACGCTCGTGCGCTGCGATCCCTCTCGTGCGATGGTGCGGCAGGAGCGAGCCGAGTTACTTTATCGCGTGCAATGCACCGCCGCCGCCGCTCGTGCCTTCCATGTACACTTCACTTTGCTCGAGTAGTAATTAAAACAAAGGCAAGCTATTAGCCGATCGATCGCGTGGGTTATGTGTGTAAGTGTCTGCGTGTCTGTGTTGGCTGCCTGCGCATGGCTTGCGAGAGAGTAAAAGCACCAGAGAGCTATATACGTACTCGTGAACGCAGCAGCACACCTCTCGCCTCTCTTTGCCAGCTAGGCCACAGGATTTTCTCTGTACGTGTGTGCGTGTGTCGATAATGTGTGTATAGATATATACCATAGCCAGCAAGCCTCGCGTGCGTTGCAACTAAACTCCAAAAGTTGCCAGTCGAGCAGCGGCAGAGCCGGAAGTACTCGACGCAGCAGCGGCGGCAGCGACGCACCGCTGCACGCACAGCACAGCACCGCACCGCACCGCACCGCTCAGCCAGACGCGCTAATGGACAAAATGGATACACGCACACACGCAGAAACGACGATGGCTTGTGGCAGAAAGTATTTCTCGCACCTACATACGTATATATAGACGCGATAAATACACGCATACACAAACGCATTTGCACTCCGCACGCAGACGGACAGATCGCCGTCTGGATTAAAGCGCGTGCAGCAGCAGCAGCGTACGTACACGAGTATAAATTCGAAAACCATGAGGCCGAGCCGTGTGTGTGTGCGCGCACAGAGTCGATCTCGAGCTATATACCCCCGCGCACAAGCCTCTCCGAGTAGAGAGAGGCTCTTATCTGACCGACTGAAAGACTGCAGCAGCGTGGAGCCACTCACATACACACAAGCACAGCATATGGGTTTATATATATATATATTTGTGGTACACACACACGCACGCGGGAGGGTGGGCGTTCGTTCATTGACCCGAAAATAAAATTTATTACTCTGAAAGGCATTCCAGCTGATTTGCTATTTGTTGAAAGATTTATCGTGGAGGGCCTCGCACAGTATGTGTGTGTGTGTGAGAGAGTCACTACTTTTTTTCTCCGCAGCGAGCCCCCCTTTACACTCACACACACACACATATATTTCTCGCAGCAGCCGGCAGGAGAGAGAACCGCGAAGAAATCGATAAGAATTTTTTTTTTTACTCTTACACACACACGCACGCCCGAGCACACAATTCATTCGACCAGCGCCGCGCGCGGCTTTAATTTTTCACGATTAAATTCGAAAATAGAAATTTGCGTGAGATATATTGTACCGATGTATAAAGCGAGAGAAAAAGAGAGAGGGAGAGCGATATAATAATACATCCTCTTTCGCGCTCTTTCTCGCGGGGGTTTAGCTATCTCTCGCGCGCGCGTGCACGATTTATAAGAAGATTACACAGCGGGAATCTTGCGTCTGCCGCGATTTCTTTTGCTCAATCATTTTTCTTATTTCAATTCGTCTTTCTTCCTTTTTTTTACTCTCGTTCTCTCTCTCTCTCTCTCTCTCGTAGCTTTTATTAATAAATCTTATCTCTCTGGCTGCAGCAGAAGCAGCAGCTAGCTAGCTGTGCTATGCCAGCTATGTTCCACACTCCCTTTCCTCTCTCAATTTCCGACAACGGCAAATTATCAGTTAGCTTACCTTCGCCCAGATAGGGAGTTAAAGCGTACGCGCGGCGCGCGCGCACAGATATATATATGTAGGTAGTTCGTAGTAAAACCGTGTGCCGCGAAGAGAGGAGCAAAAAAAGAAAGCGACCGAGTCATGCTTTTCTTCTTCTCCTTCTTTTTCTTCTTATTCTTCTGCCGCCGCCGCCGTTTCGCCTCCTCTTTTCCACGCGTGTCCCTCTTCCGGTTTTCTATTCAAGTCTTGCCGTTCGATTTGTACCATTACATAGTACTATCCTCCAGAGCTCGAACGCGCAGCAGCAGCAGCTCTCTTTCTCGGGCTCAGCTTGCAGATAGAGAAATAAAGAGATATCCCCCCAGACATATATTGCCCCGGCTGGCTCTGTGTGAATCGTGATTGGTGTTCTATCATTTAAGCTGTAGCTATTGCTGCTGCTACTATACCGCCAACTACTATAGCTTCGGTGCCTTTATACATATACGCGCCGGGCTAAAGTCCGGAGAGATTGAAAAATATTGGCGTTAAGGTAAAAAAAAAAGGAGAAAAAAAATCAATCGTTCCGATATGCTCACCCGCACACGTACTCACAGCGACAATCGCACAGACGCACACACATTCGTTCGATTCGCAAGGAAAAAAAAGAAAGGATTTGCACACGAAATGCATATTACATATGGTATAGAAAATAAATGCAATGCCCTCCCGAATATAAGAACGAAAAAAAATGGACGGTGTATATAAATGTATGTATAAATGTATATGATATTCAAACGCGTATCAACCCACGCGCGCTTATACATACACACAGGAGGCCGATTTTTTTAGTATATATAACGAAAAGAGCTTGCGGATTAATTTACATAATACCTCGACCGTCTGCGCGAGAGAGAAAGAGAGAGTGCATACGCTCATGGATGTGCATACTGCTGCTGGATTTCAATTTTTTGTTATATTTTTCCAACCGATGAAAAAAATAATTTTCCTTTCGCAGCTATTTCGTGTTGTCCGCGTATACGCGTTCGGGCACACGCGCCGGATTAAAAAGTGCACAGATCGCGCGCGCGCGTCGAAGCTATAGTCTCGGTTGACGCTCGCACGTATTGCATATACCGAGCTGGAGTGGGCGGCTTTACTAGCGAACTCAATAAAGTTTTTGCGTGCGCGTTGCAGAGCTCGTGTGTCTTCGACGCCGCTGTACGCGTGGGTAAAGGTATCGTTGTGTGTATGAGCTCTCTGTACCTCCCCGCAGCAGCAGCGTAGAATTCGGGAAAAAAGCTCGGAGCTTTCAATTTGTAGAATTTTGGGCGATACAACAATTTACAAGTCGAAATAACTGACTATACCCATGTTGATTTATTTACGCGTGGATTGGGATGTCAAAGAACGAGAGCGCAAAGAATGTGCTTCTGGCGATGTAAAGGCAATTTCACAAAATATTTATTTCGTCGTGAGTTTCGAGTGGACATTTTAATAGAAGTACGAAACTCCGAATTCTCTGAATATTATATCACACAATTAAAAGGAGATATAAATTACATTATCACCACTGTAAATCAATGTTGCAGCAATTAAAACGAATATTTTCAAACTACCCTTTGAAAAAGTGACGATAAAAATTTTTTTGTAACTGACTCACAACATTTTTTCATCTTGACCGATGTAAAAGATTCGAGATTGCGGCGCGACCAAATTACTCTAAAGAATATCACAAGTATTTATAGCGTGGCCGAGAAAGTTTGTCGTCGTGTATATAGTGTCGTCGTAAAGTATACTGTTATATACAAAAAAAAAGAAGCAGCAAAAAAAAATCTCCTGAAAGTTGTACGTCATATCCCGCGCAGCGCCCGGCGCATGAATAAAAAGAGCGACCTATAGCTTACACACCAACGCTGAATAGAATATCCGAGCTTGCGAAAAATCGTTTATAATAGCCGCGCGCGCATCATTCGCAGACGACAAACGCACGCATGCCCGCCCGCATATAGGTATTTTTAAAGTTCAACGCCAGCAGTATTGGTGGGTGGGGGGCAAAAAAAAACCATCCGCTTCGTTCGCCCGCCCGTATATAACTATATACCATTACATAATATATCGATACCGTATTCATATTTCACGATACTCGTTATTAATTTCGAGCGCAGTTCTGTACTCACTGCCCAGTGCATCGCCGATATCGTTTAGAGAGACCCTCCCAATAATATACGTCCATTAACGAACACCGAGTTACCACCAGCGTTTGGCGCGGCATGTTTCGGATGGATTTTCGAAAGGGCTGCACTCCAATAGTAAATCCCGAGTGCAGTTTTTCGGCCAATGGTATATACATAGTTGATATACACAAATGGGTCACCAGCGGACGCGCGTATATATATAATAATAAACACATCGCGGCGGCGGCGGTGAAGGTTGACTGCCGCGAATAATATATAAGCGATAAACGTTCGGAGGTGGGGCGGGAGGGTAGATTTATTGTATCCGAGCCCTTGATGTATAGAGCAAATCGCGTGTTATAATGGGACTGAATTTTGCCCTATCCGGCAAACGTGTACGAACGCGTAGTGCGGGAGGATCGTTGCTGTATGTCATGGCAATGATAATAATGGTAATAACAACCACCACTAACCCATCGGTAATAACTACAATAATAGGCGAGCAACAATATAACAAAGAGAATGGCAAGGCTGGAAATACCTATTTATAATTGCGGTTGGTCGGTGTACGGCTGCAGCGTTATATACCACACATATATACACTGTCTGCACACATGCAGGAATCGAGAGTTTATGTGTGTATATGCGTATAATAAAGCTTGTATAATAATCGAGAACCTCTAGAGGATGACGAGTAATTAATCGCGTTATCGCGTTGACGTTGTAGCCGCGTAGCCGTAGCGGAGCCCAACAGCTCCTCGTAATCAAGGTATCAGCAGCAGCAGCAGTCCGTATAGCACTGGTGGTCCTACAGCCCTAGCCCCTGCATTATATCTGCCGGAGACGTCGACGTCGCGCAACGCTTGTAAGCTCCGAAGCTCGCCTCTGCAAGCTCGGTTATAGTACACAGGATATAGCTCGTGTATAGCGATGCATCCTTCGGCCGCCCGCACGATCTTTTGTCCCGGGCACGTATATTTCAATCTTCGCTTCGAGCACGAGCATCACGGCAACGGCTTATGGGGTACGAAGTTTCAAGTAGTTTAATTTTGTGCTGCAAGCTCCGATACATATACGCGTACGTCGACGTCGATGTAGACATCGAATGCCGAGAGACCGAAGTAAAAAAAAAAAAAAAGAAAAGAGAAAGAGTCATCGATGCACACGTGTTATTTGTCCGGTCTCTGTTCAGACGTACATATATCTCTATCTCCGATCATGCAGCAGGCGAACGATCACCCGACGCGCAGTGTCAGCAAAATCGGAAATATTTTATATGAACTAGTCGATCAATGCGCAGCAGAGCAGCAGTAGCAGCAGGTATGTCTGCTGCGCGCTCGTTATCCAGACAGGTGAATCGAAAAGCTCGATTGATTCATCCATGCAGCAGCAGTAGCAGCGAGTGAAAGAGAGAGAGAGAGAGAGACGTTGCTTTGTAATTCCGAACACAGAAACTCGATGTCGTCGTCTAGCTCTCTTGACACGCATGTAGTACTACACACACGCACATACAGCTCAGCGGGCCCAAGCAAGTGCACGGCTAGCCCCTAGCCTAGAGGTTATATGCTAGCTGGGATATTACAATATAAATACACGTACACATGCAGCATCCAGCGGCGGATGTATGACCGCGAATAATGGCGACTGCACCGCTGCTCATACGACTGCTCGAGCCATGCACTTCAACAATTCCATCGTAAATCGGTCTGCACGGATGTGTATAGTAATCTCTCGCGAGCGATGCACATGCTGAAGAGAGAAAGAGAGAGATAGTGAGAGAGAGAGAGAGAGAGAGAGAGAGAAAGAGAGAAAGCAGTGCCGAGGAGAGAGAGAAAAGAGAAGAGATGATGATCATCGATACGATGGCACTATATGCGTGCACTTTGGTATTGTTACGCCGTGGCTTGCAAGCTCATATGTATACGTGAGTGTGTGTGTGTGTGTATGTGTAGAGCGATCATATATATTCGGTCTCACTCGCGAGCAATATACATATAATATATATACCACAATGAGAACGAGGTCGTGCTATGCTGGTCAGAAGAGCCTCTCCGCGATGATATATATATCCCATATATACGTTTATAGAGAGAAAATATGATCTCATGCACAAACGCAATAGCGTGGTCTAGTGCAAATTAGGACTTGCGAGCGTCGCGGTTATACCAGTAGAAGCAGCAATCGAGTCAAACCAGGCTTAACTTCCTAGGCCAAAGCAGCGAGACGTATTAAGATATTGGGGTATTTTCGTTTATGTGCGATACACGATTGTACGAATCTCCTGCTGTAGGCCAATACTATTACTATCCACTACTGTGTGTTACATATAGAGTTTGGAAAACGGATCTATTGCGTATTTGTGTATAGGTAGGAAATGTACCCTCTCGGCCTTCATCTCTCTCTCTCTCTCTCTATAGATAGGCACAAAGGACGTCCCAAGCAGCGCGGAATAGCACCCTGCGCACTGCCCATGCGACCACTCGCATATACACGCAAACTGATCAAGAATATCATCGGTGCATGCTAGCTAGCTCTCTCTCTCTCTCTCTCGCTCTCTGATGCTTTGACGAGAATTCAATTAAGCTAAAATCTCGCCACAGAGCGGCCTACTGCGTCTGCCGGGGGCCCAACGTGAGAGTCGCATAGTCCGAACGATGACGCACGTATGCATGCGATCGTGATATTTGCGCACGTATAGCAGGACTGCACTGCACTGCGATGCAGCTCGAGTGATATATAGATATTATTATACGCTCGTTGGTGTTTGGACCGCTGCTACTACTATACTCGAAACCAGTAGTAGCAGCAGCAGCGATGGAAATCGCGAATCGAAAGATCGACTGATCGGTGGTGGTGGTGGTCATGCGCGTTATATTATATGCACGCATCGAGCAGTTCGTACATATACGACGATCCGAAACTATCGGTTGGATGATATTTTGCAAAGCTCGTGAGCGCACACATACACATTCTGTGGTTAGCCGCACTTGGCTCGATTATTCTAACCGTTCCCTCGCTCTTCTCGGGTCGGTTCTTGCAACTATCCTATCATCGCACACACACATGAGTCATTTCACGTCAAGTCTCCTAGCGCGGCGCCCGCGCGGCATTATTAATCGAAATTGCTCAATTTGTAACTCGCCAGAAAAGCACCTAAATGCACCCAGAAAAAATATGTGCCATATGATTTTGATAGGAAATCTCCTCAGCTTTCCGATGATGAGGTCAGATTTTCCAAAATTTTCCATTTTTCCCGGAAAAACTTGACATAAACTTTCAAACTCAAATTTCTCAAAAACGGCATTTTTAAGATTTTTTTAAATAGTACCAATCGAAAGCTGAGGAAATTTCCTATCGATATGCAAGTTTTCAGAGAGTACTTTTGATAATTACTCAATGAAATACAGCGACGAACGTGTAAAAACGTGACATTTCGGCCCGTGCGGCAGCTGTTCCCGCGCGCAGTACCCCGCGCGGCGCAAAATCTCACGTTTTTACACGTTCGTCGCTGTATTTCATTGAGTAATTATCAAAAGTACTCTCTGAAAACTTGCATATCGATAGGAAATTTCCTCAGCTTTCGATTGGTACTATTTAAAAAAATCTTAAAAATGCCGTTTTTGAGAAATTTGAGTTTGAAAGTTTATGTCAAGTTTTTCCGGGGAAAATGGAAAATTTTGGAAAATCTGACCTCATCATCGGAAAGCTGAGGAGATTTCCTATCAAAATCATATGGCACATATTTTTTCTGGGTGCATTTAGGTGCTTTTCTGGCGAGTTACAAATTGAACAATTTCGATTAATAATGCCGCGCGGGCGCCGCGCTAGGAGACTTGACGTGAAATGACTCACATATATAGATGTATATTATTCGAGGACTTCTATACATATAATAATATCTTCGTGCGCATAAGCTCCAAACTCTCTCTCTCCTCTTCTCCATCGACCTGTATTATACACGGATCGTTGACACGCCGATGCCGCCGCTGCAATAGAGTAGCATAGTTTCTGCGGTTTTATGCAGCTACGACGACGACGACGACGAGCCCCGGGATGACGTTTTTCCGATGCGCAGCTCTCGGTACCGTCAACGCCGAGTCGAGCTGCTGCTGCAGCTATCCCCCTTCGTTCGCCTTGACTACTTAAGACTTTCTATACGATATAGCTAGCTTGTAAATCTCAAGTGAAAAGCGCCAGCCAGCCAGCCAGCCAGCTCTTGGTAATGAGAGATCGGGAGAATCTCTGCTGCTGCTGCTGCTGCTGCGGCACGACCTGCGCCGCTACTTATACCTCTACTACCTACCGTATCACTGTCACCGCGGCTGAGCGTAATTATTTATTCGAGGAATTATTCGACAGGCTGCCGCTGTGACGACGACGACGTTTTCTTTTTAACCGTAGTATAGTGTCTGCTTAAAGTCGTCGGCGAATTTCCCAACTTAATACCAGAGCTCTCTCGCGATGAGCTTTTCGCCGCCGCGGTTGAAAGTTTATCTTGGGGGAGCCTCGTTAAAATGTTATTTTGCCTTATATACACCTCGATTATAAATAACATTTCAATTTTCGCTATAAAATTGCTTCCGCTGTCGTTTATTAAATTAACTTTTTATCATTTCCATCTTGTGCTGTGCCGCATCGAGTTCTTACTCTCTCTCTCTCTCTCTCTCTCTCTCTCTCTTTCTCCGAGTTTTCCCGAGTATACGAATAAGATAAAAGCCAGTTTAAAATTATTCAGCTTCAAATAGAAATAATGCACCAAGTATCTCTCGGGCTATGTATATGACCGATGACTCGCGAGAGCGATCTTGTTTTCCTTTATCTAGGTCGCGGGGACATTAATATATATATATCCGAGGCACAAAAAATTTAATAGAAAACATTCGTGCGCGGAATAATGCACGCCTCGATACTACAACAAGTGTCTTTCCCTCGGTTCTTTCTCATGTTGACTGCTTGTCCGTCAACGTCAATCCATTTGCTTAACGATACACGGACAGTGCACCGCGCGGAGCGACAACGATGAGTGGATTACACATAAACGCTCCGCTTTGCTCCGGTACACTTAATAAGTGGACTCTTTTCCTTTCCCGCGAGGAAAAAGTTCATGTTATCCGGGGAAAAAGAAAATAGCTTCGAAGTGGAATATTAATATCGTATACATGATTGCCATTCGAATTGCAGTTCGTTTGGGTGAAAATAATCAACGCGCGTGAGAGCAAAATTATACAATAGCACAGGTAGAGTCGAGAGAGAGAGAGAGAGGGATTGGTACATTATACAAATACAGAAAAGAAAAAACAAAGGTTATTGTATATGAATTAATAACGATTATAAAATATACGATAGTGGACCCAGCCCCGTTATAAAAGCCCTGGAAAATTAAGCAAATGAAATTCGAGCTGCACTCATTAAGAAACAATACGAACACGAGTCGGTATAAATTCGATTCTGGTACAGAGAATACATTATGTCGATGCAAATATTAATGATTACTCCGGTAATACATCGAGTCAAACTTTTGATGCGCGCGTTTGAATATTTCGTCAAAGCACCATCGTTCTAGTGCATGGATTAACGATCAAATAGGAAAATCTCGGCGCGAGCGCCAGAGGGCGTACGCGCGTATAACTCGTCGAAATAAAAAACACTAAAAAAGGAAAGAGAGCTGCACATTTCAGTGCGCGCGCTATGGCGTTTGACGAGCCGCCGCGGCACGATGACTGCGGAGCACGCGAAGCATCAAGTGTGTATTACGCGCGACTCTGTGCGCAAGGTTTTTTCCTTTAAAATTACTTCGCGCGTAGCATACGCGATCGTGGAAAAAGCTCAGCAGTAGTATAGTATTCGGTATATTGCCGCGCGCGGCATTGCGCGAGGCGCAAAGAGAAAAGGAGACAGAGAAAGAAAACGGGAGAAAAGTGGAAAAAGAGAGAAAGAAGAAAGGTTTATACAAAGAGACTGCGGCAATGGTAGCAGCGGCAGAGATCTGTATGAAGCATTGCCGCAGCCGCAGCTACGAGAAAATGTATAGTAAGTATTATAGAAAAAGCATCGTTGCGCTGCTGCGCAACTACTATTACTACTACTGCTGCTGCTCTATGTATGAGAGGAGTAAATTCGCACCTGAGGCTTTAGTTTTGCCGCTGCTAGAGAGCACTCTTCGCTGCAAGCTTGCCATAAAGAAAGGCGACAAGGCACGCAGAGAGAGAGAGAGAGTCGTGGATTTTCTTCACTCCCATATTCGCCGAGGCTATATTATAGTTGTGGGTAAAGTCAAAGATTATGACGCTTTTCGCTAACGCTCGCGCGTTTAGAGATGCAATTTTCGCACGCGAGTCGCTTATATTTATTTCTTTTTTCAACTGTTAACTCTCGATCTTTTTTTACTGATATACAAACGCTTCCGGTTATATCGCGCGAATAAACGATGTACAAAAAATCGATTATTCGAAACCTCCTTTTTTTGTTGTTGTTGCTGCTGCTATATTGATGTTTTTTCGTTATACGAGCTATATACGACCGAGCGAGAGAGAAAGAGAGAGTAATCGAAATAAAATCAAATAGGCTTTTGGTCTTTGAGGCGTTCATCGAGGAAATGGCTCACAGAGAGAGAGAGAGAGAGAGAGCTAGCTGAGTGAGTGAGAGAGTCGCGCATATATGCATGCGACTATAAGCTTGCCCTTGTCAAAGGCATCGATCGTTGTGCAGCAGCAGCACCCTGGGCGGCTTCTATTCTATCTCTCTCCTCATGATGTTGCTGCACTTCGTCGAGGCTCTGCATCCGTGTATACACAAATTTAGTTGCGCATCGATCAATTTATTGTAGCGCTCGGTGCGCGCGAGCCGAGCCGAGCGATAAAGTGACGTATCGAGATACCATTTTCGTGTAGCAGTAGCTGCAGTGGACCCAACGAAAAAAAAAAAAAAACAGCACGAGCAGCTCGAGCTCTTTGCGCGTGGCGAGGATTTTTCTTCGTATACATAACGGCGCGCGCGCAGATATGTATTATAATGCGCGCCTCGATGCATGATCGATGACTCGGCAGCAGCAGCAGCCGAGAAACGCAAACAATGTACTTATACGCGGGTCGTATAACCGATGAATACTTTTGTTGTGTGGCTCCGTATAATTGATTATTATTGTACGTCGAACGTGAATGCAAGATTGAAAAAGCGCAAAAAAAGAGCTACGCTGTGCACTTTCTCTCAAGCCCCTCTATAGAGCAAAGTTGATACTTGCAAGCGTAAATTTATGAAAAAGCAAACGAGCGTGATTAGCTCGTAAAATGCACTAGTGGAAAATTGTCGCAGTCGACGACGGGGCATATGCCAGCTCGGAAAGAAGTTATTCGTTCGCTACTCGTCCTCTCTCTCAAGCTGCTCGGGGCAGGGCGGGGCGCGTCTCTCTCTCTCTCCCTCTCGTGTTCCTCTCTTCGTGCCGGCGGTGGTGGGTAGAGGTGCAGATGAGCTATACAGTAATGCGAAGAAAATTCTGCAGAAGTGCCATAAGTCGTTAATAATTACGAGAGAGAGCTAGCGCGAGCAAAAGAGCAGAGGAGACGAGAGCTAACTGCAGCTTTGGCCGAGCTCTAGGTGTGTATATATAGTACGGTACGGGTTCGTGGCATTAACCGAGTGGAAAGCTCCAGCTCTGGGGTAGAGAGAAAGAGAGAGAGAGAGAGAGAGAGAGAGAGGAAAATGCAAAGTAGATACGCGCGCGCCCGAAGGGAAAGAGAGAGGTTGGACTGTGAAAAGCTTCACGCGCATAGCTCGAGTGAGATAGCGAGAGCGAGAGAAATACATGAGAATTTTATCAAGCTACCATTAACATACATATATATGGAGATATGATGATATTCCATTGGCCTACACACACGTACACTGCACTGCACACACCCCGTCGCAGCTGAAGCTGAAAGAGACGACGACGACGACGACGACGAAAGAGAGAAAAAAAGACATTCGTTTTCGTATATACGATGATATTATACGTACACATATAGAGAAGTCAAGGAGCACATGCGAGACGTCGTCCTGGCGTGCGCGTTCACGTGTGTGAGCTGCGCATGTGAATTACATACACATCTATATATAAAGTGCACCTATGTCTTATGACTGGGAGAGAGAGAGAGAAAAAGTTAGCCAAAGTCTTTTATATACATACATAAATATATGTATGTATTTTCATAGTGCATATAGAAGAGGAAGAAGAGAGGAGCAGAGAAGTGTATATAAGAGCGCACGTATACCTAGCGCTCGTACTCGGCCGCGCTCTATAAATAATTCTTATTCAGATTTATGGTGTACCCATCTCTTCCTCTGTATACTCCTCATGCCTCTTGGTGTACACTGTGCCGAGATATAGCGGGAGGAAAGGTACGATGGAAGAGGAGTGAGACAGGGGGACATTTCCACAAGTACGAGGTTGAATCGACTTCGCGACGAGCGCGCCGCGACGCATTCGCATAAAGACGTTGGTTTTCTGATTTTACTTTGACAGGGAGCGCCCGCGCGCACTCGCGTTCTGACTTTTAGATATATGTATATATTGCGACGACGATGAAGAGATGAGAGGATCTCTCCACTTTCTCCTCCTCACCTTTTCTCTCTCTCTCTCCTTCCCTCTCTATTCTCGGTGGACTTGATATTTCTCATCCGAGCTCTCCTCGTCCTCGACGTCGTAGTCGCGCGCGAAGGCTCCCAAAGGCTTCTAAAAGTTTATGCGCGCGCCGAGCTCAAAGGAAAATCAAATGCCGCGTCCATTTCAAAATAAAACAAGAAAAAAAAATCTACACCGAGAAGAGAGAGAGAGAGAGAGGAGGGTATATAAGAGAGATACGAAGCGAAATATCCCTCTACATGCGAAAAGCTTTTCTTCTTTCTTACGTTACGTCGCGCGGCACAGATATATAGGGTAAATACTTCCCTTGTGATACTGAAACCAACCAGTCCCGTATCAGTATAGTCGCGCTGCTTTCCACCTTTTAACGTCGCTATAGTACTACGACATTGTGACGTTTCAATTACGCCGATTATCTTTGTCGGTTCTTCTATCTATCTTTTACGGGTTTTAATCCCGTGATTTTTTTTTTGTTTCCTATGTACAGTGCAGAGCGCGGTACTATCTTTTTCTCTTTTAGTTGCTGCAGCACAGCTTTTACTCTCCCATTGTTTTATTGATATCGCGCGCTTTCAAAATATCGTACATTCTTCGATAAACGGCCAATGTTTTAGAAAATATAATCTCTCAAAAGTTATTTTCAAGTTTTTTTTTTTTTATTATACACATACCTACTCCGAACTAGAAGGTTATAGCAACTTGTGCAAATAGGCGTTGGCTTTTTGCGCTTTGTAAACACTGCACCGACGTCAGTATGTAAACAAAAAATCTACTCTATCGATTTTTTTTTCATCTTTGCTCCTCAGTACTTTACGCCCGTGTATGTCACAAAAAAGTAGGTAACGGCAAAATTCATTTACTCGCTGGGTCATAGCGTATTAATGCACGTGTACGCGCGTCGAGAGGGTAGGGCAAATGACTGGAGCGATTCAAAAAAACACAAGAGCCGTCTGGTGGAATACATGCAGTGCAGTACGCAGCAAAAGCAACGATGAGAATATTGCTCTCTCTCTCTCTTGAGGCTCACTTATATTATATCTCATGCAGTAGTATAAGGTAGTCCGCGCGCAGTCCTAATCTCTCTGGCTTATCGATTTTATAATGCACATAAACCGACGGTGCGCTATATGGTCCAGTTTTCTAGCTTTCTCTCTCTCATGAGCCCGTATGTATGTATATTTAATGTAGAGAGAGAACCTCGTCCGTATAAGTACGTATAATATAAGCCATGATAACGAAAAAGAAAAAAAGAATTTTTTTTATTTTTCGCGAGAGCAAAAGTTAGCCGAATGCGCGATCGAGGCACCGGTTCCAAAGGGGGGCAAAATATGTATGTACGTATACATAACGCGACTTGCGAATATAAATTTCAACTCAATATAATCTCATCTCTCGCAAGTATATGAGTGTGTACTTTACGTACGTAGATTACATTACATCGATGTATGTGTTTTTTTTCTTTCGCTGTATAATATGCGCGAGAGCTAAAGATTCTCGTGCGTTTATATTATGCTTTTCATATATCTAGTGTATTATAAGTCAGTGACTGACTTCGGTATCAGTCGTCTACTTTCAGGCAGTATGCAAAATTTTTTCAAACGGGCCCTAGTAAATTACAATTTTTTCCCCTCGACGTCTCCTTCTTTTTCTATCCCCTAGCACACTCCACGTCGACTCGCGCGTGTAAACCTCGTTATACATTAGATCGCTATGTTAGTTGTTAGCACGTATCTACGTAGAGAGTATAATTGCCAGATAATCTGCAGCAGGTTTCATTGCTTGTTGGCTCGCGCGTATCGCATAAGTAGTATACAATTCATCAGCGTAATACGGCCCGAGCCGAGCCGAGCGATAAGAAATTTGCACTAGCTGCGCGTTCAGCTGGTTTTATCTCCTTATATTTCTCTGTTCGTTGCAAAAATTAGATTTCTCTCTTTCTCGTTGTACCGGACAAATCGACGACGAATCTGTGTCCTGATTAAAGCGCGCAGAAAATAAAACAAAAAGTTATGCAGGCAGCTCTGTGCGAATTGAAATCGCGTTGAGACATCTTAATTAAAAATGAATTCGTTAGATCTTCGCCCGCTGCTACTATTTCGATCTTCATTTTTCTTTGTAGACGTTTCGTGCAGTCGGTGTAGTCACATCTCCTCGCTTGCTTACATAACCCAAGCACGTGCCCATGGTAGAAATGCTCAAAATTAATAGTGACCTCTTATCCAAAAAATGACCAATAAAATGTTTTAAAATACTTAAAAAATATTAATCGCATATCGAAGGATCCAAAAATGAACATTTTTTCAAGACATGTCGAATGCTTTTCTACCATTGTTATGTCACATTGTCACTCGCGCCACCAGATGGCGAGTAACCTTCATCTGAAAATCTGCAAGGGAAAAAGTACAAATGATTATAGACATAAAAATGCGGCTTTATATTATATATGCGTGCATAAGAATATCATCCAATTTATTGACTTGTTTTTGGTAAAATAATTTCTCACAATGATGTTAAAATTATTGAGCTAATTGTATGCAATCTAAATAATTTTTTTCTCCGATTTATATTTGCCCCTGTACTAACGACAACCTCTTATTTTTTGTTGCAGGTAAGCCTCTTCAACCTTTCTTGGGTTCGCACTCGCCACATCCAACTCGATAAGTACAATAACGGGGTCAGCGAAACCCCCAGCGATCGGCTAATGCAAAACTCGCCGTTTTCGTAATCATTTTTTTCCTCCCAGCCTCACGTTTCTACTCCCCTGCAGAGAAGGAGGAAAAGGAAGTGAGAGACGGGTCACGTGCCCGCGCACACTACTAGCTAGCTGAACTTCCTCCTCTTCCTCCTCCTCCTCTGTGTGTCTCTGTCTCTGCGAGAAAATCGAGAAACGTGCGCGCCGCGACGACGACTACTACTACTTCTATCAAATATATAGCTTGCAGCCAGCTCCGAGGCAGCGGCAGGTACAGCTGCTCCGCTGCTGCTACGTATAGATATAAATGTGCAGCAGGGAAGAGAGAAAAGAGATAGGCGAGAAGGTTCAGCGCCGCGCGTAGACGTAGTAGTAGTAGTAGTACGAGAGAGTTCGAGGCCGTATACCCCGTTCGCGATTTATCACCCCTAGACTATTTCTAACTCGAGACTACTACTGCGTCGAGCCCCCTTGCGCCCTCGTGTGTTGCTGCATTAGTAGGAGAAAAGGAGATAGAGAGATAGAGAGAGAGAGAGCGTTACGTACAGCGAGAGTAGAGTTGTAGAGGAGCGACAGGTCAAACGAATTGTTCGTTGCGGCGGTTGCGCGCCTCTATTCGTTGCCGGTGGTGCACGTGTACATACGTGTGAGAACTGCACTATTCCGAAACTCATATAATACGAAGGGGCATAGCTGCAGCAGCGCCTATTCACTTGTATACGCGATATACCTATATATATTTCTTGTACTTTTATAGCTTCGCTCTCTCGCCCGCTAGCTTGGCCGAAGAAAATTTGTAAAAGCGATATCGGACTTCTCGTGTACAGCCCGAGCTGTTACTAACAATCCTTACCCCAGCTACTACCACCACCACCACCAACACCATCACCACTACCACACTGCTGCTGCACTGCGATAAAACGAATTGCCTATGTCTTTATTGGAGGAAGCCAACTCGATCTTCGATGTAATTGTACCTGCACTCCCGCTATATATAGTAGCTAGTCCTTTCTCTCTCTCTCTCTCTGCCGCTATTTCTCTTGCTCTACCTCTTCGGCCGCACTACTGCCACTGCGAGCTTCCTTCCTCTTCTCTCTTTTGCTCTCCATGTTACAGTACGTATATATACGGCCACGTATAGCTTTTCTATATATGATCGTGAAATATCTATTCGGTAGATGACGACAAAGTACGCGGACACGCGGAGAATTTATCGCCAATGGCCTCGTAGATCAAATCCTCTCGTTCTCTTCCTCGATGTACGCTACGCGCGCGCCCTATACCGAGAGCCGAGCTTTTTTGTGTCGGCCGTTCCTGGCTACTATACCTACCCCCCCTACCGTAGCGGCGGGGGGTTCTCACTCTCTCTCGCTCGCTGATATTCGCCGTAATCAGTGCAGTAGTGGCTGATTTATGTGCCAGGCCCATATATATATAGCGAGCGAGAGACACAGTGCTTATATGTATACGTATATTCCGGCGCGTCTCCGATATCATTTCGCGCGCAGCAGTGCTCGGAATAGTGCGCGAGAGCTTTCGAGCTCACTTGGACGGGTCGAACGGTCCAGTCAGTCCGCGTGCAGTAGAGCGCGGTGTGTAGATCTCGTTGTGCACGCCGCGTCGGTGGCTGGCTGGCTTTTAACCGGGGCGCGCGCAAAAGTGTCATTGCTCGCTTCGCCGCATGGCTCGACTCGTCGGTTACAGTAGCGTATATGTATATATATAGCAGCCAGAGCTTGCAGCGCGACTCGATCATCGTCGAAATCCAACGAAGGCACATTTGACACGAGCTGCGCGCGGCTCGATTGTCAACAGCAGCGACAGTTTATATGTATATATAACACGCGTCGCGCATGTATTTACGTGATCTATGCCGAGTAAGGGGGCAAAATCGCGCCTCGATACCCGTCGATTCCGTGCGGGGGGTGGTATAGTCGTTGTTGTTGTAACCTGGGTGTCGTGCAACTATATCCTCAACGACAGCGACGCCAGCGACGACGACGAAACTAAGCGCGCCATCGCACACGCTCTGTATACTCTGCGCGCAGCAGCATAGATAAATGCTAATGCCTGTGCCGCGTACCTACAGCTCTACGCGGCGCATAAGGCACGGCATGAGGGCTGCTGCGCTACGCTCTACGTACGTGTCAAGTGCCGTTATTGCGATATATGCACGCTGCGTACACCCTACGCGCGCAGGCTTCTATATATATGTACGTGATGACACGACGTTGTTATACGCGAAGAGGAGGAGCCCTATATATAAACGGCACATAGCACAGGGAGGAGCACACTACGAGAGCAAAGGCAGCAGCAGAAGCAGCAGCTACTCTCCTTCTTCTTCTTCTTTTTCCTCCACGTATTTTTTTTCCTCCTCTCGCGTAATTCTCCTTTCCCTGTATACTTGCGTGCGTGTGTGTGTGTGCCGTCGATAAGCAGGAGCGCTTATAAACTGCTGTATACGCGCGGGGCGAGTGAAAAAAACGTCATCATGAGCTGTCTGCAGCCTGCCTATGCTGCCTCTTCTTCTTCATCTTGCTTCGTCCTCTTACTTTTTATTTTTCTTTTCTTTCCGTTACCGTAGCACCTGAAAGCTCGGGGAATTATTGTCGTCTACGCAAACAATTTGTCCCCGAGAGTGGTATTTTTCATTCCTCGGCCGATCGAATAACAGGCATTTGTGAATTAATAACAGTCATCGATATAAAACAGTATACGCGCAACAGCAGCAAAAAAAAAAGATGAAAAAAACATCGACGATGAGAAGCTCGTACGCCTGTGATAAGCGAGCCAGAGAGAGCCGGCATCAATAAATAAATACACTCTGAATCAGTCGGCGTCGTCGTTCGATCGTCGATGGATCTAATGAATCAACTGCGCGTTACATCCGATATACGCGTACACATAAAGTACTAATATACAACACGTACTCGCGAGTGTGTGCCAAAATCACGCGCCCTCGAATCGGAATTATTGAAAGTTGAGTCGCGCGATTATTTGGCCTTTATCAAGACACCTTCCTCGGCGCACACGTCCCCCGGTGTAAATAACTCGCTCGCTCTAGCCCGAAAAACGCCCCGTGTACTGTGTATGCGCGAACATCATCAAACGTTCATATAAATACGGGTCATATATGCGTACTAGTACGCTGTTTGGCAAATATTAAATCGTATAGATATATATAGGACTAGCCGAATAGCCATGTGATATCTACTGCAGGTACGATATACTACTATCGATCTTCGAATTATATATATAGCTCTCTGCCCTGGTGACACTTTTGGCGTTGAATTATACGGAGAGAAAAATTTTTTGCTCTCTCTGTCTTCGGAGTTTAAAGAATGACGCCCGCCCCGCCGCGAGAAAAACGCACGGTCCGGAAGCCGAGAGTGTGTGACACATTAAAGTGCTATACTACGCGCGGGCGGGCGGGCGCTCGCGCATACAGAAACACAAAAGGCGCGAGCGCGAGGTCTGAAATCAACGAGCCGAATAGAACTTATACTCGTTTTCTCTCTACTCTGCTGACGCTTCGGAATAAATGACGCGTGTGCAGCAGCAGCTCCATACCTGCAAAATATGCCTCGCTCGCGAGAGAGAGAGAGAGAGAGAGAGAGAGAAAAGAAAGAAACGAACGAGAAGAATTACCCGCAGCGCGCAAGAAGTTCTTTCGTTCTCTCGGTACGTCGTAGGTTTCTTTCTTATTTTTTTTTTTTTTTTTTTTTTTTTTTTTTTTTTTTTTGTTATACTTCTTCTCGCGTGCAGTGCAAGGATAAATTTTATTTTACACAAATTTCGCTTGCGAAAAAAGAAATCACGGAAAATTGTTATCGACGACGAGCGACGACGACCGGCGACTTTTCAACGGGATTCGAGAGAGAGGTGGAAAATGAGCAGATCGGCTCAAATCGATTTTTAATACCCTACTGGCACACATTTTTTACATCATGCAAATCTCTTACTTTTCGGGACCGAAGCACACAGCACAGAGGCAGAGAGAGACGTTTTTTTGCTGCTGCTGCTACTATCCTCCCAAATGGCTTTATAAGTGACTGGAGCGGAGCTCGCGTCCCCACGTTATATAAAAAAAGCTCGCTCGACGCTGCACAGCTAGCAGCGAGCGAATATCCAGATTTTGTGGGATTGACTTTTCGTTAAAGATTAAATTCGCTCGCGTGATGGCGATCGATTTCTTTTTCTCCCTTGTACCCATGAACTACACCACGACGCGTCGATTTATTAACATTCTCGATAAGGCTCTTTTTTCAGCAGTTCTATATCTGCCCTGGCGGTACTTCGTGGTGTAATTTCAATTTGTTTGCGTTCCGTATTATATATTCACGAATCAATTAAGAATCGCGCCGAGCGAGAGAACAAAAAAAAAAAACGATTGGCGCCGCAGACTGCACCGCGCGCGCGCGTGCAAAGGGTAAATTTATCGAAAAGCTTGTATAGTGCTCCGCGCAGCGCAGCGAAGAAAAATCATTTTATAAAATCGCTGCACGGAGTATTTGCACGAAACGAGTAAGAGAATGTCCTTTGATCGGAAAATGCACTCTCTGGTCTCTTCTTTCCTTTTTTACACCTGCAGTAGTACGCGAGAGTAAATGTATACAACGGCAGCAGCAGCACAGAGCGCGAAAGATAAAGAAAGACCGAGAGAATTTCATTTACAGCTCGATATTCAAATTCTGAGAATGGAAATTTGAAAGCCGATGGCGCGCGGCTCACTACTCGTGAGAATATATACGTATAGTCAATGCAGCAGCAGCAGAAAAAGGGAAAAAGAAAGATATATTGTTGTATAGCAAAAAAGGGAAAAAAGGACGAGTAATGACTCGGGCCACATAGCGCGAATATATATTGCACACGCTGTGTTATTGCTTTTTCTGGAATTCAAATTTCTCTCTCTCTATCTCTCTCTCTCTCACTATCTTTGTTTTTCCAATGTGAAAAAATGACGGTGGTTTCTCTAATCATGTTATATTCAAAAGCTCAAAATATTACATATACAAAGTACATATCTCGGGCACATGATTTCTTCGTCTCTCCCTCTCTCTCTTCACCTCCGACTTTCAACTCTTCGCGGGGCTCTTCCGCCTTATTATATGCGCGCATAGCTAGGCTAACTCGTTCGATCTTATCATCAACGCTCGCGAATTAAAAGCTATATACATATATACTCACGCTGCACACAACGTTAGTTGCGTTTGTAACGAGCTCTCGGGGCTAACTTATGAAACCTCGAGTCCTCGCCTCCCTCCCTCTCGACTCCTTTGCCGCGCGCTCACGGGTCGATCTTTTTTATTTTGCATATATAGTTTTATTTCGAGGAAAGTTTCGTGTGCGCCGAGATAAACGCGTATAAGAGAAACTGCGCGTATACATGCAAAATCTCCGTTATAACACCACACAGTACGTATACTGCTCGAGCCTCGACTCGCTCGCTTGCCTGCGCTATTTATAGCCGAGGGCTTATTACGCGATATATAGAATGTTAGCGAGCTAAGTTAATAAATTTTAAAATGACAAGGAGAGAGAGAGAGAGAGAATCCATAGGTTATATGCATGAACAAAGACTACCTTTTCTCCTTGCGCTCGAGAGATGACTCGTATGTGCGTGTTGTTGCACACATCTCATTACACGCTTTATTTATCTTGACTCGAGCAGCAAACATAATAATCTCAATAATGAACTGTAGCTATTCATACGTACATGTATATAAAGCACACACACAGACTATGATATAGTTATAGGTCGAGGAAACGCAAGTCGATGTATATGCAGTGCGCTTCGGCTAACACATTTATCTTATCATCCTACGTACGGTCCGCTCAGCTCTCTCTTATATATTTATTTATTTTTTCAGCTCTGTTTCGATTCGCGTTTGTATATATATTATACCGTGACTTCAATTTGGATCAAAGTTGCGGATGATGATGAAAATTTTTATTTCTGTCAAAAAGTATAATAATTAATCCATGCGCTTGACACACGCACGTATCACTCGCTTTCGAACAATAAATATATACGCGTCCGCAACGTTGCGATTCACTGCACCGAGCGAGATAAAAAAGTATAAGCCCCCGCCGCGCCTGTGTGTCACACACGCACTCGCTCATTCCGTCATTCGGGTCGGGTGAAAAAACGGGAAAAAAGAAAGAAAAAAGAAGATTAATAATTAACCCGCGTTGCTTTTTATCCCCAGTGGTCATTTAATAAAACAGCCCGGAGAGCCCAGAGCAGAGCAGCATCGCTCGCGCGCGCGAGCTCAAAAGAAGTCGGGCGAGGGATAAATGACGCCTTGTAATAAAGCACCCCTCGTCGCTCAAGCTCTTACACGTTCGTTAGAGTCTCGTCGTCGTCGAAGCTTCGCAACCACTTGGAATTTAATTGACATCTTTGACCTCGAAGACCAGAGCAAAGAAACTGTACGCGTGGTATACGTAACATGCGCGTTTTAATTCGGCTGCTAATACCAGTTGCAAAGTGTTGCTTTCATCTCTCTCGCTGCTAGTCGAGTGAAAAAAAAAAAACTAAAAAGAGAAAAAAACACAGAGTCGACCGAGTGGTGTTTTTTCAACCCCTTCATATCCCCCCAACCCCCTCTAGCGTGGCTGTTGGTAGGGATGGTGTGCGTGGTAACGTGCGGTCGAGTCCCACACGCAATGTAGCTAATATGGATTTGATTAAATCTACCGAAGCAATTAACTTGATGAGCTGAAATTGCTCTGATTCGAAAAGTGCTTTTCTCGTCTCTCTCTTTCACAACTCGGATCTGAAGCACAAACATATAGATATATTTAGAGATGTGCTGCACGTATAGAGCGGATTCTTTCCAATCATGTGAACTGCCCGCGAGTATCGGTTACACCGAAAAATATAATAATTGCTATAAACACTGCTCGTTAAATGAATAAGAGTCGATTTCCTGCACTCTCTGTGGTGGAAAATTGGTATTACCAGTTAAAAATAACAGAATAGACGGTTTTTTGAAGCAATAATTAAGTTTTCATCGATAAAATGTATGATATGTCAATGGATCACGCCAATACATCAAATTGCATTTAAAAATCCCCTTAAAGGCACAATTGTATAAGTCGGCGCTCGACATCACTTTCGTTTCGACTTACGCAGCCAAAAAAAAGCTCTTTATTCAAACGCGCGTCACGACCACTTCGATATAAATGACACTTGTCGATATATCATCCACCGTCAAGAATATGCATTCGATCGATGGCTCATCGCAGCTACGTCACATAATGTGTGCGCAGCGCGGAAAGTGAAAGTATCCCCAAAGCCTTTATCGATCATCGCTCGTGCGGATCATCACGTAACGACGGCACGTCGTCGTTGTCGTCTCGCTCGCTCGCCGAGTCGAGCGCGACGATAAAAAATTCAATTTCGCATGAGATACACGCGCGTCGAGATGGCGCGACGATGCCGACGCTATATTACACCTGAATCGCGCGGCAGCAGTATCATCCCCGGCTAAAGTCGTCACCACTTCTACATCCTTCGTCGAGCGTCGCGATCTCGTTATATCGCCCCGCGTGCCGTTGCATTGGCTTCCTGTATCTCCCGTAAGCACAATAACTGTAATCGTATGGCTGTATGTATAGAATAATGCCACGACGCCGGTGCTGCGTTGAGAGCACGGATTCCTGAGCTTGCGCACCGACGAGCATCGTACTCGTGGCTGAACAAGGTATCGCTTAGAGACGCGCGCTGGAGCTAATGCTAGAAGACAATAGGACTCGTGTGCACCGCGATAAATGGCTCGCGAAGAAGGTGCGAGTAGACAACGATCTTTGAGAAAGATTTTATTTCTATCATATGGTATATCCTTTCGGTTATAATTATGATTTTATCCTTAATACATACAGCGAAGAAACTCGAATTTTCGAATCGCACACAATAGGGCGTCGTAAATTAGACGCGCGTTCGTCTATTGCGCGCGTCCAAGAGCAACAATTAGATTACTGCGCTTTGCGGCCGGTATATATGCACCTTATACTATGCAGTACAGTATACATGCAGATACACGCGAGCTGTGCAAGAACCGAGCCAATATCACGGAACAAAGCGTTTCATTTGGACTCGACTGTAGCTGCCGGATGTTTGTATGCGTATAATATACGTGAGAGATGTCTGTGTGTGGCTGGGTGCACAGTCGCTGCTGCTGCTACTACACCAAATGTGCGTGCCGTACTCGTGCGCGCGCCTATAGCTACTATTAAACTAATTGCCAATCAAGGATTATCAGTCCGAAATGATGAGCCCCCGGTATAGCGAGCGCGAGTTACGCCGTGCGCACACGGACGACCGCCCGGTGACGCGCGTGCGAATCGATGTAAAACATATAACGCAGTACACGAGCGTATATTATCCGGGGCTCAAATGTGATCGGTCGCAATCGCATCACGCCGCGCGGAGTTTGGATTGATATGATTTTAAAAGTCTCTCTCTCTCCGCACACGGATATATAGGTAGTATCGTGGGGTATAATGTGTATATAACTTGCCGATGAAAGTTGCAGCGAGCGGCGGACTGATAATTGATTGATTTTATCTCAATGAAAACGTGTCTTTCTCCCGCGCTTCATATGTATAGTCATGTAGCAGTCGTTGCCGTTGCCGTCGTCGTCAAAAAACATCACGACTCGCTTGTACTCGGCTCGCCAATCTCACTCTCTGCTCCGCGCATAGTAGTAGCAGTTTTTCATCAGGCCTGAAAGCTCGCAGACTGCTGGTCGATTGCGAGAGACTGCTGCTATACGATGTTGTGCGGGCGTACGTACGTACTCGTACACCGATTCAACAGAGATTTTTCATAACAGATATGTTGCTGCTGTACTACGCGGTGGCTTGTACGTATGGAAAAAAAACAAAAAAAAAACAGAAAAAAAAGTCCAAAAACGTACTGTGAACCAGATCGAAAATGTTGCTGCGCGCGCGCGCGTATACAGCGGCTTTTTGAAAAAAAAGGGCAGAAAACCTTTTTTCCCCGCACACCATTCTCTCTCTCTCTCTCTCTGCGCGTGCTCTATGAGCGCGTTAAAGGTGTACACGCGGCTTCCCTCGATGCGCGTCAACGGAAAATCCTGTTACGATCAGTTCCGCGCGCGTGTACGTACGCGACGATCGAAAAACGGATAATTTTTTGTGCGCGCCTGGTTCATTCCGTAAAAGGCACGTACTATAAATAGTAAATACAAGCGACGAGCAGCAGATTTTGCATTTACTATATGGCAGAGAATACGTTCCGCCGAGGTGCACCACTCGCGGTTTATGCTATGCGTTTATAAGGAGAGCGCACGTCTGCTGAAAAATCCTCCAAACAGATATTATTTATGACTATCCGTCCGAAAGAATAGAATTTCACGATGCGCGCACATTCCAAAATTCATGATGACTCGTGTGTACCTGGCTGTAGTAAAAACATAATCGTATAAGGAAAATCGAAGGCTTCGTATTTTTCATCTCTACCGCTGCTCGCGCACACGTGGAAAAACTCGAATGTATATAATACTGTTGAGAGTCGAAGTATACGCGCAGCCTCTGAAATACCGGCTGACCTCGTCATGAACGATCGGAAGTAACGTGAGCTAGTTCGCTGGTGTCGCCGCTAAATGGCGAGCACCAAGATTTGTCGCTCCATTAAGAGAAATTAAGTCGAGTGATTAAGTACAGGTACACCCATCGTCAAAAATTCGAAGCAGTATTTCTAGTATGTCACATTCCACCCCTACTTGTCTCAAATTTTCCTCGAACGTTTCGAACGCCATATGGAAATTGTATATGAAGTTTAACCTGTTTTTAAACGCTCTTATATCCTTTGTGATAAATCCAGGTAACGAAGGTTTTACATTATTATCATCCACGATGAGCAATAAATGTAGTTTTATTTCAACAGCAAATTCAACGTGACTAGCCCAACACGTTAAACAACCAAATAAATATTATAATTCATTTGCAACAATGCGTACGAGTAAATGCGTGAACGTTTTATTCAGCTCACAAGTTGATTTCATTGACCGGTATATAACGTGCATGTAGGATACGTACGACGTGGCACCGAGCAGCAGCAGCTAGAGGCACCCAGACAGGTTTTGGTTTGAATGAAAATTACGTAGGCGAGACGCGAGAAAGGCCTACTACGTATGTTTCGCGTTATATTACTACGCATTATTATACGCCAACGTGCGCTCTGTGTCAAGGTATTATGTGCACTCTTGGTACTACTACTACCACCACCACAGCTGTAGTATACACGCGTTATATTTTACCAAGTGCGCGCGCGAAAGGGTCTCTCTGCCGCGCTCGTGTCTCTCGACTTCGCACTTACATACGTATAGCCAGTTTATCATTAATTATACTTTATCGATGTCGTTTGTGTATGTGTACACTGGTATATAAATGCATTAAATGTAAAAGCTGCAAGACAGAGTAGCAACGCATTATTACGGATGTGGCAGCATTTATATTTACCTTTGCTCGTGGCAGTATGTAAATTCTTATATTATGAAGCTTAATGTCCATCGACTCTCGAGGTGCGGAGAAAAAAAGAAGGGAAAAAAGGAGCAAACCGAATAGAGAGAAGAAGCACACCAATTAAAAAGAGGGAAAAGTTTACTCTTTTTTTTGTATATTATAGGGTTAACCTCGTTGCATTGCTCGTTTTTTTTTCTTCTTTTTTTTTTCTATGTTTTTCGTGGAAACTTTCGCAGTGCATTAATGGCGCTCATTATTATGCGCCGGATCTTTTCTTTTCGTTGATTACTCAAAAGTTTTCTTATATTTGCCCTGCGTCCGTGTAGCAGCTCGACTAGGTTTGATGTCGAGTATTCAAAGTAAAAATTCGAAGGAAAAATGGAAAGCATCGTTAATTTAATACATTTTTGTGCCGCCCCAACCTAAAGTAACATTTTACTCGCGCTGCGCAAAACCAAAATGTTACTTAAGGCTGGGGGATTCACAAAAAATTGTATTTGCGCCTATGTAGCGAAAAATGAAAGTCTCAGAGCACGTGATTATCAACCTCGGCTTCGTCTCGGATGATAAATTACACGTGCTCTGAGACTTTCCAGTTGTTCACTCCCTAGGTGCAAAATATACTATTTTTATAATATTTTAAAAGAAGCTTGTACATCAAGAAAATTTTACATCGCAAAATTTACATTTAGTATCGGGTTTACAGTTTATTTCACAACCGCGTAATGTACGTATTTAAATTAATTAGTATAATGCCCTCTTAATAATCCAGATCCATTACCGAAAACAAATCACGTGATTATTTGATTTTTCGTTAAAAATTCATTTTACTCGGTCTAGCCGCATGCGTGAGTTGAACAAAAGCCGTGAGTATCACGTGTACGTGTGTGTATCATTTTCGCGAATATAACACTGATTAATTAAACATTCACGAATGTCAGAAACAAGGCATAAGTAAATAAAATACATGGCTCCACGAATAGCCGAGAGTCGTAAATTTAGTCGCACTTATATATACATGTCTATATAAAACGGCTAATCGAGCCCCGGCTTATACAAATTTTCGTACGCTGTGTTTCGTGTGTATGTGTGTTCAATGATCGAAAAACAATTTGTTAGCCCCGGCGTACATAGTGTGAGTGTGTGTGTGTGTGTGTGTGTGTGTGTGGATATAGGACAGAACGGCGTAGAGCAGCTGTGCCTGTCTGCCTCTATATATATGCTCTGCGTATACACGCGAGCGAGTATAGGATCCATCGAAAACTAATTGTGAAATGTAAATAATTAACTGTCGAATAGGCTGTATGCCGTGTGTGTATAGTTAGCAATTGACTGACAATAAAAATCGAGTTGTGTAAAGGCTCGACGATCGCGTGTGTATGCGCCAAAAGCATCAACAGGAATTAATTACAGTTATGTAGATGCGATATATCGTATGGAGAGACCGGCCTCGACCCGCGGGATTATTTTGGCGCGCCCGTGGAAAATATATAAACGAGGGCTCGGGTCCCTTTGTTTTTTCCCTCTGTCACATACATATTTTATATTATTCACGTTTCAAAAAATAATTCACGCAAATAAATTGAATGAAATGAAATTTAACAGAATTCAACAACCTGACGCATTTAATCATCGTAAATAATTACGGCTAATGCACAAATTTGTAAATTGCAAAAGTCGCAAATCGTCTTTACGCTTTGCACTTACGAGCACAAAGAATCTTGTTCGCCGATTTGCGTCTTAATTGAAATGATATAATTGACGTGTATTCGCGCAGTCAAAGAAAACGGTTGACTTTCTTCGCGAAACGATCGCAAAACTCGTTTTCCAACGTTAACATTCTAATTGGCGCTCGCCGCGTTTTATTTATTTACTGTATACATATAAATTTTCCTCCGCCGAGATCTCTTACTGAGAACGATTAAAGCCGCGGAATAACGGATTAATGAAGAAATAGAATCGTCGCCGCAGTTTTTCCGTGTATATATTTATATTATATACATCACGTGCTGCAGCTACGATAAGTTTTATCCTCAACATTAATCAGTTGAAAGTCATCCATTTTACCTCGTGCCAGTAGTATTACACTACTACTACTACTGCTACTTGTGGCTCCTCCATCTTTTTTGCTTCTTCTTTTTTTTGTATCGACCTACTAAGTTTGTGCGCGTGCAGCTCGAGTACAAGAGCAATTAAAGTCTTATATTTCTCCGATAAATATTTCTCTTCTCGCTCGTTCGCTCGATGATGATGACGACGACGATGATGGACACTGAACTTGCTGTACATTTCTCAAAACAGGATATCGGAACGCGGCAGCGTGCATCGCGCGCACGATTCCGCGGAATCATAAATTGGCCGTAGCGATCGCGCGCACGAGCCGTTGCTGTATACATGTAGTCCGAACTGCATCGAGCTGCTCGCGCGATGTGTTATGGATAATTTATCAACGATCCCGGGCGGCGGCGGCGGTGGCGGCCGTAGTTGCAACAGCGGACGATAATGACTTTGCCATAGCTTGACTGAATGACTTTTATTCAATTACGTTCAATTAGTCACGTAAATATATATTGGCGCTTCGGGTGAGTTATGGGTATACGCGCGAGAGTCGATCGATGCGCGCACCTGCGCGAAATATATATCGAAAAAAAGAAAATAATAATAAACGTCGATTACAGGGCGCGTAAATGGTTTAGTTTCGATTATTATTAACGCTGGATAAGGTGTATATAGCTCGATGATCGCGTGTCCCAAATATTTTGTAAGTAAAAAACGTTGATTGCAAATTTTCCACCAATTACGACTAATTATATTTTCTGCACATGATGGTATTTTCGTGTGTGCGTCACTTTTAAACGCATTTTAACGGCAGCAGCAGCAGCGAAACTTATAAGCGTCGTCATTTTCAATCAAAACATCAATTATGCTTAATCAATTGATCGGCTGAATTTTCTCGATGTTATCCAGGTCACGCGCGCTATGCGTCACGTCTATGGGGACTGTATTTGTAATATGCGTTGCCCTCTGAACTAATTAAAATTTTGTATTATATTGTGTGTACTTTGCGATCGGCCAATTTCAGATGAGCAGTAGTTTTCGCTGTTTATAAATCATCGTTATCTTTCTTCTTTGCCCCTGTAATACTAATTAACGTTTTCTTCCTAATTATCTAACGATTAAAGTAAAGTAAAAAATTTACAATTTTTTAATGCCTCGGCATTAAATATTTCACGATTTTGCGCACAGCATTAAACGCTTGATGCAGCTTGCTGGGGAGAAGCTTTCCCTCCGATCGAGCAGAATGCCGAAATCTACTTACTCGCTAGGGTTTTATTGTGGATGCCTGACATAAACGTACATTATAACCTCGACTTATGCCGCCGTTGGAGTTCAGGCAGTCGAGTCACGCCTCGCGTCGGCAGCTGTAGCACGCCGTCGTCGTATAGTCGTCGTCGTCGGGGCACGCGGTTGAACACAAACATCCTCATAATGTAGAAATATGTAAGGATTGGAAAATGCATTTCGTCGAGGTAAAAAAAGAACGAGCTCGTGACGGTGTGAGAGAATAAAAGCTCCGGTGGACGGTTGAAAAAAAAATCGTCCACCTTCTGTCGCGCCCGCGCGCACACGTTACTTACAATTTCTATGTTCTTTCTTTCCTTTTTTTTGATAAGCATAATATACGAGAAAAGTATATTATTTCAGTGTAAATTGCCCGAGTCAGCGCGAGGACAAAAATTACACGAAGGGTTTGCACGGGAAAAGAAAGAAACGTTGATTTCGTATGCGTGACGATCATTATGATAATGAAAGATGTCGCCTTTACAATGGCAACAACGGGGAGAGTCTCATTGAGTGTCTGTTATGATTGCAAATGTGGAGAATTCACTTCTATGCAGCAGCATCAGCAGCAGCTTTTGAATATTCAACGCGTGTTAAAGTGCTGTGTGCTCTCTGTACAGGAATATGCTATATAGAGTTACACACTCGGCGCGCGCGCGCGGCAAGCTTAATGAAATTTCGAGAGTTTATTAAAATCTTGACTTGACGAAGACGTATAATCGCGGACGTACATCGAGGTATATATACACAAGCACACATAAAAGTAGTTGTAGTTGGCTTGAGAGAGAGTCGGATAAAAAAAGGCAGAGAGAGAGAGAGAGAGAGAATTCATAAATTTGTCGCCATTACGACAGAATTTAATTAACGCTTGAAAATTTTTACCTCACACTGTTTTTTTTTCGACCTTTTTCGCGCCCAAGCGAGCGAGCATTGCTGTATACGTAAACGTAATATATCTATATGAAGCATAACGCCACTAGCATCAAATTAAGTAATACTCTTATATACGGAGAGAAAGAGAGAGCGAGAGAAAAACTTGTATCTGTATACGTATATAGCTTCTACTCTTGCAACAGATAGAAAGAGAGAGAGAGAGAGAGAGAAGAGCAGAGTAGTATATGGAGCTCGTCTGCTGCGCCAGTAAGAGTTGATGAGTTTTTGCACTTAAGCATCATGCAGCTGTAGTAGCAGCAGCAGCGGCAATGTTAGCGGGTGCTATATATAGTATAGGGGTCGCGTGCGCGCGCGCGCGCGTATACGCAGGGCACATTGTTTTTCCTCCGAGTAATTAAACTTTGCCACTCTTTCGCCCGCGTTGATCTCGCCGCTCTTTTTTCGCGATTAATAAAAAAAAAAGAAGAAGAAATCGAACGATTTTTTCGCGAAAAAGGTAAAAGTGCGCGCATTATTACCCAATGAGATCAGCGGCGCGTTTAAGGAAATCTCGTCTAAAACTTTTAATCGTAAACCGATGGCAATATTACGAACTTTATCGAAAATATATAATGCATTTGATTTTATCTCTGATATATTATAAACGGCGTCCGCCTTCGATATCGGACGACAACTACTGCAGCGCAGCACGGATTCAAGTGTCTCGGGCTTTTCAATTAAGAAATAATTGAACGTCATATCGTAATGGGTTATTTTCTTTCTCTCCCGCGCGCGCACGATTTGACACGCGACTTACGTAGCCGCTGCACACACAGGAGCAGCTCCGAGCGAGCGCGCACGAACGTGACAGATAAAGTTTACACACACATAGGTATACAGCAGTCTCTGCTACATACATACGAGCAGGTAGTACACGATGGCGTGTGCACGACGCGGGCGGCGCCGAAGCTTATACTTGTCTTTCGCAAGCTCCGAGACTCGACGAAAGTTATTCATCTCACGTTAGCCCTGTCGCTGTCTCTTCCTCGTTTTCCGTGGAGGTATATAGGTACGACGACAGCGCGGCTTTTCTAGAATATAATGTCATTAGATGAAAATTTAAAGACTGCTTCTTCTGCACACGGCGAGGGCAAGATTGAAAGTTGAGCTTTTGGCACTTGGCAGGAGATCGGTACAGAGGTATATGTCTCTGCCCTCTCTCTCTCTACATAGTAGCGAGCAATTAGTTAAAGTAGCCGCTGCCGCGCTGCGTGTTATATACGTATATACCTTTTGCTCGACTCAACCAATTCCATTATCTATGTATATCGGTGATGAATTCAGAGTGAGAGAGGACGAAGTGGAGGCGCAGAAAGAGAGAGAGAGAGAGATTGAGTGAGGAAGGGCAGAACTGTACGCCGAGTCAATTAAGTTTGAATCAAATCTCATGACTGGGATTTAATTATCGAGTCGCGTAATGCATTTTTAATCGTTCAGAACTGCAGCAGCGAGCCGAGTAAGAAAGAAAGGAATCGACAAACTTTTGTGTAAGATAGAGTTGTCAAGTCTTCCGTACTGTACAATTGCATTTTCAAAAGAATCAACAGGATTGTATTATAATACGCAAAAGCTTGATGGATCCTTCGCGAGAGAGAAGCGACTGAAATCTCCGAAAAGCAAACCTACATAATTCATGGTTGGGAACGTCTTGAAATTCCTGCGTTTATACGCGATTCTGTACTACGAGCGTCGAGTCGCGAAGGCGTCAGTGCTTACGAGAGTGCAGCAGCAGCAGCAGCAGCAGCGCAGCTACTTGCTAATCCTCGTCTGCGCGACGTTGATTTAGAGGATGTAGTTGCTGCGAGGAGGAGAAGCGCGACTATGAGAGAAGATAAGAGCTGCGGATAGACAGAGACAGAGAGATAGAGATAGAGATAGAAGTTGAGTTTACATTGGCAATCATTCGCTGTGAAACAACTGCAACTTACCATTGTTGGCAAATAGCAATTATAGTATTTCGCTTGCGACGCTTGCTACTACTACATCGCGTCGATATGTTTCCGAGGATTTTCTGCTGTAAGCTGTAAGCAGCTGACGATTGTTTGTTTACGTTTGCTAGCTGTCGCTGATCAATATTATGATCGAGGATTCGGGATATAGCCGCTGAGTTGGTCACGCGATTAGTTTTGCGAAAAGATAAATGGATGGCCAGTATTAGGTTGAGCAGGCTACCTTCGAGAAAAATAAACAAGGATTCAGTATACATGTTAACTGATTTTAGGATTTTCCAATAGTTTGTTCGACACGTACTCTATACTCCCCTGCGATTAGTTTCAAATCGGCCCTTGTGTCCTACTCGTACAGGTTTTAGAGATAATTTTACATCAAGTAGCAGCAGCAGAGCCTCGGTGCCATTACAAATAATATACGATTTGCGCTGGGGCATGTAAAACCATGAATAAATTGAGAGGCTAAACGCGCGCGCGCGCTCACATTGTGTGACGGGCGGGCGGCACGTTGATTCGAGCGAGCGAGAACTATATCGCGGCGCATAAAATCGGGGGTAGTATAGTAGCGAACGATGGAGAGGAGAGCAGCAGCAGCAGCCCGTTTTCTCTCTTCCCCGGCGTTCCACGACATTTAACTTGGCGCGCGCGAACATCAAACGCGGGCTACGAGAGAGAGATGTATAAGCCGACTTCATAAAATATAATATAACCAAGTACGCGGTAATCACGGCTGTTACGTACGCACACAAGAACTTCCCTCGTTGGTAATATTCCTCTCTTTCTCTAATTCTCTTTCTCTCTCCAACCTGTTATCGCCTTGGCGTTATTACGGGATCTCTCGCTCTTGTCGAATAAGTCCTGGGTGTGCGAAGCTTAAATTCTTTTGCCAGCTTTTTACGTAACGAAAACGAATTCTCTCGCGTGACTCGATATTTACTTTAGCCTTTCGACGAGAATACTTCCATTTGTTTTGATGCGATTTTAACGCGCGCTTATGCTGCTGCTGCTGCTGCCGCTGTTCAACGAGATTAACGGGAAATTAACCTCGGAGGTTCGGCAAATTCAGATCTCTATTCTCTCTCTCTCTCTCTTTGCTGCAGCTCTCTTCCCTGCCGTTTGTGCGCCGCACGCGCGAATTATTCGGTAAATATACATAATCGACGAGGGGGGGCGGAGGTGAGGTATGAGAGGAGTGAAGGGCACGGGCGAGCGATAGTTATACCTATACATAAGCTCGCTCGCTGTATACGTTACGCGCGAGGCGAATGCCTATGCAGCCGAGTGCGCTTGAATAAAGATTCGAGTACCTACGCCGCGCCGAGTGAACGGCAGCAGGCAGCAGGCATTGTGTGTGCACCATTCAGATTGTGTAAGAAGGATTTGAAGCCTTTATCTCGTCTTTCTCCGAGTGGTTCCGGCTTCTCTTCTTATACTACCAAAATACTTGGGCTGGTTAGCAGTTGCGCAGCGCTTCGACTCGAGACTCTCGATAGCCTAAGATAATAGTGTCGGAAAATCCCGCGAGATTACTTCTCTCCCTACTCGGGTATATTTATGTATGCCATGCATACACAGCGCCCGTGACGCACACCCGCTTACACGCACGCAGAGCTTAAAGTTTGGCTTTTCAATCATCGGGCTAACATCCTCGGCCGAGTGTTATACGACGCGTGTTATACGTGTATTTGTAGATTTTAGCTCGTCTTCGTCGTCGTTCTACGCAAAGACGAGCTTGAAAGGATATAGGTATGTACAATATAGTAATGTATGCTGCGATGTCCGCCAGCCATACCAGACACCCGTAGCTACCTCTCATGCTGTATGGGAATTTGCAGAAGTGACTTGATGCATCGAGCATCGTCTCTCTCTCGGGGGAGAATCAGGTGCCATAGGGCTACTGCTGCGTTAACTCGCGCGCAGGCTTCCCTCAAGTGGTCTCTCTGCAGCAGCTAGCTAGCTCCTTTTGCGCTAAAGTACGTGCGGTACATGTGAAATATATAAAAACTCGTCGTTTGCTGCGGGTCTGGAAATTTGCCCGAGCGTATTAGCACCGACGACGAGGACGTGGATCGTTTCGGCTGTACATAGATATATTACGGCGCCGGCGACGAGCATAGAAAGATAGAAGAGAGATCGAGAGGAAAACACGAGTTTCAGGAGCGAGAGAGAGAGAGAGAGAGAAATAGGACTCTCAGAGAGACGTGCAGTATAAACGTCAGGAGGGCAAACCGCAGGTGCCTGGTAATATTCGCTGGCTCTTACCCCCCTGGAGAAATTCTGCTGCTGCTGCGCGCGGATATCATAGCTGTAGTATCGCGCCGCGCGCGTGGCGCTCGAGCGTATATAACATACACATCCGAGCGAAACGAACTTTTGTAACTGCGCAGCGCGTCGTCGTCCATGCCTTTGAGAAAGCTTATCTGCTCGCGGAGCTGGCCGTTGGTGAGCGGTCTCTTGTGACCTCTACATGTATAGAGGATCACATCGGTCTATCCGAGTCCGAGCCATCGCCTCTATCAAGCTGCTCATCAACGCGAGCGAAATTTTATTTCCGCAACTTAGGTGTCTTTTGGTGTAATGTGGCTTTTTTTTCGCAGCGCGTTTGAATTGTCTCATCAGGAATTTCAGTGTTTTAAATCATCGTGTACGTTTCATCACGTACGCGGTCATTGATATTAGATTTTAATTGAATTTCATATAGCTACCGATTTAAAAATCACTGTATTAATTTCAACGGTTTACAGATTTCAGCGATATCGGATTGCGCAAGCTTTACTCTCACGCAGCAGTTAAAATAACGCTCCGTATAAACGTTAAAATAGAATCGTAATTGAATGTGTAAATTGTTCGAGCGATATAAATCACGTTTAAGCACGGTATTATTAAGCGCGTCGTGTCCTCGAGGCGCTTTTATAACTCTACGTTTCCCAGGATAATGAGTCGAGTTCTGTATTTTTATCCGACACTCAAATCTTTCAAGATGCTACTATACTAGCGGCTGAACTATGAGCACGCGCAGCGACTGCAATCATACGATTGTTTCAACGTACACTTAGTTCATTCGAAGCAGCAGTCGAGATCGAGACTTTGCGATGCGTTTTTTTTTTTTTTTTTTATTAACGTTCTCGTTCTCGATCGGAAATCAATGAAGTGTCGCTTTGATAAAATTATCCAAAGTTATACGAGGATATAATCGATACTCTTATTCGTTATTCCTGGTAGAAGTGCTCTATATTCGATGTCTTGTTTTGGGCCAACGAAACAGTTTGGGGCAATAGGAATAAATGAAACCTCGGAGCGGAGAAACTTTGATATTGGTACTTAACAAGGTAGATCTAACAAGATATGCGTATATACTTAACAAGAATCACAAGATATACTTATACAATTATTTTTACTTTACCACTTGCAGATTTACAGATAAATGCATGCGCCATCTACTGATGAACGTTTAAAGTATATTCTTCCTATATTCAAAGAGATTGAAAACTGGTTCAATATTTTTTAAACAATTGTAATCTTTAGGTCATTTAAAACATGCTTTGCATGTATTAAACATAATCTTAATAATAATTAAATGGTCACTTTTTGGTCATCGAGCTATTATTAATGTTGAGCATTTCTACCAGGAATGATTCAAAATACCTTGCCACCCGACGTATCAATCATCGACTCACCTTTTCGGATTCATAGACCTTTCCTGACCCAATAATTGAAAATTTAATGGCTCGCGTATCCCCGCCGTACAAGAAATACATCCACGGCTGATTTCATTTCAATTGGGTTCTTTTTCGGGGGGAAGGCAAAATCAGAAAACTCTCCGGGCTGCAGCGCAGATTGATAGACGCATTTGGGAATTATATTATGTATCCGTTCCTCGGCCTTTGGGCTAAATCAAATAAATTCAATATTCCTTCGAGAAGAAAATCCCAATCAGAGATAGAAATTGAAGGAAAAGAAGCTTTTTCTCCTTCACTTCATTCTACACTGTGCTGCAAGTCTTGGGCAAGAGAGGGAGAGAGAGAGAGTGTGTATAGTTGAAAAGCCAATACACTAAGGAGTGTGCGGCGCCTGTATTACCGGTCGGTATAAAGAAAAGGTGCACGAGAGGAAATAAGTAATGAAACGAGCGAAAGAAATAAGAAATATCCCTTTCTTCTTTTACTTCTTCGTCTGCCGCCGCCGCTGCTGCTTCTCCGTGCGGCTCGTGTAAATATTTGCCTTCGTTCGAATATATAAAAAAGCCAATGCATCGAGTCTCGTTGCCGGAGTATATTCTACTATATATATGCATTAAGCACCCCCACGGTAATGGCTGAAACTTATTTCGATACTATTAGAATAAGACAGGCGGCGGCCACGGCGACGGTGGCGGCACGGGTTGGCGCTGAAGTTCGGTGCTAAGGAGACGGCGGCGGAGTCTCGTAAGACTAAATTAATGACCAAAGTTTCAAAATGCACAACTATACGCGACTGCACACGAGAATATCTATACATATTCACGAGAGAGCAGCCCCAGGTATATATACACAGCGCGCGGGCCTCGATACACTTGTATAATACAAATGTATAACGATCGCGCGCGCACCGCCAACCCCGCCTTGTTCGACTTTAACCACTCGCGTATAATAATTTAACGGCGGCGGCGGTGCGCGAGTGGAGGGACGGCTACGATTTATTCATTTCCTCTTCTTCGAATCATTAATTACTGTATAGCCGGTGCGAACGTTCGGGGGTTATGTCGCGCTGTAAATTAAACCGAGAGCCGAGAGAAGATGACAACGGCGACGACGACGAGTTGCATTTTACGCGCGAGATTCCGAAGATACTCCTTTTTCCCCCGGAGTGCGCTTTTAATATAAACCTCGCCGAGTGGAGTCCTGCCAACGATGGCCGAACCTGCCGCTGACAGCTTTTATATACACACACAGCTGTGCGCGCGCCGGCGTCGATAAATTTATATGCATATTGCTCTGTGATTATGTCACATATAATATGGTATAAAAGAAAAAAAAGAAGAAGATATCGATTTTCAATCGGAGGGGGCTTTTTCTCGAACATAAATGCAGTACAATTTGGCGTAAATATTGTACAAAACCATGCTTTGACTTATAGAATTGGTTTTACTTTGTCACTTGCAGATTTACAGATGAAGATACTCGCCAGTGGTGAAGGCTGACAATAATTGTGACTAAGTTTTCTTAAATTTTTTGAACAATTAACGCGAAAAATAAGTAATTTCTCCGACGACCTTCACTTTCATTAAAATTCATTAGATTTAAAAATTAAGTAGTATTTATCAACTTTTGCTTTAAAATGAATGTATGTGATTTAGATTTTATGACTTTTGAATTGTAATTATTCAATATTATTCAAAACTGTGCCTTGACTTATACGATTATTTTGGCTTTGCCAATTGTAAATTTACAAATATATATACAGGTACTCGACATCTAGCGATTGAGGCTGGCTTTAATTTTGATTGAATTTTTTTTTTAATTTTTTGAGAAATTAACACAAAAAATGGATTAATTTTAAAACGTTGATTTTCAATAAAAATGTGTTAATTTGAGTATGGAATTAAATCTTTTCGTACATTTTTGCATAAAAGTCATGTACGTGATTGCATTTTCATGCATTTTTAGTAAACAATTAAATCAGTTTTGAAACATTAATTTTCAATGTTCACGTAAAAATACTTCAAACAGAATCCAGTATCGGTCACGATAATTGCGATGTATGATTTTACTTTAAATCACGATTAAAGCAAAAAAAATATCGTCCTTACGAATAACGAATACAGTTCGAGCTTTGGACCGCAAGCTCATTTTTATCTGTAAGCGTGTACGCGGTGACACGACGCGCGGCAACGATCGGTACATACGTACGTTCCGACACATTTTTTGCACATCGTGCAAAAGAAGAAAGACAGATATATATACGGCGTACGTTTGCATAATAGTAGTAGCTCCGAAACTTTTGACACATTTTCAAATTGCTGGCGACACAGCATACAACACACACTAACACACGTATAACACGCAGGGGTATAGGCAACTTTGGTCGCGCGCGCGCACGTGCCGGTGCATGGCAGCGCGCATTTTTACGCCCATATGTACAACAGCGCACACGCCGATGCACGTTGTTTCCGTACGTATCTACGTATTTGCGTGTATCTGTATTTTTGGCTGCTATATGTACCACTATGCGTGTGCGCGAGGTATAAGCAAAATAGTTTTTAGTGCGCCGTTGAAAAAATGTAACGCACTCGTTGCAACGCATGGCGAGATTTCAGCATCCTTACGCGCATCGCTTGCTCCAGATCGAAATGAAAAGGAAACTTTCCCCGAACGCTAGTTTTTTTTCGTCGTCGACGTTTCTTTTAGGTATAATTTCGATCGTTGCGCCCCCATTGTATCGACTGATGCTTATAATACGAAGCCTCGAGTTCTCCATCGTACGAGAGTCCTTGGCTTTTGCAAGGATTTTTTTTCTGCTCTTTGCTTTGTCCGTCGAAATTCGCGCGACGCGTTAAGTATATATTCCCCCAATGGGCTGTGCCGCGCAACAGCAGCTGCTACCTCCGCCGCTGGATCACTCGAGGCAGAAAAGAGAGAGAGAGAGAGAGACCGAGATGCAAAGCCAAAAGAACCAATGTATCGGCCTTTGATTCCGAGGCTCTGTATATATCTGTATATTATGGCTGCTGCCTCGGCTGTACTACTACTGGCTTGTCCGCATTGTCATTTCCTATAAAGATAAGGATCGATTGCTGCGGAGCCGTAGAAACGATGCATTTCCTACCGCACACTTTTCCGCGGATGTACAGCCCCTCGCGCACCGATCTTCTACTATATACGTACACGGAGCCTCGTATATACTGCCTCGTGAACAAAGAACGATCTAATCGAATCCCATATAGGGACGCGACACACATATACACATACATACACGCGCTATGTACAAGCTTTAATCAAGTTTCATCCCCTTTCCGCGGAAATCCAATTTCGCACCTACTTCTTTTCTCTGACACAAACACGCCTACTTCTTTTTCCGCTGCTGCTTTTTCTTCTTTTACGTCGTCGTCGTCTTCTTCTTCTTACTCCTTCTTCTTTTGGCGCGAATAAAAAACGATAATACTTTTAAAGGCCAGTCCTGTAGGGTCCGCGCCATATGTATATAGGTATAGGTATACATTGGCAGGGCACAACACTGTTATATCTGGGTAATTGTACGAATGACGGAGTAAATACCAGATTAAAACTACACGAATATTGGCTCGAATTCTTTGCTGCATGACACGCACACATGCCGAAAATTCAGATTGACACCGCCGCGCGTGTGCCTCTCGATACCCACACTATATACACGCGGCGATGGTATATGTACTCCAATTACACATTTGAGCAGAGAGCAGCAGAGTTCGTCCGGATCGCTGCGTGCGATCGAGCGTGCGGATAAATACCGGCCTTCGATTTGCATAGCTGGGCATTTCTGCACCACCTGTTCTCTCGCCTCTCTTTCAATCTGTGCTTTTGCATAAACACGAAAATTCCTCGAATATTTCTCATGGCTCCTCGGGATCCGCCGCTGCTGCTGCACCATCAACATCCCCCCTAATGCCAGCAGCAGCTCTTCTTTTCTTCTCTCGGGGTTTCGTCATTCTCGCGCTGCACCCATATTAGTACCGCGATATTTAGAGGTACGAGCCCCGAGGATCGTTACCGCGTATATCGTAACGCGCGACAGACAGATGTTGGCCGCGCGCCGCCGAGGCATCCTTGCATTGCGTGTTCTCTCGCCGAATTACATCGTACAAATTCCTCTTCGATTTTTTTTCCTCATCGTCGTTTTTCTTGTTATTGTTCCTCCTCCCGGCACACTGTATGCGTGTACTAACGCGTAGGCGTTCATTTTATATACATAACGTATCGTACAGGAATGCGTCGAAAATTTTTCCCAGCTCCAGCGAAATAATATGCCGTGGACCATATGTCTCGTCCGTGTGTTTGTTTAATTTTCTCCTTGACATATACGCCGCGCCGCGCTTAAATAATGCGAAAAAGCCGCTCGCTGCATACGTACGCACGGCTCCCTTTGACAGTCGAATTTCGCTCGGACGCTTGTGTTTGTATATATAGTCATATCACAACACGACGCTATGTTATGCGTGCGTGTAGTCCTTCTCGTTTCTTTGACACGAGCTCGGACCTGTATGATATATAATTGAAAAATTAAGCGTAGAGCTGCTATATCGGCTTTAATACGCGCGCAGAGGCGTACGTACGTGTATAATGGTAAATGTAGAGGAAGGCTATAATATATTATACGCGGCGCGAGTATGAAAAGATTTCGCTCAATTTCCAGCACTATAGCTGCTGTTAGCTGCTGTACCGGGTCGCAGGATTTAATTCCATATTCTACGAACAAATGACCAACGCAGCAGCAGCAGCGGCGGCGGCAGCAGCTATATTGGGGCTCTATGTCGTCGTTTTATCCCGAAATGAGTCGGGGGAGCAGCTACCAAATTAGAATCTCGATCAAGACACTAATCGCACGTGTTGGGTTTTTTTTGTCGTACGGAAAATCCCTGCTAAAATGACACGTGCGTTGTGAAAGCTGCAGTGATTCAATGAGTCGATGAAATTGAAAAGAGCTCGAAACTTGATAGAGAATATTTGAATTTTCGGCGAATTCGTTTGATGTAGCAGTGATAATATCATAGAAATGTGCACTCATGAAGATTTTCTATAAATTCGACTAAAAAACTGAATTCCATCTATGAGATATGCCAAAAAGCCAGATTGATTGCTTTGAATCTCATTTTCACATATTTCAACTCACCCCCTGATATATAAAACGCTTTATATAGTTGTTGTGATTATTATACGTCCATTGAATTATAAATGATAAAGAGTGAAAACATTTTTGCGTGTCGCGCACGTCGGGACCAAAATTGCGCCGCAGGAAGACATTATATATTTATAAAAAGTTCGCGTACACACATACACGCTGCGCGTTCGGTGCTCTGCGTGCGCCACGCAACGCAACGTTCTTCTCTCTCGACGCAAAACTCGATATGAATAATTACGATGCCACGCGGCGGCGGCATCGTCGTCGTGTGCTGTGCCCTGTTTATCGTGTTGTTTGATCACTTAATTTTTCGACCCCCTCTCCCTCTCTCTCTCTCTCTCTCGCTGTACACATTTTAATTTTGCAAAAGGCTATAAAAGAACAGCTTATACATTAATAGTTTGTGGAAAAATTATTAAGGCGCGCGCATATAACAAGAATGGAACACTCACAAATACAGCAGAAGCAGCAGACAAAGTGAGGTCCGGTAATATCATTACGGAATAGTTAACGCAACAGTTAAAACTATACGCGTGCTAGGCGGACCCAAGCTTTTGTATTATAAAACTTTGCCTCTAGCTTTATTAGCTCCACCAACTTTTGATACAGAGCTTTTTTCCTCGCTGCCGCACGCGGCGACGGTGCATCGTTTAAGCGCTCGAGCCCGCGCGCGTACGTTCCTTTTTTTTTCATACTACGCAACGAGAATCTATTTTTTTTTTTTTTTGTTCTGCTCTCTGTTTCACGGCTGAAAAAGTGCAGTACGCGCGCATACTAGCTGGCTAGCTAGCTGGTCAACCAGCAGCCCTAGGCCGTAAAGAATTTTTTCATTAAACTAGGCGTTACATAATCACAATTACTCTGTGGCCAGCAGCAGCAGCAGTGGACGCTATGTAACAAAGCGTTTGCAAGCTCGGCTGCAAGCTCACCCACCCCTCGGTTGGATATAAATATAGATGTTAAATTTTGATCAGAATTTAAGGATCTTGAATACGTCGAGAGCAAACCGCGAAGGATGTGTTCGATTAATATAATACATACACACCGCGCGCGCATGTATAAATTGGGAAATTCGCAGTGAAAATTTAACTAATCAATAGCCACGCGTACTACACGGGCGAACTCAAGCTTCAAACTAATCATTCTCCATGCATACTATACACTATATGTATTCAAAAACGTGCTATATATATATAGCCAACCGAGTATGTACGTATACGGAGTATAAAGTCTAAGTAGTCGCTCGGAGGTAAGAGAGAGGCTATTCTCTCTCTTCTCTTCCCTCGAGCTGCAGAATTCGGCAGCTAAGTGCTTGACTCATACCCCCCCGAACCGAACGAGCGAACGCGCCAGACGATGCTATACATAAGACTCTTACATGAGGCAGCAGCAGCAGCAGCACATCTATATAGAAGGATCCGCCCTGGTCGTGTTATAGTCGAGAAAGAGAAGAAGAGGAAGAGTCTCCTCCAGCCCACACTGCGCCGCGCGCCGAGGCTGCTGCTCTAGGCTGCCGCCAATCCTATATAACCAGCAGCCTCGCACACAGCCATGCAGGTTTCGCCCTAACGCTGCGCTAAGCAATCTTATCGTCCTCGAGTCTCCCGAATCTTCTTTACGTACCTCTTTTCACGGGGTGCATGTTGTGTGGAGCTGCGGCCGCCGCCGCTGCTATAGGCCACATAAGTAGAGGAAAAATCCGAAAAATTCTCTCTCTATCTCTCGGAAATGTGCTTTCTCAAGCTTGTGCTTGTGTGCTTCTGGCGGCGGTGGAGAAGGAGGACGAGATTTTCTATATACGAACGCGAACGTGTGTATAATGCACACACATACGTGCGAACAGAAGAGGGATTAAGGGATATTTTTTTCGATAAGAGGACGACGATTTTCGCTTTGTTGCAGCTAATTTTTCAGCAGCTCGCATGCTTATGTGTGTGTGTGTGTGTGTGTGTGTGTGTGTGTGTGTGTGTAGAACATCGGGCTAGACGCGCCGGCCCTACAGATAGAAAAAAGCGCTTGACCTCTCTCTCGGCTCTAACGACTTTTTATACAGCAGTTGTAAGCTCCGAAGGATTTTCGTAAATTCTACGAGGGATAATATTATGTATCAGTTGACCTTTGCCCGAATTAATACAAACACACTTGTTTCTATGGAGAGTCGTGTAGAAAAATTGCTCCCGTGGACTTAGTTTTTTCACAACATTAGTGGAACTTGTGAATTATTTTTTGCCTCTTTCTCCCATTACTATGTCTGCGTGTGCTCTTATTACAAGCACGCATACGTGCTGGGTGAAGCTTAACTTTTTCAACGATTTAAACATATTTGCAAGTATATATGCGTAAGAGAGAGAGAGAGAGAGAAAAAAAAAGTTAACTCGCGCGCGCAATAACATAATTTTCTTTTGAGTTCGCGCGTAGGTACGCATCAAAACTGCGAGTCAACAATTTATTCGAGCAAAATTAACGTTATATAAATGTGCATAAATACTTTTGCGCGCATTCGTATAAATGAATGTTTATTAAAAGAAAAAGTAATTGCTGTAATGTTCGTTATATTTTGTGTGTTGCAGGAAATATCAAAACTAAAGCCGTGCTCGACGTGGAGACCAAAAATGGATATTGGCTAACGGTTTACGCCCAGGATCACGGCGTCGTTCCGCTCAGCTCGAAATTGCAGGTAAATCATGACACACACAAAAAAGCACCACCCCCTTACTTGCGCGCGCCTCTTAACTCATCGCATTTAGTTTTCATCGTAATTTTAAAAAAAATTTATACGCGTAAAAATCGACAGCGCGCGCGTACTTCACTGCACACCGTAACTTTATAGTTTAGCGCTCGAAGCGCAGCTCGAACTTGTGCACGATGCTGCTGTAACGAATTATGCGCTTTTTTTCGCTACACACGCTACATTTTTCGCGCTCATTATATGAAAAATTATAAAATTCATATTTTTACAAGTACTACTACGCGGGAGTAATATATAAAAATAATTTCATTTTTCGCTCGTGAATAAACGCCACGCGCGATGCTTGTTTTAATTATAATCGACGCTTGCGCGATCGCACGTCGACGCAGCAATTACGAAAACTAATTCGCACAAATGAATATTTTCCCTAATTACCCTGAACTACTATACTCACACACGTCGCTGATGCCGCAGGTATACGTGGAAGTTTTGGACGAGAACGACAACACGCCTTTGACGGAACTGCCGGTTTATTACCCGTCGGTTTTGGAAAATTCGCCAGCCGGCGTGAGCGTCGTGCAAATACGGGCCTTCGACCGCGACGTGACCCCGCAGCAGTTCACCTTCTCCATCAGCAGCGGCAACGCCGAGGGTTACTTCCTCATCAATTCCACGAGTGGTGAGTACATGTGTTATTATAATTTTTTTCTTCCTTTTTTTTTTTTTCATCGATTCCGCGAAAATTCCTACCTGTTTCAACTTTTTTTCTGTCGAATGTAGGTCGGTTCGGCGCGGTAGCGACTATTTAAGAGCGGCTTTTGCTTACCTATTTACGGCGAAGCTATTATGCACGCGAGCACTTTGGGAAAAGGCCATTATGAGGCATAATTTTGGTGGCCACCGACCTGGCGCGCGGTGCACTTGCTTAAAAATAACGAAAAAAAAAGGAAGTTTTGTTCCCCTTTTTCTGCGCCTTTTTTTTGTATACCTGTACCGTATACATACACTCGTTGTGTCTGAAAAATTTTAACGGTGAATAATTACCCCGTGACATTCAGTCTTCCCTTTTTTTTTGTAGTAGTATTTAATCACAGAGTCGCATGGCCGCTATTTTTCATTCGGAGATTCCTTATCATCATATACGCGACGAGCGGAGTATTTTGATTAGCGTTGCCTAATTCCAATGCATAATACGACGACGACGACAAAAACAAAAACAAAAAAAAAGACGCGACGCATTCGTTATAACTCGGCCATCCCGCGGCATGCAAGCGCAGTAGTATATAATGAAGCAGTGTAAAATTCGCTCGAAGAGACGGGCGGCGACTGAAATGTTTTTGACAAAATTTAACTCCCCCCGTCGTACTACAGGTGTATATACACAAGCACGAGGAAAAAGCTTTGCGAATCATATATACCTATATAGGTGTACACGAGTGTAGCACACAGTGCCGAGCTTTATTTCCAACTAACGCGATTAGAACTTGGGGCGCGGTGACGCGCGGTTGTTTGCACGGGCCGCCACCATCAACGACTGTTGTACAGCACACACAGTAGCAGTCGAGAAGAAGCCATACGGAAAATTGTCATTTTCCGACTGACAACTGTGCGTGAACATACACACACACACAGAGAGCGACTCTTCTTCTACGATTTACTCTCTTTTCGCTCCAATAATACGAGAGAAATCTCCACGTGTATTTTGTGCGCTTGCTTTCGATACGAAATCGGGTTATATTCCTTTTTTTTTCTTGCAGAGACGTTTCGCCTCCTCTCGCCTCGCGTGTGCGCAAATTCGATTAAAATTACGGTGCTGCGCTCTCTCAAACCGGCACATAAATTTATATACACTCACATAACATAATAATCCTCGGGGTATACATATCATACTCTCTTTCTCTCTCTCTGATATTCTCCCTTAGTGTATACACGAAATCGTTTTAACCAATTTTTCGTAATTTTCGTTCGCAGGTTTAATAACGACCAGTGGCCGTAAGCTGGATCGGGAAAATCAAGCCGAGCACATACTCGAGGTAAGTCGACTGCTACTACTATATACTATACTATATCTACTATTAAGAGAATATTTTGAGGATAAAAGAAAAAAAAGGATACACCGCAGGAAAAAAGGCGAAGGCGAGCGTTTAATGTGGTATACAAGAGCTCGTGTATAAACACGGATTTTCAGGCAGCCCTCGGGAGGTAATCGTATCGCCGAAGCAGCAGCAGTAGTATAAGCAGCGGAGACCCCCATGTGTGTGTATTTTTGGGAAATTTTTGCGCAGTCTCGAACTTCATTAATTTCCTTTCTTTATACCCTTATCGAGCTTTATAGTGTACATATTACATCGGACACTTTTGGTTTTGAATATTTTGTCGAGTAGTGGTAATATCCAATGTATATTTTGAGTTTAATACGATCTTGTGCCGACTATATAACTGCGTTATATCCATAAAGTTTTTGAAATTAGAAATGGAGCGATCCTCTCTTTTCCTCTCTATGCTTGGTTGGCGCTTGAAAGTTACGTAACATAAGATCGAATATACCTCGGGGTAATAAAACATGCATTGCTTCTACCCTTCTTTCTCCGAGTAATCAAAAAAATCAGATCGGTAAATAAGTTATGATTTACAATTTTTCATTTTTTCATTTTTTGTACTTATATGAAAAGAAAAATGCTGGAGTGCAAATGCAACCGCGGAAGCATCATTGAAAATAAAGGGAATAAACTGACGGGTAATATTTTTCCTTGCGAAAATTTTGCAGCAATATTTTTTAATGCATCCCGCGTAAAAAAAGGAGAAGTGCAGTAATGTAAGAAACGGGAAAGGTATAACAATGTGAATCGCAGTCAAGATAGCTTCGAGATATTTTGAAAAAAAAACGTTGCTCTCCGAGCAACACAACTCTTGCCTTGACTTCCTCTCTCTCTCTCTCTCTCTCTCTCTCTCCGAGTAGTTTTTGTTTAAAAAAGAAAGTGAATAAAATAAAAAAAACAGTAACGGCTTTTCATACAAAGCAACATTCTTTTCGAAACGTCGAGAGCGAGAGAGAAAGAGAAAAGAAAAGAATTGTATTAGTAGGTTAGTCTCTCTCCGGAGTTCATATATAGAAATTGAAAAATACAATGAGCAACTGCAGCAGCAGCAGAAGCAACAGCAACAGCAGCAACTAGATCGCGCGCACGAGAAGGGATCCTCCCTTGGGACAACCCCCCGGTTTTCCCCGGTAGTCTCTCTCTTATATATAATTAGATTTTCGCCTCGCAAACTTGTTCGTACGAGGCATGGAAAAGAACACCTCGTTTTTTGTTTTCTCTCTCACGTGCGTGTGCACGCCGAGTCTCGGCACAGATCGCGTTTCAAAATGAAATTGAACCGCCCGTCAATGCGCGAATCGAAACTGTTCCGAATTCCATTTGAATACGAGAGTAGTTTATCCTGTGATTGACTGGCCTTTCAACTGCTAAATGACCACTTTCAGATATGCATGCAATAATTATATATCGAGGTACATTTTTCAATCGGTTACATGACAATTCAACGTGGAAAAATGAGATATGCACCGTTTTTCTACTGAATTGAATTACATCCATACAAAATGTTTTTTCATGGAAATTACTAATTCATTCATTCAAAAAAAAAAAGAGAAAATTCGCATATTCATCTGATTGAAAAGTAAATGCTGTCTCGCTGCTTTTCATACACATACAGTTCTTAGTTTTTTTTCAATAGATAAATCGGTGAAGAATTCAAAGCATGATTTCCTCTCCTGTGTGTATAAACCACCGCCGCATTACATCCACCGGTTTTAGATTCTTCGTGGCGCGAGCGGCACACAGCAGCATATTTTTTCCGATGCAGAAATATCGAAGAGCTTTGGCCCTTTTCAATCGTAAACCTTTTGCCCGTTTATGTGTACGTGAATACAGCCCGCCGTTGCCGCCGCCGCCACGTACGTTGAATGAAAATTTATTCAGCCTTCCGTATACATGTATACACGCGAAATGTGCATGCGTTTTTGAGTTTACACATATATTATGTGCGTGTGTGGGTTGGTATTATATATAAACGGAAAATAGTCGAGCCGAAGAAGAAAAAGAAGAAGCTTTGGCGAAGATAAAGCAGCCGGTAAAAAGGGAGAAAAATTTGAATTTTATCGAGATCCATAGCTGCGGCTTTTCTGACATAAACAAAATAATAATCGACAATTTTAAAGCTCGAGCTCGGCTCGTGTCTGTAGGTCAAAGTTATATAGAAACAGAAAAGAGAAGAGACTACACCACGGCTAGGCTATATACGTTCGTGCAGATTATATGAAACTTCAATCCGCCTTTTACTATTGTTCTTGTTATTTCTCTTGTTGTTGTTGTTGCTGTTGCTGCTGTAGTTGAAGTTGTTGTTTTCCAGCTGTAGTATACATGCACTGTACTACACGTGACCATAAATACATACACGAGTCATATATAGTCCGTCGACGGCGAAATCTCGTTAGCAGAAAAGGCTGTGCGCGGGGATTTTGAGGCCATCTATACGAGCAGTTAAACTTGCCCCCGTCTCAAAGTCATTTATATACACACATAGACCAGGGTTTGTTTGTCTTTTTAACGTAGTTAAATGAATTCGCCTCTCTCTGTCTGTCTTTAGCTTCAAGTACTCCTCTAGCGTCGAGGATTATATATAATTAGAAAGAAAAAACGTTTAAAAATTATTTGTCAAGTAAGTCCGCAGTAGCAGAGCATTATTATCCAGACGTTGAAAAGGAAAAATTACTCCCCATAAAGCTCGCGCGAACAATCCATTACTTAAAAAAGATTAACGCAAGACGTGTGCCGCTGCTGGGCGATAGTAATGAAGTTTTCTTGCCCCCACGAAATACACGTGTACGCACGCGAACAAAAGGTTGTCAAGAAGAAAAAAAGAAAAACATTTGATAGAGCCACTTGAAGGGTGCCGTTCAATGGGAGGAAAGGTGGCAATCTTACTTCTACCTATACATAGAATACAAGCAATCTCCTCCTGTGACCGCATGCACCTAACTGTCTTTCCTTCCCAGATCTCGCTCGCTCTCGCTCTACTTGGGCTCGAAAATTCAAGACGTGTGGCGCGCACTTGCTCTTGGTCTGGTATAACCCACTTCGGAAGCTTTGCGGTTCTCTCTAAGCTTTCTCTTGTCCCATTTAACTATATAGCTTGTCTTTCTCACTCTCGCGCTCGCTCCCTCGTCGCCGTCCTAGTCGTCGCCGTATGTATGTACAGGTCAAATTAATTGAATTCGGAAACTCGTCCACGTGGCAGATAAGGCGACAGGTACTCAAGAAAGACTTTTCAACGCGGCTCACGAGAGGACTGACGACGACGACGACGACGACGAAGACGACGAAAACTGCTCTAAAGATTCTTGTATTATATGTATAACTACTTGGCGTGATTTTGTCTGTGGTGGTGCAGTTTCGAGAAGCGTAAAAATTGGTAGCGTAAAGCGTAAAAAAGGGAAACGAAAAATTTTTATTCACTAAAAAATGTTTGTTTCGAGGGAAATTTTTTTGCGCGATACACACTCATCGCAGCTCGCAAAACACATTCGTGTTGTATGATAGTTTTTCTGCAAGGATACAAAAATCTGCATGTACGATTTTGTTTCATTTTGTATTTTTTGTTTCTCGCTTCTTTCTCACTTTTACAGGTATGTACATAGCGCGTTGATATTATGTATAGCTTCGAAAATAAGAGAGCTCAATTTTGACCAGTTTGCATTTATACTTGCGTTCGCTCGGCTGATTTTTTCCTCTATTGCTGCAGGTATCTTTGCTTCTTGTTTTCCTCTGGCAAACCCCTCCGCGATCGACATCGGAAAGTATTATTTTTCGAGGCTCTATTCAGCTTTTCGTGTGTATTTCATATTTGCACGAGCAGCAGCAAATCGTTGAATAGATATACAAATGATAGATTGAAATTTTCAAGATATTTTCAATGAATTTAAAAAAAAAAGTGATAAACTGAATTGCCAAAGCAGTTTTGAAGCGGTCAGTTTCCGTGAGGGAGTCACAAAATGAACTCAAGGGATTTAGCATTTAATAAGTCGACAATTAAAAATTTGCTTCATTTTCCGCCGAAAATTTATTCATTTTTTTAAAACCTTAAAAAGTATTCTACAAAATTAAATAATATTCTGAAAATCAAGCTAAAAATTTTCTTTATAATAATATCATGAGGTCCTTCAATTTCTGAACAAGTAATTTCACAAATTTATTAAGTTTTTATACGAGAGTGATGCACCGAATTTACGTGGGCTTTTAGATTATACTTCCGTGTGTACATCGTTTCGCAAATATTACATGCATAAGTGATTTTACTATGTACCGACTCGATGTGAGTTTTGAGATTAATTTTTTGTGTAAATGATTTTTCGCAATTACCACATGAATATTTGATACCTGCATGTATCTAGATGTGCTTTCTGAGAGTACTCTTCAACGTGAACTTCTTTCCACACGTCTCACGTGCATGAGTGGTACCATTGTGCGTCGCATCAATGTGATATTTCAATTAATCCTTGTTTGTGAATATCTTTTCATGTATATCGCATTTATATCTGATACCATTGTGCATTACATCAATGTGAAGTTTCAGATAATTCTTTGTTGTGAATTTCTCTTCACATCTATCGCATTTATGTCTGATACCATTGTGCATCGCATCAATGTGAAATTTTAGATAACTCTTTTTTGTGAATTTCTTTTTACATGTATTGCATTTATATCTGATACCATTATGAAACGAATCGATGTGTGTTTTCCAATTTATGTTTGTTTTTATGTGTTTTTTTACACGTTTCACACGTGTGAATGCTACCACTTAGCACTGCCATTTTCCGTAAACGAATCATCATAATGTTCTTGTTTTATTCTGAAATGAAACAAAATACAATGGTGTAATATTTATGTATACTTACATTCTCCTGATGTAAAAATTACCTAACGGCAACATTGAATAAACTGCTTGCTTCAATCTTTCACACTTGAAAATACGTTGACAATAAAACTCTCTGCGATAATTTTACACATCGAGCTGGATAGCAATTTAATAATACAACTCATGCTCCGACCTAGTCAATGTAAACAAGGCAAAACTAAGTTTTTTGACGAAATTAACATTTGTATCTCGCGTTTAATGAACAGTAACTTATACAGTTCAGTTTTTCCATCAGTATAATTTCGAAAATATAATGAATTAATGAAATGATTGTACGGTGCATGAAACGTTCCGAGAGTGAGCTTGTACGTACAAAAAATTATTACGATTTGACACTAATGAATGTAGATGAGCCTCATTATCACGATACTTTATTTCATTAGAAAAAATCTTCTTTTATAAATTACAATTTGATACTCGCTTGAAAATTTATAAGTAACATAGCTAAATTACTTAAATATTATTAGTAAGGTTTAGCGTCAGTAAAGGCAAAAAGATTCGGCTACTTGCTATTTTTCTCGTTCATCATGCTAACTCATCTCTTTCTACAAAAAAAAAGTAATCGCTCGCTGTTATCCCAACATTTATCTGTAAAAAATCGTGAGATTAGAAAAATTCGCTGGATTATTTTCCTTTTTTTTGGCTCCGAAGTACGTGAATTCAAGCTGGGATAACGAAGCAAAAAATCTCTCTCTCAGCTCTCCAAGTGAAATGTATTAATCAGTATACATTAGTACGGTCGACATATATATTATCGTTGGACAAAGTCGGAGCGGATTTTCAACTGTTTTCTTACTCATACTACTGCTACAACAGCAGCAGCGGCAGCAGCAGCCGAGGAAAGCTCATTTGGTGCTATCCTTGCTTACACCTCTGGGCGAGAGTTATGAAAAACCTTATACCATTTGAGAAAAGAAGCTCTCTCGAGGTGGAGCCTTCGCGAGCGAGCTGATGGTAAAAAATAAAGCGCGATTAATAACGCCGTCTCTCTTCCTCTTCTTCTTTCTTCTCAACGCTGTGTATACAAATATATACACAAGGGCCAAGAGTCGCTGCTGCTTCTTGCGAGCTAGAGCAAAAAACCATATACGCCCGGGCGCGGGTAGAAAATTCTTCAGGGTCTACATACGTTCGTAGACACACAGCCCCGCATGACGACGTGATATCATAAATCTGCGCGCTGATAGCGCTAAAAAGCTGCTGCCCTACACTCGCACCTGTATTATACCACACGCGTGCAGCAGCGCATGCAAGGAGGAAGTAGGCCTCTGTCTCTCTCTCTCTCTCTCACTTTTGTAGCGTATGTTACATATTATATAGCGAAGCTCCTCGCTTTCTCACACGCTCTCTCTGTTGAGTACAGTGCACCTCTCTCGTTGTCGTCGTCGTCGTCGTCGTCGGGTATAATACACGAGAGACTTTTTGCCCTGAAACTTTAGCTGGGATTTTCACGAAGCTGTTGGCTGACTGGCTGGCGGGTTAGAGGTTGGATAGTCTACTGCTGCGAGCGTGTGCTCGAGGATGTGTGCGTTGTGTGTTAGCTGAAACCAGGATGAATTATATCGAAACTTGATATGGCTCGTTAAGGTTCTGCTGCTGCTGCTGCTGCTGCTGCTGTTGTTGCCGCTTCTGCTCGCTGGCACAAGTTCGTGTTTGTGCGTGCTGTGTTGTGCCGTGTACTGTGTACGGCACCTATCTAATGTTCGGCGCATCATGCACGCCGTCTCACTTGCTACTGTTGGAAGTTGAGATGTAAGAGAAAGAAATCACGGTTGAGCGGCGTAGTTATTATTAAATTCAAAGACAATGTCATATGGCACTCATTGAAATTGACTTGCCAGTCACAAATCACTTTTCGCGTATTTTTTCTATTGTAGCATTCAAAACGTCCGAAATGTGAGATTTATGAAAATCATATTTTATCTCACACGAATGTATAAATATAAAATGAATTGACCCGCGAGCTTTAATTGCTTCGAAATAATTGTTTGATTTTATAACGATTTATTCATACGCACCGGCGAAAACAATAATTTTTAAAAATGCGCCCCCCGAATGCTGCATAAACATCGAGTCCGAGCTTGAATGATTTGAAGAGGCAAAAATAAACAACGCGAGGATCGATCTGTACGCGAGTGATGAATAGATTGGAAATTATTATTTCAAAAAACCCAAATGAAATTAATATTCGTTTCATTGAGATGAATTGTATGCTATACCGATATTTAAAATACCCCGTGGCTCTCGCGTACAAAAAACGATCTGCTATTTCTTCAGCTATACCATATTTTTTCCGAGGTTTAGGTTGGTTGTACAGTCGATTTTATAAAAGCACACGCCGTGCGGAGGAAAAACATTACCACACAATCGAGCTGTATTTCAGCATCCTAATCCCTGTCGATCGCATTCAATATCGCGATAATCTTTTTCTACTATACTATACCAGCGACGGCAGCAGCGGCAGCGAGAGGCTGTGTGACACAATTTTTCACGTGTGTGTACCTTCCACGTCGGCTTTTATTGGGCCGATTCCATGAGGTAGCAATTTACCTTTTTTCGTACGTACATTTGAATGTGACACGAAGTTATTCGATTTTTTTTTCTATTTCAATCGATTTCCAGTCACGACTCCCTCTCTACACTGTGACGAAGGAATATGAAAGTGAAAATATACCTAAGCGAAAAAAAAGGAACCATGAGCCAAAAGCGAACGTAGCAATACTACTTCTCTTTTGTTCGATATCGAGTGTTTCTTCGCTCGTTCCGCTCGAATCCTTATTTTTCTATCCAAAGTTTCGTCGAAGCGTACAGCTAATAATGTCGCGAGCCGACTGCTGCGTCGAGAACAAAAGTTTCTGGATTTTTCTGCTACATATTATTATTCTATCGCGACGTGGATTTTATCAATAAAATGAATGATAATTCGCCTGTCTATGTAGATTCTTCGTCGGAGTTATATGCCAAGAGTTTTTTTCATACATAAGCGTCGTTTTTTATTATCGGCGCAATTGCTGCATTTGGCAGGCATATCAATGCTGTACACACACTATTGGACGTGCATCGATTTCGACTATTCAAAACGCGCCTCTATAAATGCGTATATCGGTTGGTATATCGATAAATCGACTACGCGTCTGACTGCCAAAAATGCATGATTTATGAATTTTTCATTTTTTTTTTTTATTTTTCAACTTACCGTGATGTACCTTTTTGTCACAAATGGGCGAATAATAAAAAATGTATAGACCTGCATGGGAAGTTTTCTGTTTGTTATTAATTACCTCTATGATTTATGCATGTACACGAACGAGTGCAATAAGATTGATTTTGCATATACCGAAACTTTTTCATGAGATCTGCACGACAAAAGGTTTAATCAATTTTTCGCCGTTCTGGTATATGAAAAGAAACGTGTTTTATCCGGACTAATAATAAAGTCGAAGAAGAAAACAGAGTCTCGACTCTCGCGCAGTCCCAAAGATTCTGAAATATTCACTCGAATCCGTCGTTTCGAAGTTTATGTACACGAAGTATATAAGAAAGAAAGAAGGCAAAAAGCCACGCCGTATACGCTATATGCACTGTGAGTTTGCGTATATACACAGAAACGAGCGAGAAATGCAAATTATAAATCCGATAGCTGCGGAGAGATATAGAGAGTAACAGCCGGTTGTTGTTGTTGTATCGTTTTATGTGTGTGTGTGTGTGTGTGCAGCGTACGCCGCTATGCGTGCTATAATATACATAAGCTTTTCCACTCGGGGTAACTATATTGCAGCATCGTACGTGGTATACACGTCCAAGTGCGAGAAAGAAGGAGATAAATAACGACTTTAATAAAGCGTATGGCTGGTGCTGGTGCTAGTGCAGCAACGAGCCAGGCCGTGTGTATTCTCCACGTTTAATAACGCCGAGTTTGGCCACACGATGATTTTCATGGTTATATCTACTACTACCCCCGTATGTGTGTGCAAGGATGCATCGTATCTGTGTGTGTGTGTATGTGCGTACAGTTTGATGTGTTATACATGTAGGTGTATACGCACGTGTTGGCCTGCAATTGCGCCAACTAAAACTACATTTAAGCGCGCCGCGCGCTCGGCTATCTAGAGCTGCGCAACCAAACGATGGGACTCGCCATGAAGCTCGAGCTTTGTTCCCCATGAATACCATTGACTAATTGAGATAATACACGAGCATTCGGCGAACTCAAATTACTGACCCCGGGATTATATCGAGCAAGTTTCTCGAGATCGATCGACTCAAGTCCAAGTTCGCCGAATTTTCCAACAATACCTAAATATGTAAATATCGTGTCGCAAAGAAGTACACTCGACTTAACCATTATTTTTCTTGTTTCTTGTTGCAGGTGACGGTGCGAGACGACGGCAGGCCGGCCCTATCGTCGACTACCCGCGTCGTCGTGCAGGTCGAGGACGTGAACGATCACGGCCCCATGTTCGAGGAGAAGTTTTACATCGTGCAGATCCCGGCGTCGCCCCCGAATCTCGATAAGCCGCTTTTCCAGGTTCGTGCACCAAAACTTATTTTATTAATCTATCCTTCCCTCGTTATACATATTTGTATGTGTCTGTGTGTGAAAGTGGATGGGTCGGGTGGGGAAAACTTCGAAGCCAAACGTATTATACACAAGCGACGACGCGCGTAATATGTATAGTAGGCGGGGTGGAGGCTTTATCCACGATGTTATCGAGGATAACGCCGCTTGTTCTTAATACGTGGTTTATATAAGCCGCACTCGCACACGTGTGTGTGTGGATTTTAAGGTAGTTATTAGCGTTGCGGGATTTTTTTTTGATTGAAGATTTTGGGGATGAAATTATTATGTTTGCGATTGTGTTTATTGATATATAAATACTTTTTTGAAAGTTTGTTCTGTATAATTTGTATAATTATTATTTGTTTGTTTGTTTGTTTGTTTGTTTGTTAGTGCGCGTGTCTGTTGTTACATTTGCATTGAGTTGAAAAGGTTTTTTTCGTGTATTATATTATAATCATCATCGTGATTGTCTTCATTATTATTATTATATGAATCATCGATTTTGCCCTATATATAGGTATTGGAGAATTTTTTCAAATCAAATATTCATTCACATTCATATATTGTACAGTTTTTCCTCGCAAATCCATCATCACGTACATACTATACTGTGTGCACTCGTATTTTTGTAAAAAAAAAAAGAATAAAAAAAAAAACAATTGCTGTTCATTTTCACCGCCAAATTACAATCACGGTTTAAATATAAAAAAAAAAGTACATAGAGTGTAAAAAATGTAAATAAAAAATCATAAAAACGGCTGTATGTATGATACACGTGTAAAAAAAAGTTGACGTTGGCTACCACTATACATACATTGTATAAAATATGCACGTACGCCTATACATACACACACGCACGGGGTTATACATCCGTAGAGAATTTCGCGCAAAGTGCCCGGCGTAGTGCGAGCCCCGACGATATGTGTCGTCGTAGCAAAAGGAGCTTTTTACGCTACGCTACGCGAACATAGTTACACGCTTTGTACATTATCGAGCGCGCGGCACTTTTGCATATACAAGCGAGAGTTAAGAGCGATCATCGGAGATTTTGAAGCGGAGCGAGTAGAGAAAAAAAACAGTAAGCGAGCGAGAGAGAGAGAATCAATGCAAAAGTATACTACATGGACGGATGACTTTCGATGAAGTCGTTGTCGTTGGAATGGCAAAAGCCAAAAAAAAAAAAAAAAAAACAAAAAACTATGAGGTGTGAAATCTTTGTTGTCGCAGAAAAACGAACGTAATCGTAACGCACGAGCCGGTGGCGATGCGCTAACGAGTCCCGGCAACAGCGAGACGGCGAACATCGCAGGCGCAGGAGGAGGAAGCGAGATAGTCGAGATGTCGGTGGACGCGTTACTCGAGAACGGCACTTGGGAAACATTTAGCCCGGACAGCCTGACGGGCGATCGAATCTTCAGGGTAAGCTTATATCCAGGGCTGCAACTCTACTACTGTATACTACAGCGACGCGCCAGCATCAGCTGTGTGCCACACGCAACGTATAGTCTACTACACGCACACGCCTCTCTCGCTGTATTTTTATAATATACACGCACGCACACGCACTGTTTGTTGTATACGCACTGCATCTATACGCGGACTTATTCAGCCGGCACTAACCTACCCTCTTATTCACCTCTCTGTACCACTCGCTTACTACCACCTATACCTCTCCTCTTTTTTATTTTTTTTTTTGGTTGATTTTTCGTTTTTATTTTATTTTATTTTTCACGTTGTTGTTTTTTTTTCGAGCTCGTTCACTCGCGACATATACTTACACGCAAAAGCTTTTTGCACACACACGCACGAGACTACTATACAGCAGCATCAGCACGCACGCACGCATGTATGGCACGGTGTATGTACGCGAGCGTGAGTAAATGGCTGCGATCGAAATATGTATAACAGCTTGATGGCTGCAGCAGCAGCAGCAAATACTACGACGACAACCGATGCGATGCGAACTCTCTGAGCGCATAGCAGGCAACATCGAATTATATTCAATTATCGTAATTATCGTACTCTTGACAATGTGTGCCAAGCTGTATATGCTGTATGTATACGTGCGGCACACACGCTTGTAAACATCTTGCGAGTTTCACCCGCGCGTATATAATACGTTATACACATTATACATCTACACGTTGCAAAATCACGAACACACTTACTGCTGCTGCTGCTGCTGCTGCGACGTGATAATCACACATGCACGCGAGAAAGGAAGAGAGAGAGAGATCGATTGATCGACGCGCGAGTATGCAGAGAGAGAAAGAGAGAGAGAGATAAATAAAAAAGAACAAAAAATTATACATTCTCGCGCTGTTTACACAACGTAATAAAAAGAGAGAAGTTAACAGCGGCGTAATAATTGCATGCGCTCACATATTCTCAGTCGAATGCAGCCAGCAGCAGCAATATATATTATTATACGTGCTACAGTCCGCTTGATGTGCTGCTGCAGCGAGCATTGAATACATAAAAAAACATGTGTGTTGTGTGCACCCGCGTAATCGGCTCGATGGTGTAAAGGGCGCGCGCGAGCATTTTTCAGTCGATGCGTATACGCTGCACATACATACATAACGCAGCGACTCAAGTCAGAAGCAATGCTTTGCTCGATTAACCTTGGCAAATTGTCGTCCCCCCTTCTTTGAGCCGTGACTACTGATGTATACATGCCGATTTCGATAAGCAAATCAGTGATATAAAAAGGAGCAGTAGTACCTACTAGTTGTAGATGGTAAAAGCGCGTTTTTATTTAGATCGATGCCTCTGCTGCTCTCTTTTATGTAAGCACATTCATACGTATGCACTCGAATCATAATATATCGTTCCGTCTCTCGCCTAGAGACTCATTTGGCTTCGTGTCTGTACATTTTATGCGTTATACAAAAGCTCACTGAAATTCTAGTCGACATGGAAATACTCGCGATATTGCTTTAAACGCGAAATAAAAGTCATCATCGTTGTCGTGAACGTAACGAGATGTACGCGCAATAATATCCGTATATATATGCGCGCTCGATCGTTTACGTAAAACCGAGACTCGAAAAATCGACTACCATACGCACGTACGGCTTTAGCAGAGACAATAAACGCGCACGCAATAATGCCTCGACCTTCGATTTAACCATTTGACTGAATACATTATTACCCTTCCAATGCTCGTGTATCGAGGTCGCATTTATACGTTATACGCGCAGTACACACACACACACCTACGAAAGCAGCAGCAGTGCTATGCTCATCGGTCGTAGATTTTTTCTTTTTCACACTTTTGGCGCCTTGTTTCGCCGCTCGTTCGTGGGCGCTCGCGCGCTCCGTTTGCGGCTAGTGACCGCAACGCTGCACGCGCGCAGCGCAATATATACACACACACACACAGCTCATGGACGCGCGTAACGAACGAGCGACGACGACGACTATTGTGTTGCTCTCGTACACGCTCGTAGTTTTAAAGCGCTTCGAAATTACTATACACACACGTAGAGAGAGAGAGAGAGAGATACGCACAAGCGTTTCGCTTATATTTAATGCATGCAACAAAGCTGCGCACGAGCTGCTTCCAGCGCAGGGGGATATCGGGGCTTATAAAGTGCCAACTTTTGGGAAAGAGAGAGAGAGAGATGACAACGGGAGCGCGCGTGGGTGTTAGCCCATAACCTGGCCACCAACGCAGCCGAAAGCAGCAGCAGCAGCAGCACATTTTTCAGTGACTAAATTGCGCATTCGAATGCATTTTCCAGCCATAAAGTATATTCGCACGCTTTTGTCGCGCTGTATGTCTCTGTGTATGTGTGGGTCTATTGCCCGCTGCGTGTATAAATATGCATGCGATGCACGCATGCCTCCTTGCATGTTAATGTTTTGTGTCTGTGTCTGTGTGCACGTCCCTCCCCGTAGTAAAGCCTTTTAATAAATAATTTTACTCACGCTTTTATGTAGCCCTCTATGTAGTAGATAGTAGTGGTGTACATCATAGTAGTTTTAGCGCACACGTAGCATTTTGATAATAGTTCTCGAGCTTCGAGCGCTTATACAGGCCTCGATTCACGTGAATTCTACACGTACTTAATAGTGTGATACAAAATAGTTGGCTTTTTTTCTTCTTTTTTTTTTGTTGGTATTTTGTATACGGGGCAAATTTCCTGAAGTGTCCTAGCGCTCTGCCGCACGGCATTTTTTGGCCGAATCACTCAATTTCTAACTCGCTGTAAAAGTATCAAAACGCCCCTCAAAAAAATAACTAACTAATGATTTTGATAGGAAATTTCCTCAGCTTTCTGATGGTGAGGTCCGATTTTCCGGAATTTTCCATTTTCACCTCGGAAAATGCAAGTAAACATTCAAACTCGAATATCTCGAAAAACGCCACTTTTTTTGCGTTTTTTATTGTTTCAATCGAAAGATGAGGTCTTTTTACATCGGATATGGTAGTTTTCAGAGTGTATTTTTGATGAAAACTAAGGAAAATACGGGAGGTTTTAGTTAGCGCTCGGCCGCTCGACGCGATTTCCAGCCTTGCGCGGCTCGCTGTAACTTGTAACTCGCTCTTATGACATTGTGATTTGGCTGGAAAAATTATTAAACATATGGTTTCGATAGGAAATTTTCTCAGCTTTCTTATGGTGTATTTGGATTTTCCGATAATTTTCATTTTCACTAGAAAAAATGGACTTGAATGTCTATTTTCTACTTTTTCTAATGAAAATGAAAATTATCGGAAAATCCAAATACACCATAAGAAAGCTGAGAAAATTTCCTATCGAAACCATATGTTTAATAATTTTTCCAGCCAAATCACAATGTCATAAGAGCGAGTTACAAGTTACAGCGAGCCGCGCAAGGCTGGAAATCGCGTCGAGCGGCCGAGCGCTAACTAAAACCTCCCGTATTTTCCTTAGTTTTCATCAAAAATACACTCTGAAAACTACCATGTCCGATGTAAAAAGACCTCATCTTTCGATTGAAACAATAAAAAACGCAAAAAAAGTGGCGTTTTTCGAGATATTCGAGTTTGAATATTTACTTGCATTTTCCGAGGGGAAAATGGAAAATTCCGGAAAATCAGACCTCACCATCAGAAAGCTGAGGAAATTTCCTATCAAGATCATTAGTTAGTTATTTTTTTGAGGGGCGTTTTGATACTTTTACAGCGAGTTAGAAATTGAGTGATTCGGCCAAAAAATGCCGTGCGGCAGAGCGCTAGGACACTTCAGGAAATTTGCCCCATACTTGGAAATGGTAAATGCGCAACGAGACAATGGCAACGTAAAGCGCGAACTTTCAAGTATATGCTCAACAAGTACTAACTTATTTCTTTTTTTCTCTCTTTCGACGCAGGTATTGGCACACGACGAGGATATTGGCAAAAATGGCAAAATCCAGTACAGCATCAAGAGCGGCAAGGGCAAGGGCAAATTTAAAATTCACCCCAACACCGGTATGGTTTACTCGCAGAAGGGCTTCGAGGCGGGTCAAGAATTCGACATGATCGTGAGTATCGAAATAAATATCTATTCTACTATATCGCATAACTATAACGACATTCGTTGCTTTTTTGTGCTTCGTAGATAAAAGCCTCGGACGAGGGCGAGCCACCGCGCAGCCATCAAGCTCGCATCTCGGTGCAGGTCGTCGAGACGCCGCGCGACTCGCCGAACGCGCCCCAGTTCAAGTCCCAGAATCAGAGCGTCGAGGTGACCGAGTCGGATCAGGTGGGCTACCTCGTCGCCCTGATGCAAGCCACCGACAAGGACGGCGACACCCTCTGGTACGACATCGTCGACGGCGATCCTCGCGACGAATTCGTCATCGGCCGCGACAACGGCAACGTTCTGCTGGCCAAACAGCTCGACTGGGAGACGCAAAAGTCCTACGTGCTCACCGTCGCCGTCACGGATGGCGTGAACGAGGCGCGCACTCAGCTCCGCGTCAAAGTCATCGACATCAACGATCATCGGCCGGAGTTCAGCGAGCCGCTCTATCGCGTGCAGATATCCGAGAATCTCGTCGAGCGAGGCGAGCGAGTGCTGCAGCTTCACGCCGAGGACGCCGACGAGGACAAGCGCGTTTTCTACTCGCTGCACAACGCCCAGAATCAGGCCAGCTTGAGGCTCTTCCACGTCGACTCGATCACGGGCGCTCTCACCCTGAACGAGCCGCTCGACCGCGAGACGATCGAGGAGCACGTGCTCACGGTCATGGTGAAGGATCAAGGCACGCCGCCCAAGCGCAATTACGCCCGGGTACTGGTCACGGTGCACGATCACAACGATCACGCGCCGCTCTTCATCAGCGAGATCGTCCAGGCGAAGGTGTACGAGACGGCGCCGATAGGCACGGAAGTCGTGCAGGTCGTCGCCGTGGACTGGGACCGGGGTGACAACGCCCGACTGAGCTACTCCATGACATCCGGCAACGTCGGCAACGTGTTCAGCATCGACGCGGAGCTCGGCATCATCAGGGTGGCGCGCGAACTCGATCTCGCTTCGTCGTCCGAGTACATACTGCTGGTCAAAGCCACGGATCACGGCTCGCCACCGCTCGCGAGTAGCATCCCCGTGCACGTGATGGTGACGATGGCCGACAACGCAGCGCCCCGTTTCGTCAAGCAGCCCGGTAACAATGGTGAACTCGCCGCGGAGATCTACGAGAACGAGCCGCCCGGCAGCTTCGTCAAACATCTCGAGGCTCGCGCGACCTCGTCGCTGCAGTATTACATCGTGGAGGGCAATATAGACGAGGCTTTCTTTGTGAATCCCAGCACGGGAGTGATCACGACGCAAGACAGGCTCGATTACGAGAAGCTCAAGTTTTACAATCTGACGATCGAGGCGACGAGCATGGCTGGCTCCGCGGCTCGTTGCAACGTCATCGTTCACGTGCTCGACAGAAACGACAACGTGCCGCGATTCTTGCAGGCTATCTATACAGGACAGGTTTGTTATTAAATGATTGGCTTTTGACCGAATTTTCTTAATTGGAATTGTTTTATCATGAAAAAAAAATACGATTTTGTTTTCGACAGATAAGCGAAGCGGCGAGCATAGGCTCGCTCGTGTTCAGCAGCAACAGCACGAGCTCGCCCCTGGTGATCAAGGCCGAGGACGCCGACTCGGAGCTCAACGCTCTGCTGAACTACGACATCGTCGAGGAGCTGCCGCGGAAATTCTTCCACATTGACTCGAGCACGGGCGCCATACGCACCGTCATGCTGCTCGATCACGAGACAATACCCAGCTTCGAGTTTCACGTCAAGGTGTCGGATCTCGGCAAGCCGAGACTCTCATCCGAGACCACTGCCAAGGTCCTGATAGCCGTCACCGACGTCAACGACTGCCCGCCCAAGTTTCGCCAGAGCGAGTACAACGCCACGGTGCTGGTGCCGACTTGGCGCAATGTCGCCGTGGTCAAGCTCGAGGCCTTCGATCCCGACACCACCAACGCCCTGCCCGGACAAACTTCCTTGAGATACGACATTATCGACGGCAATCAGGCGCAGGCCTTTCAAATTAATTCGCAAACTGGGGCGCTCACTATCAGCAATCCCGAGAACATGGCAGCGAGCTATCTGCTGCACGTACGAGCTTCCGATGGCAAATACTCGAGCGTCGCTCAGGTCAATATCAATGTGGAAAATTCGGAAAATTCCGGCTTGGTCTTCCAGAAGGACTCGTACGAGGGCACTGTGTTAGAGAACTCGACGAAAATCACCACTGTCGCGGTGCTACATGTGCTCGGCACTGTCTTGAACGAACACGTCGTCTTTACCATTCTCAATCCGACTGATCTGTTTGTGATCGGTCAGACGTCCGGTGCCATCAGCACGACCGGTGTGCGCTTCGATCGCGAGTCCTGCGACAGGTACGAGCTCGTCGTCGAGGCCAAGAGCCTGGTGCCGAAGAAACGCGTCGCTCACGTGATTGTGAACGTCACCGTGCTCGACATCAACGACAACTGCCCGATTTTCGTCAACCTGCCCTACTACGCCGTGGTGTCGGTCGACGCGCAAAAGTCCGACGTCATCATGAAGGTGCACGCCGTCGACCTCGACAGCGGCGACAACGGCGAGGTCAGATACGAGCTCAAGAAGGGCTACGGCGAACTTTTCAAAGTTGCCCGAAAGACCGGCGAAATATCGCTCAAGCAGAATCTCGAGGGCCACAATCGCGAGTATCAGCTCACTATTGCCGCCTACGACGGAGGTAAGATTGAAAAGCAAAAAAAAAACTTTTTTTATTTCACTACACACAAAAAACAAAGTTCCGTCCAAGAGTTAACATTTTGTATTTTTTTTTTTTCATTTCTTTCAAAGGTATAAGTCCTTGTTCGGTCGAAGTGCCCGTCAACCTCAAAGTCATCGATCGCTCGATGCCCGTTTTCGATAAACAATTTTATAGCGTCAGCGTGCTGGAGAGCATCGAGGTCCATTCACCTCTGTCGGTGGCAATACAGGCCGAGTCGCCGCTGAATAGAAAACTGATTTACAGCATTACAAAAGGCAATGACTTTGAGGAATTCGCCTTGGATTTCAATACAGGTGAGCGCACAATGGGTATTATTATAACTCTTATGGGTAATTACATTTTTTTTTCTCAAATCAAATGAACGACGCGCGTTTATCAAAATAAAGCGCGCAAGTCTGCGCTTTCGATGCGCAACTATATATAAAGTGATTATCGGTCGAGTGCCTGTTTATTTATTTAACAAACCAGAGAGAACGCATAGATATTTTTTGAAAAATATTTAGCTGCAATGTAAACATTTGGCTGGGTGCGTTGGTGCTCGATCGATACGCACGCGCGGAAAAAAAATAGAAAGAAACAAAAATGAAATTGATTATTTTGTCCTGCTATTTTCCACAGCCCTCGACAGTAACAATGGTCCTTGTGAGTATTCCAAACAAAAAAAAAAACAACTTTTTCGGTTTTAAATTGAATTACTTTTTCTCTTTCGCTATATATACATTGCGCCGACATGCCTATATAGCATTTGCTATTTTTCTTTTTTCATCGTTTGCATGATTTTTTATGCAATTCTTTTCTAGATTTCAATACATTTCTTTTCTGTGCGCGTACGAACAACCATTGTACGAATTGGTGTTAATACATGAATATTCCTGATTTTTTATTTGTTGTGTTTGTTCATCTACAGCTTCTCGTTGTGGAAACCTTGCACTGATTCGAATTTGCTTATCGATGTTTTCACACTGGAAGCCATTGGAAACTCAAATTGCATGAATAAAATTTATAAAACTAATATTTTCAATTTCGAGCTCTTCCAAAACTTTTACTGGCTTGTCATTCGCTACCACTGGCCTATATTTTTGTTCTTATTCATTTAAAAAAAAAAAATACATCGCATAACTGTCACATTGCTCAAGTCATCATTCTCAGTACTAAAACTTTTGCAATGAGCCTGAACCATTGGAACGACCGTCTCAGCATTATTTGAGACTGTATTGTTTAAATTTCGATTTTTTTTTCATTGTAATCATCGTGTCTTGTAAGCTGCCTAACTTGCATATATGAATGTAAAGCTTTTCTTCGATGTATTTCTCTCATTGATTTCAGTTTTTTTGTTAATATTGTTTCAGTGTTCATTAATTTTGTTTATTTTCCATATGAGTTTCACGTATAACTAATTCCTAATTCCCATTAAAAAATATGTATAAATTTTATATTTTAGTTGTAGGTAAAACTCATATTGTGTTTTCATTGTTGTCATCATTCATTCGTTCCATCTTGAATGATACACAGCATCACATTTTTTTTACTTTTTAACAATTAATATTTTCTTTCATGCGACGGAGATAGCGAATTTTATAGTGAATTCGAATTATATAAAATAAAAAAATGTTACATTCGCTATCTTCAATGAATGTCCATTGCAACAGGAATGCTTTCAGAAGACAAGAATTTCACAGTAGCTAAGAGATCGCTAATTTAATCGTATCTCAATCACAGGTGTCATTTACGTTGTGGACGAGCTGGACTACGAAGAGAAAAAGGAATACGAGCTGACGGTGCGTGCCACCGACAGCGTGTCCGGTATCTACGCCGAGGTGCTCGTCTCCATCCTCGTGCTCGATGTCAACGATTGCCCGCCCGAGTTCAGTCAGGACTCCTACAACGTCAGTATCTCCGAGGCGGCAATATTTGGCACTGAACTGCTGCGGCTTGTCGCGCGTGACAACGACACCGGCATAAATCAACAAATCATCTACGCCATCGAGAATCGCACCGATCTCGGCGAAAACATCGCAGATCTCTTCCACATCGATCCGGAGGAGGGCATCGTTTATCTGAAGCGATCGCTCGATCACGAGACGGCCGACTCGCATCATTTCACGGTGATAGCGACCGATCGTGGCGTGCCGAGTCTGTCGAGCACGGCGCACGTCTGGCTCACGGTCATCGACATGAACGACAACCCGCCGAAATTCGATCAACCGTCCTACAACTGTTTCCTGTCGGAGGAAGCCGAGCGCGGACAATTCGTCACGGTGCTGTCTGCGTCCGATCCCGATCTGTCGGACGAACGGCTGATTTACACGATCGTCGGCGGCAACGAGCAGCAGACCTACAGCATCGATCAGTCGACCGGCATACTGACCTTGATCAATATGCAGAATTTCGCCGAGGAAAAGATGACCGTGCTCAACGTCTCGGTGAGCGACGGCGTGTACACGAGCTTTGCCCGAGTCAAGATCGACATACTTCCGGCCAATCGTCACGCGCCGAAATTCAGCAATCCGATCATCGAGGCCTCCGTGCAGGAGAATAAGCCAGCTGGTAGACTGGTGGCCAGCGTCGTTGCGACCGACGAAGATTTTGGAGAATACGGCGCAGTGCGCTACTCCATCTCGTCCGACTATATGCAGGAATTCTTCGAGATTCACCCGGAGCGAGGCGACATCGTTACCAAAAAGTGCCTTGATCGCGAACAACACAAACTCTTCGAGATACCGATCGTCGCGAGCGACGGCGGCGGCAAGGCCGGTTTCGTCATCGTGCGCGTCAAAGTCATCGACGACAACGACAACACGCCGGTATTCCTGCTCAAGGAGTACAAGGCTTGCATACATTCCAATTACACGGTGAACTCAGTTTTTCTCAAAGTCAAGGCTGTCGATGCCGACGACGGTGACAACGCCAAGATCGAGTACTCGATTCTGGAGCCATCGAATTCCGAGATCAAAAATATCTTCGGTATCAAGCCCGATACCGGTGCACTGTTTCTCAAAGAGTCACCAAAGAGTTATGGTAAGTTTTTTAAGTTGCTTGTAATATTCTTTCAAATTAGAAGTAAAATAACCGTTTCAATTTTTTTTTTTTTCAGAAAATCAACTGTTTCAACTATTCATCCGTGCTAAGGATAAGGGACCAAATTCTCGTCACGTCGATGTACCGCTGGATGTATTCGTCATGGGCTCGAACGATGTACCACCGCTCTTCGAGCGCAAGGACGACAAGTTCTTCGTATCGGAGACGTCGCCGATCGGTACACCGATCACACGCCTGAAGACGGTCAACAATACAAACAGAACTATCACGTGTCGCATCGTATCGTCTGGCAACGATTTTCCTTTCATCGTAGATCCGAAAAATTGTAGCGTCACTCTGTCAGCTAGCCTGGACAGAGAGAAGAAAGATAGCTATTTGATCGGCGTTTTAGCCGAGACCGATTCTAGTCCTCCCCTCACTGCTCTAGCCGAGATCAGTCTGCACGTGCTCGACGAGAACGATCACGCGCCCGAGTTCGAGAGCAATCCCTACAGCGTCGGCGTGGCCGAGAACATAGCCGAGGGCACGTCGATACTGAAGGTCATTGCGCACGACGACGATCTGGGCAGCAACGGCGAGGTTCGCTACTCGTTCGGCACGGACATCGGCGAGCTCGCCAATGTGTTCACGATAGACGCCTACACCGGCTGGATCTCCAACTTGGTGCAGCTAGACAAGGAAAAGCAACCGGAGTACAAGTTTCAAGTGGTCGCCACCGATAACGGCAACCCTCGACACTTTGCACGCACCTCGGTACTGGTGAAGCTCAAGGATTACAACGATCACTCGCCAGAGTTCGTCACGACCGAAGCGGGATATCAGGCCACTGTAAAAGAGGACGCCTTGCCAGGAACTGTAGTAGTTGAATTGACAACGACCGATAAGGACGTGGACATGAATACACCTGTGGATTATTACATCACCGCGGGAGATCCGCGCTCGCAATTCGCCATTCGTTCCACCGGCCAAGTTTACGTAGCCAAGGCGTTGGATCGAGAGACGATCGATCGTTACGAGCTCACGGTCGTTGGCACCGACGGCAAGTTCGTGTTCGAAACCAAAGTCACCATCCAAGTTCTCGACGTCAACGACAATCCACCCTACTGTCTACGCTATCGTTATCGCGAGGTACTCAGCGAGGGTTCGCATCCGGGCATCTACGTTTTGACGGTCCTCGCGACCGATTACGACGACGAGCCCAACGCCAAGCTTCGATTCTACCTGACGGGCGACAAGAACGAGAAGTTCTCGCTGGATAAGGAGACCGGTGTTTTGAAGACCGTGGGTCAGCTCGATCGCGAGACCCAAGCCAAGTACCTGCTCACGGCTCACGTGCAAGATCGCGACAAGCCCAGCTGGGAGTGCTCCTCGCAGCTGGAGATCGTCATCAGCGATCTCAACGACAACGCGCCGAAATTCAGCCAGCAGTCGTATAGCGCGACGCTGCCCGAGGACGTGGAGATCGGCACCCTGGTCACGAAGGTTCACGCTACGGACGACGATATCGGCATCAATCGCAAGATCAGATACGAGTTCATCGACTCGGCCAACGAGCACTTCACCATCTCGTCGGACAGCGGTATCGTCACCCTGGCCAAGCCCCTCGATCGTGAGACCCAAGCCATGTACAACGTCAGCATCAGGGCGATGGATCAGGGCGTGCCTCAGCTTCAGAGCATCACCTATCTCATTGTCAACGTTCAAGACATCAACGACAATCCACCAGAGTTCACGTCCAAGTACTATTTTGCGCGTGTGCCAGAGATCGACGCCGTCGGCACTGAAGTCGCTCGAGTGCTCGCCACTTCCAAAGACACTGGAGTCAACGCAGATGTCTACTACTCCATCGTTGGTGGCAACGAACACAAAAAGTTCCAGATCAATCGACTCACAGGAGCCATCTCCATCGCTGAACAGCTCGACTACGAGCGTGCCAAGGACTACTACCTGACCATCCAGGCGATCGACGGTGGTGTACCTCCACTGACTAATCACGCAACGGTTAACATCACCGTGCTCGATAGCAACGACAACGCGCCTATCTTCAGTCAGTCATCCTACCGAGGATCCGTGAACGAAGCGGCCAGCTTGGGTGAAGCGGTTGTTCAAGTATCCGCCATCGATCTGGACAGCAACGAGAACGGACAAGTGAGCTACACCATCGAGCGAGGCGATCGGCAGAAGCAATTTGCCATCGATCCGAAAACCGGCCTGATCACCGTGGCCGCCGCCCTCGATCGCGAGCAAACAGCCACTTACAATCTCGAGATTCACGCCAAGGACGCCGGATTACCGACCATGTCGAATTACGTGGTGGTCACCGTAGACATCGAGGACGCCAACGACAATCCGCCCCTGTTCGATCAGGCCAACTACACGGCCGTGGTGCAGGAGGACAGAGCGCAAGGCCACCCGGTGCTGCGTTTCAAGGTGACCGATGCCGACGCAGCCGAGAACGCGGCGCCCTACACTTTCGACTTTCGCGAGGGTAACGACGGCGACGCGTTCAGACTCGAGCAGGACGGCACGCTTCGTACCGCCATCAAGTTTAACAGCCGAGTGCGCGATCGGTATCGGTTGCACGTGCGAGTCTTCGACAACGGCACGCCGCCACTGTACAGCGACACTTGGGTCGAAGTCAAGATCATCGAGGAGTCGCAGTATCCACCTGTCATCACTCTGCTCGAGATCAACGTCAACTCTTATCGCGACGAGTATCCTGGCGGAGTGATCGGTCGTGTTCATGCGTCGGACAAGGATCAATACGACACTTTGCAGTACGCCCTGGTGCCTACCTCGCCATCGAGACCCAACACCGATCTCTTCCAGATAGACAAGCACGACGGAACTTTGGTAGCGTTGCCGAGACTCGACGTAGGCGAGTACCGCGTCAATGTGAGCGTGACCGATGGCAAGTACACGTCCTATTCCATCGCTAAAGTCAACATCGAGCTAATCAGCGACGACATGCTCGAGAACTCGGTGATCGTGCGCTTCCGCGAGGTCAGCCCCGAGGACTTTGTCCTGAAACATCGCCGTGGCTTCCTTCGCACCGTGCGCAACGCCATGAAATGCCGACCCAAGGACGTACTCATACTCAGCATTCAGCCGAGCACCGAGGCCGAGAACAACGTCATCAAGTCTCGAAGCGCCCGCCAAGCCGGAGCCGTTGTCCACAACGATCTGGACGTGCTGTTCGCCGTGCGCAAACCCGATCCCAGCGAGTTCTACACCTCGGCGAGCATACGCGAGGCCCTCAACCAGCACATCGAGGAGCTCGAGGCGTCCACCAAACTCGTCGTCGAGGACATCGTGCGCTACAAGTGCAGCAAGGGCCACTGCGTGTACGGCGAGTGTCGCGATCGCGTCGTCCTCGAGCCCCAGCACATCAGTCCGATCGCCACCGACGTGGTGGCCTTCGTGTCGCCGCGTCACCGTCATCGCACCGAGTGCAGCTGCAAGGAGGGCTACGCCGGCCAGCACTGCGAGGTCGTGGTGAACGAGTGCGCTCGCAGCCCCTGCCCCGGCTATCGGGTCTGCGTGCCCGACTCGTCGGTGCAGGGCTACTCGTGCCAGTGCGCCGAGGGCTTCGCCGGGCAGAGCTGCGAGATCGACATGTCCAAGTGCCACGACGGCTCGTGCTACATACCGCGCAATCCCATCAGCTTCAGCGGCAAGTCGTACGCGCGCTACAAGGTCGACGAGAGCCAGGCCAGCTCGACCATCGAGAAACAGCTGAGCCTGTCGCTGCGCATAAGGACCGTCCAGCCCACGGGCAATCTCATGTACGCCGCCGGCAAGATCGACTACAACGTGCTGGAGATCGTCAACGGCGCGGTGCAGTACCGCTTCGATCTGGGCAGCGGCGAGGGTCTGGTGCGCGTCAACAGCTTCTACATCAGCGACGGCCAGTGGCACGAGATCGAGCTGCAGCGCGACAGCAACACCGCCAGCCTCAGCATCGACGGCAAGCATCTGGCGCACGGCTCGGCCCCGGGCGTCAACGACATTCTCAATCTCCAGTCGGACGAGCTTTATCTCGGCGCCGAGGTCCGCCAACATCCGGCCATACTCGGCTTCGAGGACGTGCAGCGCGGCTTCGTCGGCTGCATGGACGACGTCCGTCTGGCTCGCCAATCGGTGCCGCTGCACGTGAGCGGCTCCGCCAGCGGTCTGCTCGTGCTCAAGCGCTTCGCCAACGTCGAGTTCAGCTGCGAGGCCACCAGTGTGCTATCGCCACCGGGCGTTTGTGGCTCGCAGCCCTGCCAGAACGGAGGCACTTGCAGCGAAAGCAAGAACGACAGCGACGACGACGGCTACGAGTGCCAGTGTCACGCCAGATTCCGCGGACGCAACTGCGAGATCGATACCGATCCTTGCGCCTCGTCGCCCTGCTTGTACGCCGGACGTTGTCGTGTGCTACACGAGCTCGGTGATTACGAGTGCGAATGCGTCGGGCCTAATCTCACGGGCAAACGCTGTGAGTTCGGACGTTATTGCAATCCGAATCCCTGCAAAAACGGCGGGGTCTGCGAGGAGGGCAACTCGGGCCCTATCTGCAAGTGCCAGGGCTACGCGGGCGAAAGGTGCGAGCTCGACGTCAACGAGTGCGAGCGCAATCCCTGCGCCAACGGGGCCACCTGCCTCAACGAACTCGGCACCTATCGCTGCGTCTGTCCACCCGGCACCACCGGCCTCAATTGCGCCAATCCGGCGAGCTACGCCACCGGCTTGATCACCCACAAACTGCACATCACCTGGGAGCATCTCATGTGGATCGGTGTCGCCATCGTGGTGAACATCGTGCTCATCGTCATCTTCGTCTCGTGTCGCACGCTGGCCAACAAGCGTCGACGTACGGCGGCGAACAATATCAACAACGAGACGAGAAAGGAGCTCGTTTTGAATTCGACCAGGCCCAACGATCACGAGTACAAGCGTAGCTCGAAGCTTAGTAATCTTGAAGTGGTACAGGTGAGTTTCCTCAACCCTCGAGCCATTTATTTATTTCCAATAGTGTTGATTGTTTAGTATATCATCATCTTATGCCCGACATGTCACACTCTGTGCTCTGTAGCGATCATCATTTTCGTTTATCTTAGAACGACTCATAAAACTCGAACTACATCATGTTATCGAAATTTTTTTGTATATTCATCATATAGAAACAACAAGTGCTGAATGTCGCTTGGCTGTGTTGTAAATGACACAAAAAAAACAACAAATCATCATCTGCTCTATCTGTTTTATTTTATTTTTCGTTTCTCCGTTTTCTTATGTTGCAGAGAGAATGTCCTCCCCAATGTCCTCCCCGTCCCGCCTCTTACACACCATCTTCGAACAACGAACAACAGGTATTACTCGGCTGCACCTCGGCCGCGGCGGTCGCGCTCAACAATCTCGACACGCTGCGCAGCTACGGCAGTGCCGGCGACGAGCTCGAGAACTTTCCGCCGGATTATCTGCGTAATCTCAATCGCAACACGGGCAGCAGCAACGGTGGTACGGCCAATACCATGATGATGCAGCAGCAGCAGCCGCAGTCGATTATGCCCGATCTGGCGCTGGACAAGCCGAGCTGGCAGGAGCAGATGCAGCTGGCCTCGTTCATCAGCGACGCGACGAAAATTAAGAACGGTGAGAAAGAGAGAGAGAGAGAGTCATGGAATACACAAAAAAACGACATATCACTCCTTCCAAGTGTGGCTCGTCAAACTCCTATGCTAATTATATTCGTTGGCTGCCGTACTATAGTCATTTTTATGTGAGCTTAGATGCGCTCCGGTTTACTGTTCGTTATTCATACAAAATCTGTTCTTAGATTCCATATTACATTTTCTATTTTCTCTAATGTTTGTTATTTTTTATGCAAAACTCATTTTGACTTGAAATTTCGCAGACCTGAAACGAGCTAGCCCAGTGGTATCAGAATCGACCACTGGAGGACTATTACTGAACTCGATACGTCGACCAGCAATTCATACTGGTGGGACATCCATTGCTTCTCTTTCTTCAATCGAGGACGATCCACGCATTGTCGGTGGTAAGTTCATTATTTTTAATCTGGCTTTGGTTAACACTGCTGCTGAAAGCGAGACAGCTTTTATCACTTATACACTTTTATATGGCTCATTATTTTATAAATGGTGATGGTACTTGGAAAAAAAAAAAATAATCGCATGCTTTTGATAAAATATAACAATGGTGATGGAATTATGCTTTATTATAATTAAAAATAACAAAAAAAAAAAAGAAAAATAGACAAGAGCTGTCTCGCCTGGGCGACGTTGAATACAGTTTGTTGTCTTCCGACACTTGTAGGTTACCATTGGGACTGTTCAGACTGGGTGAGACCGAGTCATAATCCATTGCCCAACATAACGGAAGTACCCGGTAGCGAAGTGCCGGATTCGTCCAGCTTTCACAGTAACGAGAGCAACGAGTCGAACACGCATCAGGTGCCGCTTTGTAAGTATAATTGTCTCTCGTCTACGAAAAGAATGCAGAGCAATTTTTTGATTTTCTAACGACGGAATTTTTGTTGAATTTCAGTGCATATCGGTTCACTCGATCCGACGCGCGACATCACGACCCTGAACGAGGACCAGGAGTCGGAGTACGTCGGCGACTCGGAATGCGGCACCGATCTATCCGAGCACTACTACCTGCACAAGCACCACGAGCCTCTCCTGCTCTCGGACAGCAGCGTAACTCAGCGGCTGAATCCACTCGACAGCGGCAGCGGCGAGGCCGAGTACAAGTACAGGAGCAGCGAGAGTTACCTGCGGCATCCTAACACGTATCTGCCGCACTACAACATCCACACGGACACGGAGAGCGAGCAGCAGTCGCAGCAGCAGCCACTGAACGGTGGCGGCGGCGGTGGTTCCGCGACGACTCGACTTCTGACGGCGAACAAAAAGAAAAACAACGGCGTCCTCGGCGGCATACTCGCGTCCGACGACGAGCACGACAACAACGAGGACGACGAGGACGAGGACCAAGATCTCGACGACGACGACGAAGACAACGTAGTGCCTTACGGTTTCCCGAGCGCTCGGCGCAATCGCTGCGCCCGCGCCACCGACCTCGTCATCGGCACGCTCGACGAGCGCAACTCCCTGCTGGGCAACGGCAACGGCCAGAACGGCGCCAACAATAGCAACAGCGACCTGTCGACGCACCTGTGCGAGATCGACGACGCCGACTTCGAGATCGCCCAGCAGAAGCAGAGCAACGGCCGTGCCTGGCACGTCGGTGGTGTCACTCAGACCTCGGTCTGATGCCTCGCGCAGGTCACGAGCGCAGCAGTACTCTCCTTGTAAATAGACAACAACAAAAAAATCGTATTATCGTGTATTCTATATATCGTAAAATACCTCATTGTAAACATAAATCCACACCTCCGACACACTCAACTCACACTCGAGACTGTATAGGCAACTAAAAATCATGTGCATCGTTCTAGGATAAATATTACATATACTTTCTCATACTCCGTGTACCTATACTTTTATTTTATCGTAATCTTGTGTATTATTTCATGATGCCTTCGTCCCTTACGGTACTTAAACTTATATCGATCATGATTTGATATTTAATTAACGAACGCGCCGTTTTATCGAACGGAACGGGTAAGTTTTTAGGTTTTTATTTTGCTTTTCATTGATAAATTATTGATATCGAAACGAAGCGTGTAGTATACCGCCCATAACGTAGACCAATGACTATTATTTAGCATTTAGTACATACGGATAAGATCTTTTATTTGTTTTTTTTTTTTTAAATCTTTTAATCGAATGTTTCATTTTAAGATTCAAACGCACGCTTTAGATGTGCAAAGTGTACATTGTTATTGTAAGTTTTGACTGTAGTAACGAATGAAATAGAGTAAAGACTTCTAATCTATGTTTTTGTGAATAATTTTAAGTTGTGAGCCATTTGTTTTCTTCACGTGAGCTAGGCTAATATTAATTTGCGTTCAAATTTTTCTATCGAATTATTTTTAAGATTTTATCAGACTATTATTAAGCACTAAAGAATTTAAAACAACAAATGTGTAAATCATAAGGCGAAAAAGGAACAATGTATAAAGAAAAAATGTAGTTCAAACACTGCAGCGAATCTTCCGCGATTCGATAGATTGTGTAAAATAAGATGCAGGCATTAGTTCCCTATATTAGAATTAAAATGAATAAATGAGAAAATGAAGAAGAAATTTATTTTTACTGTGATGATAATAATGTTTATACGTCGAAATGATCAAATAACTTCAGCTATTATAAACTATATTGTATAATAACAATGAGATATTATGTTGTGGAGTATCAGAGAGAAATTATCAGTGTAAATGATCAAATTACGATTTAACAACGTTATCAAGTGCGATCTAACAAAGCCTATTGTGCTAGGCTATTTCTAAACCTAGATAATAACGATTTATTTATAAAAAAAATTACTATAATTATAATGTGTTGATTTCTGTCTAGTCTTGTTCATAGACAGGTTTTTTCGATGAATGATTTTCATCAGCTCAAAGTTTTTTCGAAATCCCTATACTGCCTTACTCGAAACATGGAAAATGGTGCTGCATACGTTTTCTTTTCTAAAAAAAAATGAAGTAACCCAGCAAATTTCCATCTTTGTATCTCTTCATGTAAGACTGGTTGTAAAATAAACTCTTATTACCTATACTACTTGGCACTTGATAGCAATTGTGTTCATTCGTATCTTTTCTATATCTTTCGAGTCGATAAAAAAGGTTTTTTATCTTTTATAAATTTTACACTGCTCTGTAATTGAAATATGATTTTGTAAATTTCTACCGTTTGTATATGCCATAGAAATAATCATAATCGAATGAAGTTTGGCTTTATGTAAAATACCAAAATGTTTTCGAGTTTCTTTAACATTTCATTCCGAATATGACAGAGTATTGAATACCATAGGATGTTCATTAAGCCTTTTAACAGCTGATTTGCGTTATCGGCGATTGTGTATCATCGAAGGCAGCTTATTCGATTTCTTTTATAATTTTAGTTGTATAGACCAATTTATAATTACGATAATTAATTTTGTAATTGTATTTATGAAGCGATTCTAAAGTTTCTTTTATTTTTTAAAGCGTTGTGAATAAAAGCATAAGTGAGCGTAATATTAAATGAAAAAAAAGTGAACGTTGAAGTTGATCGAGCGTTTCTTATGTTCCTGCGTTCTTGCCCTACAAAGCATGGTGGCAATCACACATTATACAAAAGAAAGAGAAAAAAAACACAAACTCACGTTTATAAAATATACATATTCAATGGTTAGGTGGGCGAGACGATATCAAATAAATTATACATATAGCAAAGTAATTTTTTGTTTTTACGGCCATCCATGCTTATACACGAAAAGACGCTACACAGGGTGATAATATTTAAATGTTTGCGTTTGTTCGATGGACGTAATGTGAAACGTGTAAATGTAAAAGAATGCGACAAAAAAGAGAGCCTATAATGTAATATAATCAAATAAAAAAAATGATAAAAAATTAGTCAGGCTGTTGTCATTCCATTACCCTTGCTTACTAAGCGATTTCCTCCTAAAAGCGATGGGCTGATCGTGTCATGGCAATAAACGTATTGTGTTCATCCTGAATTATAATTGATCAGAGTGGAACTATAATAGCAAAATAATATTTCTAAATAATATTCTACCATATTAAATACAAGATGCACTTTGGCATCGAGTTAGCTAGATTGTCACTACTTGCAGAGCTTTTTTATCGAAGATTGTAATAGTTCAATTTTACGCGTGTACGAATATCAGTTGTTGGAGTTGGCATGCTAAGGAACTTAGGAAATAACTATGGATTCAAGACAAGGAATTTTACTGGCATATCAATAAGGAGCAGATTTAACTGATAATAGGAAGATCAGTTCAGCAACAATATTTCAAAAAATGAATACCGAAACCGTGTTAATAATTGAATTTATGACTATAAGATGAGTAACAAATTTTTTTGAAGTCACAAAAAAATGAATAACAGTTTCAAATATTTTATTATTCTTCGCAAAATGAAACAATATTAATGTGAAATGTTTTCCAAAATTGCATAGTATATGGCCAATTCTCTGTGAAATCGAATGGCCAAAAAATTTTTTTTTCTGCAAATATGAAAAACTTGCTGTTCCCGATGTCAGAAATGTCCCCAAATTTTATTAGAATTTTTGGGACTATCTATCACTCTTTTTCAGAGGCCCGAAGTTGGCCATTTTAGGGTTTTTTTAAAATTCATGAAAAATCACAAATATTCAAATAATTCCTGGAATAAAGTAGAATGATTCAAAAGTAAAAGTGCCCAGCAACTTTTTTGTTGGAAATTGTCCAAATTTTCAGAAAAAAAATATGCCAAAGTGATTGGAACAATCTAGGTAAATGTAAAGCAAAAAAACTGCAAAAAAAACATAAAACAAGAAATCTACTCGAGTTCGAACCGGACTTTCATTTCCTAAACTATGTAAAAAGCTTCCCAAAGATGTCAACTACTGCCTGATAAAGTTTTGTAATGGGTCTTAAAGTTTAACTCAATGTAGACAACAATGTGTGGTGAAAAACGTGCAAAAAAGGACTGAAAATGGCTGTTTTTGGTGATTTTAGGCATTTTGGGCCTATTTTTGACCTTTTTTGCATGTTTTTCGCCACACATTGTTGTCTACATTGAGTTAAACTTTAAGGCCCATTACAAAACTTTATCAGGCATTAGTTGACATCTTTGGGAAGCTTTTTACACAGTTTAGGAAATGAAAGTTCGGTTCGAACTCGAGTAGATTTCTTGTTTTATGTTTTTTTTGCAGTTTTTTTGCTTTACATTTACCTAGATTGTTCCAATCACTTTGGCATATTTTTTTTCTGAAAATTTGGACAATTTCCAACAAAAAAGTTGCTGGGCACTTTTACTTTTGAATCATTCTCCTTTATTCCAGGAATTATATTAATATTTGTGATTTTTCATGAATTTCAAAAAAACCCTAAAATGGCCAACTTCGGGCCCCTGAAAAAGAGTGATAGATGGTCCCAAAAATTCTAATAAAATTTGGGGACATTTCTGACATCGGGAACAGCAAGTTTTTCATATTTGCAGAAAAAAAATTTTTTTGGCCATTCGATTTCACAGAGAATCGGCCATATGCATGTCAGAAGAAAAGTTTTCATTGGGTTTAAATATCTTAAAACAAATCTAGAGCTCCTAAGTTTTACTCCGATTATGTATTGTCATAATAGTTTCCCCTCATCCCCAAATGATTTTTGACAAATCTCACATTCAAAGGGTTTGCTTCGATTATGTATTGAATTTATGTGCCTTTCAAGATGACTTTTTATTCCAAATGATTTGTGAAAAATTTCACATTCAATGGGGTTTGATACTATTATGTACTGTATTAACGTGGCTTTTAAGGTGACTTTTTCGTCCAAATGATTTGTGGCAAATTTTGCACTCGAAGGGTTTTTTACGATAATGTACTGCATTTATGTGTCTTTTGAAATTACCTTTTATTCCGAATGATTTGGGACAAATGCTACACTCAAAAGGCTTTATAAGATCATGCACTGCTATTATGTGTTTTTTGAGATCGTTTTTGTATCCAAACGATCTGTGACAAATATTACATTCAAAGGGTTTGTTACGATCATGTACTGCATTGATGTGTTTCTTAAGGTCACCTTTGTATCCAAATGATTTGTGGCAAATATCACAATTGAAAGGTTTACTTTTATTATGTACTAAATTTATGTGAACTGTGAGGTTACATTTTTTTCCAAATGATTTATGACAAATATCACATTCGAAAGGCTTGCTCCGATGATGCACTGTATTTATGTGATTTTTGAGATGAACTTGTTGTCCAAACGATTTATGACAAATGTCACACACGAAGGGCTTGTTACGATCATGTACTAAACGTATATGCCTATTAAGATTATTTTTTAGTCCAAATGATTTGTGGCAAATATCACATTTGAAAAGTTTACTTTCATTATGTACTGAATTTATGTGAACTGTGAGGTTACCTTTTCGTCCAAATGATTTGTGACAAATCTCACATTCATATAATCTAATGCTTTTGAGTGTCGTATCAATGTATGTATTCATTCTTGCTTCTTTTTTCATGAAAATCATTCGACTTTTTTGAGGCAAGAAACTAATCTGAACTTCCTTTTTTATTTTCACAATTGTTGGATATTTTTCTTTCTCAGATTTGCACATACCCGTCGATGGAGACGGCACATCAAGTTTTACATCTTTGCACTCAAAATCGACAAATGTGTATTCATTTATAACATTGGTCCGATCTTCGTATTTTACTTTCACAGTTGGTAGGCAATTTTGATTCTCGGATTTACAAATGTTTTGGGGGGGAAAAGGTATTTCAAGTTTAACATCTTTGCACTCAGAAGTGATGAACATTTTTTCATCTAACTCATCCTCATACGCGTGATGTGCCTAAAATTAAAATTGAGTAACAGTTTTTGATAATTGAAAAACGAAACATAAATCAAATAATTCTACTTACTGGTGATTTATGAAATGGAAACGTTTCAAAGTTTTTAGTCTCGCAAGAGTTCACCGAATTGATCATAATATAATCATCGCCTGCATCTGGCCAAATGTTGCCTGGTTCGTACTTTACTCTGAAAAATAATCCAGTTTATTGAAGCTATTGCTTTAAAAAATATCATAGTATATACAATAAATATTTATACCTAACTGTGCCTTCTCTGATTCCATCACTCGCTTGATTATAACATGTAATCGCACTCTAAATTTTTATAATTTACCCCGAGTAATTATTAAAGGTTAATCGCCTCGAGTAGTCAACACTGTATGTACCTCAAATTCACCAATTCGTAAACACTTGCTTACTGAGGAATTCATATCCTCGCTTGCGATTGAACGCACTACTTGCAATCATATAACGAGTGGCAACCACGACTGTGATAGCTACTTGGTGGATACCTTCCCCCTCTACCATCGACTTAACTCTTCAAGTCGAAAGCAGGTAAGTCGGTAATTTCGACTGCAAATCGCAAAACGTTGTAGTGATTCGTGCCCTTTACGAATTCTACAGACTTGAACGAAAGGCATTATATCCTTCTATCCTTATTATGATTATCCTTATAATTATATCTTTGATGCGGGTAGAAAAAAAATTCATTTATATGCGGCAAAACTAATTCAAAATAAGCACTTTGTGAAGCTCTACAAATTGTATACTTCTCAGCACCACCTCGCGATGAAAGTGCTCAAACTCTACATTTGCGTTATTATTTACGTTCGAACAGCAAGTACACTGTCAATCGAAATATTCGTACACAGTGTGTCCACGCGCGTGTCAGCGAGTCAACGTAACGATTTTCGTGCAATACATAATAAACACGCGCAATGGAAGATACTTCGAAATCTGCAGCTCGAACCGAAGGCGACGAGGAGGAGCTGGAGGACGAGGAAGAGGAGGATGAGGAGAATCAGGATCAGGAGACGATCGGCTCGATGGGCGAGATCGAGGAGATGAGGTACATACACTCGCCGCAGGATCGCGATCTGTGGAATTTGACCCTGCCCTCGGGATTTTTGAATCGATTGTCCTCGCTCAGCCTTGTGGAAGATAAAAGCAACGTCGAATCTGAAGCATCGGAGGTCGACAAGTAAGCTATATTATCATTTTTTTTCTTTCATTTCATTCGTCTTTCGTCATTAAATCCTAAGTTTCATTGACGAAAATTCGGACTCGGCTACTGCTGCTGCGACTGGGGCTCAGGGGTACATTGGTCATCGACCTCACGTCATACGTGTTTACAGCAGCATAACGCGGCATTCTTATTTACATCGTATAAATCGCACGAAACGCGTCCCACTCATCTACGCTTTTAATTCCAAAACCTTCAGCTTAAGCTTGCTCAACGTATCGGACCTGAGCGTCGAGCAGATAGAGCCAACACCGAAAAAGCGAGAAAAAAGCATCGTTCTGTCGAGCAGCGAGGAGACGTCCCCCGACGTCGTTTACCTGGGCAAACGTCGCCGACAGTCTTGCGAGGAGGACGCCGACGACGAAAACGATGAGAGCCCCGAAAACGCCAGCAGCAGCTGCGGCCAGTACGACGAGGAGACGGACCTCAGCAAATTCGTCATGGGCTACTGGCGCAATTCCGAGGAGGAGGGGCAGCTCGGGCTCGATCTGCCGGATCGGCAGATCCTCGACGACGAGGATAACGTCGACGACGACGGCGACGACGAGGAGGAGGAGGAGGAGGAAGATCTCGATACCACCGCAGAAGTCACGCAGGAGACGTTTCTCACGGCTAGCGACGAGTGGCTGACCGACTCGCCGGTCAAAGTTCATCTGCCCTCTTGCAGCAGCAGTTGTTGCGCAGAAGAGCAGCCCAGCACCACCGAAAGGGCTATGAAGAGTAATTATTGTATACTTGCGAAGGAAAAAATGTTAGGATCGCGTTGACTCGTCATGTATTATATATTCCGCAGACGTTCCAGGACCAGCGCAAAACCGACTGACCGAGGGAGAGATCTTCGACAGCGAGACCGGCTTGCCGCGCCTCAAGCTGCTGCGCGATCACTTGCTGCGCGAGGGAAGATTGGAGGAGTCGGCGGTGCTGCGCATCGTCAAGCAGGGCGCCGAGCACTTCGCCCGCGAGCCCAACCTCATCAAAGTTCCCGCTCCCGTCACGAGTAAGCGACGAGAGTCCCTTTTGTTCCAAAGGATATATCTCAATTAAAGCCGGCATGTTTTTTGTATAGTTTGCGGCGACATTCACGGCCAGTACTTCGATCTCATGAGGCTCTTGGAGCTCGGCGGTTCGCCCACCGACACCACCTACCTGTTCCTCGGCGACTACGTCGATCGGGGCTGCTTCGGCATCGAGTGCGTCCTGTACCTCTGGTCGCTCAAGTGCTGCCACCCCGACACCTTCTTCTTGCTGCGCGGCAATCACGAGTGTCGCCACCTCACCGCGTACTTCACCTTCAAGCGCGAGTGCGAGGTCAAGTACTCGCTCCAGGTCTACGACGCCTGCATGCTGGCCTTCGACGCTCTGCCGCTGGCCGCCCTCATGAACGGCCAGTTCCTCTGCGTGCACGGCGGACTGTCGCCCGAGATCCTGAAAGTCGAGGACATCAATAAAATCGAGAGATTCAAGGAGCCGTCGTCGCACGGCGCCCTCTGCGATCTGCTCTGGTCCGATCCCGAGGAGCACTACGACGACGGAGCGCAGAAGGATTTTTACGCGTACAATTCGACGCGCGGCTGCTCGTATTACTACAGCTACGCGGCCGTGTGCGACTTTCTCGAGCGCAACGGCCTGCTGGGAGTGATAAGGGCTCACGAGGCGCAGGACGCCGGTTACAGGTTATACAGGGCGACGAGCAACAAGTTCCCGTCGCTCCTGACGCTGTTCAGCGCGCCGAATTATCTCGATGTCTATGGCAATAAGGTGCGCGAAGCTGGCACAACGCGATAGCTCCTCTTTTTCATTTTTTTATCGCAATTCTCGTTTGTTTCAGGCTGCCATACTGGTGTACTCGAACAACAATCTTAACATAAAGCAGTTCGACGCTATGCCGCATCCCTACTGGTTGCCCAATTTCAGCAACGTCTTCGAATGGTCCATACCGTTCGTTGGCGAGAAGGGTAAGAAGCAAAATCTTTTTTCGATATTATATTATTTGATTATAAGAAATTGAAAATTATTAAGAGTGATTGTTATTTTTTCAAAGTGACGGACATACTGCTCGCCGTACTGAACATCTGCTCTGAAGAGGAGATAAGTCAAGGCGAGGACGATTCCCTCAATGATTCACAAGGAATGTCGACTGCCAGTCGTAGGGACATAATAAAAAATAAAATTAAAGCCGTTGGAAAGATGTCGCGCAACTACTCCTTACTCAGGTATATTAAAAAAAAAGACAAAGAGACGGAAAAACATTCATTTTTTTTGTTTTTTTTTTTTTTTTATTCATTTATGTACAGGGAGGAGAGCGAAACGATCATGCAGTTGAAAGGCTTGTCACCCAATGGCTTGATGCCACCTGGAACACTGGCCGAGGGCAAGGAAGGCCTGAAACGAAGTGAGTTTTTTATGAACGAGCTCTATTTCTGCTTCATAACGTTCATAAATTTATTTTTTTTTTTTTCTTTTTTCGCAGCTCTAAGAAAACACCTGACGTTCGACGAAATCAAAAAGCTGGACGCGTCAAACGAGTGCATGCCACCCTTGCCGCCAGAGCTGAGCAGCAGTGCCTCGCGACAATTCCAGTCAAGAAAAAGTATTTAACGTTTATGTTATGATTAATGCGATTATAAAAAGCTGTATAGCTTTTTCTCAGTTGATCAATAAAAATAAAATTTTAAAATTTTACGCATAGTATTTTAACTTTATTAAAATACCGTCTGTCAAAGTTCCGAGAAAATAGTTTTTTTATGAGTTCGTTAATGTGTTTATTCGTAAGTGTCTTATTCAAACGAAATTTTCTTTACACTTATACTACTTATTATATTATTAATATCACTCATGCATATGGTATTCATTGCGATGAATGCGAAGTCTTAAGTGTGGAAATTAAAATTTTTATGTATTTTCAGTAATTATAACCTCCATATGTTTTTTTGCATTAAAATGCATTAATGACTAATGTATTTTTAGACACTATTATTGATTATTTTTTTCAACATTATTAATGTTGAGAATTTCTTGCAGGGCGCATTGCGCTTAACAGCTTTCTTCAATAATTATTTAAAAAAAGCGTTCTTTCATGAATTTGGTTTCAAACTATTATACGCATGTAAAAATGGATCATTTTTTCAGACACAGCATTTAAAAAATTGTTTAATGTTATTTATGGCTCCACCACTAGATGGCGAGTACCTTCATCTGTAAAACTGCAAGTGGTAAATCAAAAAATTTTTGATTTTACCTTCTACTAATGGTAACCCAAGCTCCATAAGTAACCCCAGGTAACCCCCCCCCCCTCGAAAAAATTTACACATCGTAATACAATATGTTTTGAATCTACGCGAAGGTATTACGCATGACTATTTTATCGTGTTTAGGCAAACTTTAAAAATTATGTACCCTGTGATTTGTTTTATTTGAAATTTTAACCGTATAAATAATTTATTACTCATAAATTTTTAAATTCTATATACAATTTTACGTAAGGTAAAGCGGGGGAATACGCCATAGCTAAGGAAACAATTGGAATATAAAAATAATGAATGTATGAAATCAAATCTTAAGCATTGAGGACAGTAAAAAACACGTTTATATATCATAAGAAAAACAAAATTATAACTTTATATTGTTATTTTAATAGTTATAACAAATTTAGCAACTTGGTTTCAAAGTGGCGTTTCCCAAGCATGCGGGGAAGGAGCCGCCCCGATTGGAGCAATATGTTCTTAATCTGAATGCAATGAAAAAAATGAAATACTAATTCATTTTCGGAATCTCCTAGCATACTATCATGGCCAAGCTTGCATAATGTATTGTCATTATCTAGATGTCGTTAACAATTCCCACTTAAACATTTCATTGAAAAATAAATGAATGTTTGCACATTGAACTTTACGAAAAATTTTCACAGCAGTGAAAAATCAGCTATTTTGTGTCGATGTAATCGGATTATCATAACGAAAATTCCAATAGGTCACTAAATCTAAATTTTCTTTCTTATAACGATAATATAGCAAAGTGGCATTTTCTCCGAACTGGCGTTTCCCCCCACTTTACCTTACACTAAAACTAAAATAAGTTTCAAGTCGTTTCATTTTTTATTCGTTTTCAATCCTCCATATAAACTAAAAAATGCAACTTTGCCACTAGTTTTAGGCTCTTGGGCCATAAAGTATTGTACGTAATTATGTGAATAAGCTTTTTAATCGAAACGAGGGGTCGCAGCACGAGCCGAAGACGAGTCGATCAACACCCGTTGCATAATAGTAATTTTCGATACAAGTGCCATAAGTAACACTTTTTGGCACGGCGTAGTTTAGGGCCCGAGCGCAGCGAGGGTCCTAATAGCTGGGCCGAAAAGTGTCCTCTATGGCCCGAGTATCGAACAACGTTTTATAGTACTGTGCAAAGTTCACATTTATGCCCCCTTTTCCGATGCATAAGTCGCACTTTCTGGTAACGCGAAGTGAGGTTAGCGCACGAGCGTATGCGAGTGTGATGCGAACGCAGCGGTGCCAGAATGTGCGACTTATGCCACCGAAAAGCGTGCCATAGATGTGAACTTATGCCACGCAGTGCTATAAATGTTATTTTAGAAATTTTACGGTCATTGGTAAGAGGTAATTTGAGTCTATCCTACATGTTCAATTGATTTTGTTCATATGTAAGCCAAAAAGCTCTGGGTACGCAAAGTGATATTTCGTGCTGAAAGTCTGAATGCACATGTACGAAAGTATTATTGTAGTAATAAAAGATTAACCATTGACTAAGAATTGTTTCATGGTTAATGGGTAAACAATGTGCACACAATGAATCTTTGACGATTATTTCGATATTTTAATATTTTAATGAATTATCTTCGTAATTGTTGTAACTGTAGCTCATAATTGTAAGTACATCTTTGACGATTATTTTGATTATACTTATTATAATCGAATCGTAAAACATTACAATGAATCGGTCACGTTGATATTGAAGTTTTGTTGTTGCTAATATATTATCATGAAAACAATACAATACTTTGCTGGAATCCAAACTTATTTATAAGTTATTTTCAATCACGTTAAAATTTAAGATTTTTCCCGTACAATCGAATACCAGAACTAAACTAAGCCCCGACACTCTTATTTTTATAAATAAAAGGCTATTTAAGAAAAAATGATAAAACCCAAGTACGTTAAATTGTAAAATTCAAACCTACTTTAATTCATAATTTATTTGAATAAATAAGTCAAGAATATAATGAAAAAAAATTTGATGTTTCAGCCACCGGTGTTTTTGATCAGTTCCGTATCCATTTGTATGTCATAGCTTATGATAACTTAACTAAAAATTGTTTTAAAAAGTTTCAAATTATAAAACGACAATATATAAGCTTAATTAAAACATTTTTTTTAAATTAATTTAATTGTGTTTTATTACCTAATCAACTACAAGGTTGAGATGAAAATGCGTGATCGTTGAAAAAGTGAGGATTTCAATTATAATATATCTATGTTTCTTCCTTTACTGATACGAGCTTATTTTTGATTTGTAATCTATAAAACAAACGTTAAGCGTGCTAATTGGCTAATATTTTTCATATAAATACGCATGGTGGTTATAATTCACTCATCAGTTGCAAACACTTGACAATTCGAACGATTTCAAAATGGCCAAGTTAATTTACGCGTAAGTATACATTTCTTTCAAACGTACATTATACGCATATAATTTTCAATGAGGTATATTTGTCACTAATAAAAATGATTAATAAAAACAAATCATTCTGAGGGCGCTTTGAACATACGTAGAAAAATGTTTATTGTCAAACTTTTAGGCTGTCTTCTGCAGACTATATTATAGAATCTATACAATTTAATAAAGTATGTTTTTTTACGTTTTTAGTTTCCTCGTTGTAGCGGTCTTGATGTTGAGCGAACTTTGCTCACCAGCTTTAGCTAGTGGTGGTTTTGGAAGCGAGACCTGGGGCTTGGACGAGTTCCACCGTGGTATGAGTAACTTTATGTCAGGACAAGGATTTGGAGTTATGCATGGTCTTGAAGGCCGTCCAATCAGTGGATAATAACTAAACTAAGCTATTTTAATGTATCGAGAACAGATTCAAATTTGTGTAATATTCAATATGTCCTTGCAATTAATAAAAGTATAACGGAAAAATATTGAAAATTTGGCCTTTTTTATTCTTTCAAATGACACAAAAAAAAAATAAAAATCAATCGTAATACCCAAGAATTAAGGAAATTAACTCAAAAACGACGTCGAATCCAATTCTGACAGAATTCTGTTGTCAGCTGGAATGATAATATTCTCAATATATTATCATATATTGATAATGATAATGATTGATTGATAATAGTGACGATTAAAAAAATAGCAAACTTGGATAGGACAGACGAGCGCTAAAAGTATGACTAGTTAATTTTTAATGTTCCTAAATTTTGCTAATTCATTCACGTTATTTATCGTACAGAATCACGTTTACCAGAAGCCGCACTCGGCTCACTACATAACTACGTCGTACTACCTCGACAGTCCAACAAAAGCTCGGCCGACGAAGAAGACGCCGCAAGCAGCCGCAACTACCACAGCGGCTATAACGACGACGAGTAGCCCTACCAGCAGCACAAGTAGTGCTTCTTACATAGAGAATGCAACGACGAGTACCAGCACTACGACAACGACGCCTACGATCGTCAAAACATCATTTCCGGAGTCATCGACGACGACCACTGGCTCTCCGCTGAGAACTGTCTCGGTCTTGACGATACCCGCGGCCTCGGAGAAGAACGGAATGTCCTGCGGACTACCGTCGCTCTTTCCGCGACCCAAGACGAGGATAGTCGGCGGCAATTAGGAGGCACCCTTCGGCAAGTGGCCCTTTTTCGGCTTCTCGAGCACGCACGGATGCGGCGGTGCCGTGCTCAACGAAAATCGGATCACCACCGCAGGACGCTGCGTCGACGAGTGAGTATACTTTTTGCACAATTCGTTGCTATGTTTTCGATTGCTCGTGGCAACTTCCAAAACGATCCCTTTCAGCTACAGCACACAAGTCATGTACACCAGCGAACTTAGATACTCGGACCACGAAAATGTGCAATCGATTAGTCGCATCCTTTACTGTGCAATATAAGTGGTGAAATCAACAAAACTCGAATAGGCACGGCGAAAATAAAAATTGTCGAGCATAAGGCTGATCGATCAACGACTCAAGCGGTACGGAGTGCCGGTGACTTGAATTCACGACAACGATTATCAGCGAGTACAAGCAATGAATCGGAATCACCTTCATCCTCTAGCGACCAACGGATGCACCGACTTATGAAAAGTGAAAAAAAAAAACGGTGAAAAGAAAGTGCCGCTGCGAGGAATAATCGACATTGGTCAAATCGATTTGCCATAGAAATGCGTTATTTACAATTTGATAAGTCAAAACGCGAAATTATCCCGTAAGTGGTTTCAAAATTCGTCTAGAGAGATTATGTTGATAAACCATTTGAAAAAACGCCCTTTTTAAACCTGCATTGAGAAAAAACATTCCAAAGAATTCGAATTTATTTTTTTTTTTTTCAATAATTTATTTACAATTGATACTGCTGAAATCTTATCAAATCGATTTGAGGGAGGGATAATTTCATTCATTTAAAACGCTATGATTGGTCCACCGTTTTCACGGCACGATTTGTAAATAATATTAAATGTAATCGAAGTTCGCTCAATTGAAACAAAAAAAATAAGCGTCCACGAAATTCTAATCGATAAAGATGGAATTAAACGGTTTATATGGTAAAAATATTCACTTTTCAGGATTACTGCTAAAAAATTTAGTGTGAGTTGATGATTGAATATGACTATTATGTAGTAAAATATTTTAAAATAATATTTTCATGCATGTTAAATTTTATTAAAAGCCTATACGGTTTAAAATAGACTCAAAGTCGCCATCAATACAGTTTCAACTCTTGTGATATATGCCAAAAAGTCATTTACAAAAAAGAGTAATCTCTAAAGCCAATGACATATCTGTATGTGATCTATGCTAAAAGTCATTCGCACAAAAGAGTCATCTTAAAATCCACATAGTGTCGTCATCAACTTATATTATACAGAGATCTATATTACACTCGGGTGCTGTGTTTTCAAAGTTTCCTCGGCTACGAAGTAATATCAAGCATCGATCAACACGTACCAAAGCGTCAAATTTCGTATTGTGTTGTGCGATACATAGGCGTGTGTTTACATTATTACTTGGGCGCTCGGCTCGAGCAACGGTTTTCGTTCGACGATTTTGGCGCCTTTTAGTCGTTCAGTTCACGTCGCGACATCGCAGAGTGATTGCAGGGAGATACAGTAACGAGTGCCGCGAGTGATTTCACGCGATAAAAAAAATACAACGATAAAAATGGCAATTAACTTTATAATCTCCGACGACGAATCCAACGCAAAACGGTGCGAAACGACCGACGGGTCTGACGCGAAACGGCGTAAAATCGCCGACGACGAATCCAGTGAAAAATTGAAGCATCTAGTAGAAAATACCAATTGGGAGGTCGAAGAGGAGCGACGCGAACTGCTCGAGCAACTCAATAGCTTGATCGGCGAATGGGTGGGTCCACTGCCGAATCTCCGAGAGGTGTTTCGAAAGGAGGAGATCGATCTGCTTCTCATCGAGTTCGCGCGGTCCTTTAGCCCCGCGCAGCTGGAAAAACTCGTCAAGTTCGTGATCGCGAGCGGCTACGAGGACGAGGGCTCGGACTCGCGGGGCCTGCGCACGACGCTGCTGCATCGCGTGGTCAAGCTCAACCATCCGCCGCTGTACCGCGACGAGCTGATCCGCGATCTGTTCAAGATCTACAACGAGTTCAAGATCAACTGCCTGGACGAGGAGACGGGCCTGACGCATCTCCACGTGGCCTGCATGTCGGGCCTGGACGACGTCGTGAAGGAGTTCCTCGAGCACGGCCAGGATCCCAACTGCTTCGTGGCGGCGACCGAGGACTCGCCGCTGCTGCTGGCACTGAAGCACGGCCGCAAGTCGGTGGCCGAGCTGCTGCTCAAGAGCGGCGCCCTGCCCAACATGGACGACAACGAGGGCGTGACGCCTCTGCACGTCATCTGCGAGAGCAACGAGGAGGCCAATCTGCCGGAGACGTTCTTCGAGATCAACGACGAGAAGAGGCAGGCGGTGCAGGTGAACGCCTGGAACGAGGAGGGCTGCACGCCGCTGCAGCTCGCCGTGACCTACCTCATGCCGCGGGTGGTCGCTCTGCTGCTCGACCGAGGCGCCGACATCGACAAGTTCACCTTCCCCGACGCGAGCGACTTGGTCGAGGCCTGCACGAGCAGGGACGACGAGTCGAGCCTGAGACTGGTCGCCGGCGCTCTGGCCGTCTGCGACGTCCTCGAGGCCCACGGATACGCGTTGAAGGCGAGCGACGCCCAGACGATCCTGGAGTTCTTCGCCGAGCACGAGCTCTTCAAGAGGACGGCCGACATCGCCGAGCGCTGGTACGACTGCGAGGAATTCGTCGCGTTGGCCGACAAGATCGCCATCAAGCCGAGCATGTCGCTCTACCTGCTGATCCGCATGCAGCCCGAGGAGCCCGAGCAGGTCGTCAGCTACCTCGAGTTCTGGCAGTTCGCGGAGAGGCTGAGCGGCGAGCTGCCGCAGCCCTGGCGCCACATGTGCGCGCTGCATCTCGCCAAGATGATCAGCAGGACGTTTTTCGAGAGGTGGGGCTTGGAGCCCTACAACCATATCGCGCCCTGCGATCCGAGCGCGCCGCGCGACGGTAATATGTTCCCACCAAGGGCTCATCATCATAAAATAGACAGTTCATAAATACACGCAATTATAATCCGGCAATAAATATATGAAGTGTATATTCGATGTTATAAAGAAAAAATTATTAACGCATTATTGATTATTTCAATAATTTATCAATAAAAACAGTGACATTTTTTTTTGAAAAAAAAAAAATCATGATGCTTATTCTTCAATGTAAACATTATCCTAGATTGCATAAATTTATGTCATGTACTTCATGAATATCTTACTAAGACTTTGTAGAAAAAAAATCAACGTATACCCTTTCTCACTTTATTAATAATGATAAACCATTGTAATTAATGTCCACTTATTTTATAATTCTGTTGTCGCTTTTTAAACTCGCTTTTCGTGCTCTAAATTATGTAACTTTATAGCTCTTTGACTCGCTCACTTTTTCATGTGAATTGAATTAAAATAAATTGGGTCCACGATAAATAAAATAAAAATTTGGAAAATCGATTTTTCTGAGTCTTTCAAACATCGTTTTAAATGAGACCAATCGACCACATCGAAATATGCTATGAGTGAAGGTATTCAGTTTTTCCAAGAAGACCATTTAAAAGTTAACATTTTTTACCCTAAAATTAAATTCCTAGTTAAAAATTCAAACGAAAGGATTTACAGAAACGTAAGAAATAAGTTTAACTTCTTCACCGCACTTTTTGACATGAGTAATCAATTTTAAACGTGACTTTACTGAAACTAGAAACACAGACGCGAATTGAATAAACAAATTAAATAAGAATTTTCAAGACCTAATTTTTTCACGAGTAACGTTAAAATCATAATAAATAAATGATCGCAGAAGCACGATGACTTATTCGAGATTAACCAATCTATCACTTTTCCAAATTTACAAATTTTACAAATTTCATTTCAGCTATATTTCGCATAGAGCCCTTGGGGTCAGACCGAGAAAACGAGTGACCGTCCGACCGCGGCCGAAACACGACCTGCTCCAATTTACGTCGACACACGTGGTCATACGCGCGCGTTGATATATGGAAATTCCGACTGAAAAAAGTGCAATATACAAAGCGCTTATAATGCACGCAAATTTATATGGTCTGTACGGTAGCGCGGCGCAGGCGCGCACCCCCCTCGAGACTCTCGCTCCAGCTTCAGCCAGAATGCAGTCTATTTGTCGGGAGTCTTCGGTGGTGCGGAGCGGCGAAGAGACAGTGGAAGACACAACGCAATACAACGCACCACTGCATGTCTGTCTGCCAGCCAGCGGCCAGACGATAACACAAGCGCTGCAAGCTGCTGCTGTGCAGAGCGAATTGCCTGTGTGTTCAGTGGCAATGTGACAGTCAGGAAGATGCCATACCGTCGGTGGAGTGAAAGTGTAACTCTCAGTCAAGCACTATCGTAGTATTACGTGGAGTCGGTAGAGAGAGAGACACTCGAAGAAATTTGGGGCGAGGACCTGCGTAACCTCGACTGAATCATATTTACAATTGAGTCACTATCAATTGCTACGACTCCATCGAGAATTGCAACACACAGTAGAGCTTACGTTATCATCGCCGCATGAAATTAAACTCGCCTGACACATCATCGATATCCGCGATATTATCTCCATAGCCGCACTGTACACTGTACTCTTCGTGCGTTTCCGTGTATATACACCTAGCAGAAGACGCGCACGCCTAAATGCAGCTAGTGTAGTGTAGTAGTGAGTGCCGTCGGCAGTAGTATTCGAATATATTGATAAGCGCGTCGTCGTCGTGTACTCGTGTGTATTATAGACAAAATATATATCTATATACTAGTGGCACCATACTACACACTAACGCACACGCGAGATTATGACGCGTCTCGTGGCCGCTACTCCAGTAGTGATTGCTTCGATTCAATTATTATTATTATCATCGCCGCCGCAGTCGACGATAGAGATCGACCGATCCATTAGAGCCTCGTGATTGCCTCCGATATAAATATTAGCGCGTTCGTATAGCAGACCGTGTGCGATGCCACTGCTCGCAGTAGCCGAGGAGGAATTCGTGCCATACAGTGCGTAGTTTTTATCCAAGTGTGTTAAGAGCGTGTGTGCTTGACCATGCTGAGTTTCGACTGATTTTTTTCTTGGTAAAATACTCTCTACCCTCTGTTGAGCAGGTACATTTGCGATTCTTCGATGACACAATATGTTACATTTTGATACGAGTTCTCATCTCTCTTGTGGTAAATTTTTTGTGATAGACAGGAAACATGTACGCCTTGCAAATGCAGACTGGTTGTCAGGGCGAGGGTGAGAACGAAGCCCAAACCGAGGCAAAGGTACAGATTGTAAATGAATGCAACGCAAAGTCGACCGTGCCAGACTGCAGCGGTTTTAACATTGTTCAGGCTACACAAGTAATATTTACTATTGTTTACTTAATTTTCATTATGATATGGTTTTACGATATTGAAATAAATTTTATATTTTTAGTATGGAGCGCTTGAACGAGTTCAAGAGCTGGTTGAGGCTGGCTACGATGTCAACGAGCCTGATGCAGAGACTGTTACTCTTCTGCACTGGGCTGCTATCAATAACAGAAAAGAAATTGTTAAATATTTCATAGCAAAAGGTGCTAAGGTCGATGCGATTGGAGGAGAGTTAGCTTCCACACCGTTGCATTGGGCTACAAGGTGGAGTTACCATTTATATTAGAAAATTTTTAATTAACTTTGTTCTAAGTTCATTGTGTTTCAGACAAGGCCACTTGGCAACTGTAGTCATCCTTATGAGAGCTGGAGCAGATCCTATGCTTAAAGATGCTGAAGGTAACTCCTGCATTCATTTGGCTGCTACTTTTGGACACACTGCCGTTGTTGCGTACCTTGTTGCTAAAGGTATCAACCCCAATACACCAGACAGAAGTGGAATGACACCTTTAATGTGGAGTGCTTACAAAGTCAAAAGGTACCTTTGCCTCTGAATAACCTTTAATTTTGCTCACATCCAGAAGCAGTTTTTAATGATTTTTAGTTTCCATTTGGTCTGCGTATATGTTTTTGTTTCAACCTATATGCTGTAGCTTTTGCACAAGAGTTGATTGTTCAGTGTTACCTCTGAGAAAATTAAAAACTGTTTAAAATAAGGCTAATAATTTTTTGTTAAGCTTTGATTATTTTCACAGCTTAGACCCCACGCGATTACTCCTAACATTGGGAGCCTCCCATAGTCTGACAGACAATATGCATGGAAATACTGCACTGCATTGGGCAATAATAGCAAAAAATGCCTCAGCCATCAGAACATTGGTCCAATTTGGAGCATCGCTTGATGTTCCAAATTTAAAAAATGAAACACCAATGAAGTTATTACAACCTCACATTGGATCAGCTTGGTTGGGACATAAATTTAGTAATGAAATTAGACAAAAACAAAATCCAACTCGTGTTTGGTGCCGTGATAAAGTGAGTAAGAAATACATTTGAATTTCTTTTTTTTTTTTTGAAAATCACTTCAAAATTACCAATTTTTTCAGAGAATTCGTTGGTACTGTATGATAGGTACACCTTTTATAGTATTTTATATGGTTGGAATGATTTTCCAAAGCGGCCTAGATTACTTGTTAAAGATAATCGCCTTTGTTGTTCTTTATCTTGCAATTTATGCTGCAAGCAATTATCTGTACGATGAGCGACTGTATTATGTGCTGCCGATGTCAATTTATTTAGCTACTAAGGTATCTTTTCCATTTAATCAATACCTGTTTTATAAATATCACCAATAAAAAATTTTTATAAAAAAACGAATTGTTTAAAATAGATGTGGATTTATGTTACTTGGATGTTCTGGCTTGGTATGCATGCATCATGGTACCTATGGCTCATGCTAGTAGGTGGTTCAGTTCCTTTATGGATTTGCTACATAAAGTCTTGGCGTGGAGATCCTGGAATTGTCAAGGGTACCCACGAAGATAAACTTAATGTAAGTAATTGAAAAGTGTAATTTAATTTCAAAATAATCAAAATGATTTCTTTTTTCAGTGTATTATAGAATTAGCTGAAAATGGTGGTTTTGATCATCAAATATTTTGCCATACTTGTTTAGTACGTAAGCCAATTCGATCAAAACATTGCTCGGCATGTGATGTTTGTGTAGCGAGATATGATCACCATTGCCCATGGGTGAATAATTGCATAGGTACATTAAAAGTTATTTTCATAACTTGAATTTTGAAAGAAATTACTATATCTGTCTATTTCAGGGGCTAAAAATCACAAATATTTTATTGGATTTTTAATGTCTCTCTTGGGCTTATGTCTTGTAGTTATGGCTGCCAGTATAAGATATTGGCAGTTTGAATGTTGGACCGATTTAACAGATACTCACTCTGCAGACAATTACTTGGTAGCAGCAGCAACCTGTGATGCTTGGATAATGTGGGTTACCGTCAATACATCTCTACACGCATTTTGGGTCGGTACCCTCTTAGCGTGTCAGTGTTATCAGGTAATTACAAAACTGAATTGCAAAGAAATATTGATCTCAATTTCATTGACTCAATTTTAACATTTTTCTCCTTTCTAGATCATGATATTAGGAATGACTACGAACGAACGTATCAATTCGGGACGTTACAAACATTTTGCCAACGGTAACCCATTCCACAGAGGCGCCTTACAAAATGCCGCAGACTTTTGCGAATGCGGCCTGTGTGGCTTTCAACCGAAACCCAGTGAAGATTGGCTACACAGTTACGACTTGAAACATAGTATAGAAAAGTTGCCTTTACTTTTACAAAAAGACAGTTATCAGTACGTTTAAATGATGAATAATCTAGCGCCAAAGTGGCGATTCTAGTGTTATAAATTTGAATGACGAGTTACGAAAAGTGTTTCCCAAATACCAAAACCAATTAGTGTATTTCGGATAACGAGAAAATGAGATGTTAACGGTTTTACTAATCTAGTCATCGAATACTGCGACATTAACTCAGTATTGTACTCGTTAAGATAATAACCATGATCATATCATGCTAATGATATCCTAGAAATAAGTTTTTTGCGTAAAATTGTGCCATTGCAATATTATTCAATGTTCAATGAAATAACTGCTTGGCCAGATTGTTTGTATTAACTTATTGATAATGTAAATAACGTAAAAAAAGCTTATTCTTCAAAGCAATTATATCTAAATAAACGGATTCTGATGTATTTTATGCGAACTATTGTACCGGCTCACAGCTTGAAATTCGTCATTTGACAGTTATGGAATGATGAAGATGTAACGATAAAATTGTATATTAATGTAATTGCCTTTGTAAAGCAATACTAGAAAGACTCGTGCTTTAAAAAGGTAATTTATTCGTAATTTTGTAGTATATTCTTGAAATGACTGAGACAAGACATAATGTTCATAAAATCTTTGCCTATAAATGAGTTTAATCTAAGGTAAATTATTGAAATCCGGTGAAAACTTTTAGTCAAAGATTTAACATTTATTATTAGTTAGTAAGGAGCTTTGTGTACTCTATTTAAATTAAGAATTGATACTTTCAAAAGTTATTATACTGCGAACAAAAAGTTTTTTTGTATTAAGTAATACTAAGTCTTCTAAAGGCATGATTATACTTGAATTAAGTATTTTATTATTTGTGAAAAATCATTTTGGAAAACTACCTTTTTATCCGAAAAAATTTTAATTTTAATAATTCTACAGTTAAATTTTTTTTACTTTGAACGATTGATCTACTCAAGAAAATGTAGATTGTAATTAATGATCATTCCGAAAAGTTTGAAAAAAGTCTATATGTATGCAATTCTTCTGCACTCTCTAAGTGTGAAACTTCTTCAGATTAATACAAAAGACGTGAAAAATCGTTTATTTTGCTTGAAATGTAATTTAATACGAGTATTACCAATTTCTACAAATATTGAGGTGTCATATTACGATAAAGTTAACCGAAATAAATATATTTCATTTTACTGTAATGATCAAGACAGATCTCTTTATAAACGTAGTAAAAACAACTGAAATAATGATCAAATTGTACTATTCTGTGATTTTTTAATATTGTAAGATTGGAAGCTCGCATGACTGGTTGCACAAGAATATTTAGTTTACCGTAATAACGATGATTTCATAATACAAGACAACAAAGACACCGATTAAAAATCATAACCCACTTTACGAGGTGAAAAAATGTACTATACTCAATATTTTACCGAGCGGATTGTAGTTGCTTTTTTGTAATTCATCTTTTACTACGTTGAAATTTCCAAGAAAATAAACTTGATAATAAAATCTGTACACTTGTAGAGCGTGTGAAGTTGAAATGTCACGTCATGCCATTTTTTGTGGTTTTTATGACTGTTTGAAAATTGCGTGAAAGGAAGAAAAATAAATAAAAATAAACACGAATTGATCGAGGCAAAAAGTGTCGAGTGCGGCTCGAAGTCGCATAAATATTGCTGCCATCGATAAGTAGTTTACTCGTTATCATTCATATCAGTTTTCTCTATGGATGTATACAAGCATCGTATCTATATAGAAAACAATACAATGATAATACTTGTTGTCTGATGCTCTTATTCTAAATTACCGTAAATAATAAAAAAATTAAGAATACTGCATAATATGGTTTTATACAGATTATAAAAAGAAATAAATAAAAATAGCTTTGAAAAATTCCAATGTATACTGCGTCGTATTGTTCGATGATGATCATACACCTTACGAACAATTTCACGTCGATTCTTTCTCTGATCTTTTGATAGTTGCGGTTATACAGCAGGATGTCTGTTTACGTTTTGTATTATACTTTTATCATTTTTAAATGGTTTTGAAAGTTTTCGATCAAGCTTATCATGGTTTCCGATCACGATGTCCAGTCCACAGATACACTGGACACTTCCCATGCGTCATCCATTCAGTCCGATTATTCGCAAAAGAACGGCCTCACGTCGCCTAACTGCGAAAAGGAGCCCAAATATTTAGGTAAAGTATCACACACGGATGAAATTGTCGTTTTTATGTAAAAAAAAAATACATTATGATCGCTTTCAAGGATGTTTCTGCGATGTGAAGTTCATTCCGTGCTCGGCGGTTAATTCGACTCTCAGTCCAACACAATTGACGAATAGTCAATGCCCTTGTCAACAAGATCAAAAAAACTCGTAAGGTTTATAATTATAATAATTGATTATCAGACACTTTTAAATAAAAATTAACATTGAGGCTAATTCACTGCGAAAAGAAATAATCCTTCTGTCCACAAGCATATCGAGAAGAAATCGTTGCAAAGTAATCCCAAATCACCTCGATTATCAAAAATCGAAAAGCCAGAAAAGGTCTGATATTGACTTAATTTTTACATTTTTATTGTTACATCTCCGATTGAACATTTTATTTTTAAATAAAAGAATCGGGACAGCGTGAGCGTCAAGATTCGGGATAGTGTAAATAATAAGAATCGGGACAGTCTAAACAACAAGAATCGGGATAGTATGAACACCAAAAATCGAGACAGTATGGGTAGCAAAAATCGGGACAACACGAAGAGCAAAATACCAGATGAACCATTCAAAGTTCAGGTTGACGCGCCGAACAACGAAGAGGCGGAAAAAGTGGAAATTTACTACTTCGATCACGGAAATTCTGCGTAGGCGCGATATCTTGCATTTTCTTTCCTCGACTCACTATCTGTGTAAAATCAATTTCCTGCACTATATAGCTATTATCACACGACCGACATGCCACCGGTGCTCAACACCGATAAGTACGCCGACAAAGGAAGCGCCGCCGCGACCAAATTCTGGGCCCGAATATTCGGCCTGCTTCACATCGGCACGTCCTTCGTGATCGCCTTCGTTCTGCAGCTGCTCCGTTTCGTCCTCTTCAGTCTCGTTCGTCCGCTCACGATCGGCGTGATACAGCTGCTGTCGGACTACTTTCTCAAGCCTCTGCTCACCATCATATTCAACGGCTTTCTGCAGCCGTTTTTGATACTCTTTTACAACATCGCCACCTCGTTTCGCGACTGCTGCGAGCCTCTGGCAGCCGCCGTAGGTTTCTACATCAAAGAGCTCGCCGTGCTGTTCAGGGCTTGTCGATTGGTCGAGGTGAATCAATACCCGTCGAGCTGCAACACGTGATTATCGACGTCGAAGTTAAGCGGGTATAAACATCGACATACGTGAAATGAAAACGCAATTCAGAGCTGTGATTCAACACCAGGTATATATTTGTTTGCTTTTTATCTTTTCTCCTTATAACTTTACAATATTTATTATCATTTTTTCTTTCTCTGCGCATTAATTTATTTTCACTTTTTTTGTTACTCGTTAACTGATTTGCCTTTTTTGTTTTGTTCATTTTAATTGTTTTTTTTTATACAGAATCAATCATCGGTTTTTTATCTTTTTATAATAATTTTTTTTTCATTAGCACTCTCACTCTCGTAGACTTTATCAGACAATCATTCTCATCATACCTTACACGTGCTTATACAGATTGTTTGTTTGTTGTTTTTCTTAAAAGTTGTTGCTTTCTTATAAGTATCTTAATCATTTGTTTTTTTTATGTATAATCGCTCGAGCTTGGTATTCTCTTTCGCCTAACATACATGTTTTTTTTTCTCTCACTCTCACAGAAAAATTATGTACAATTGTTATACTGCATTATTGACCATAACAAGCATACAAACAGACACGAGATCGTCGTCATTCATTCCACGCACGCACGCAGTTACACACACGCGCGCACAAAATTAAACAAAGGAACCTAATTACATTTTTTCATGTATAATAATATATTTATCCTTATAATCATCATTGACAACTCGTGTACAGTAGATTTCTTTAAACTCTTTTTTTTTCTTGCATCGTGATTAGCTATTTACAGGTACTACATTTGTATGTTGTGTTTTTTTCCTTCAATTCTGTTTCTTTACTTTATTTGTTTTTTTGTATCTTTCATAGAATTCTTTGTTCCTAGTAGAGAATTAGTTACTTTTTTTTTCTTAATGCGATGCTATCTTTCTCTCTTCTTATATTATAAATTACAGTATACAACAGTATTATTGATCACACTGTCTTCATCTTTTATTTACAGCGAGAAAAACACAGAGTCTCGACATCTGTCCGATGTTAAAAAGTGTATAGTAACAGCGCACGAAATCTCTCGCACGCGTCCCGCAAGTGAATTGGTTTTTCTTTTCTTTTTTTTTTGTGTTGTTGTTGTGTGTTTTTTCTCCGTTGAGGCAAATTTCGTCGGGGGGCAATCGACGAGATAAAAAGGCGGAGAACAAGGAGAGAAAGACAACATTCGTGGAGCATGTGTGTAAATGTAAGTGTATACGTATGCATGCGTGTCTGTCTGTCGGTGTATCATGTACGCGTATGTGTCCACGTGAATTGTATAGTGTCGAGGCTCGTGTGTCTTGTGTGTGGATATAAACATCTAATTTGAAGGAACTGCGGGCGGCAACGTCCAAGCGCCGCTCATCTCTCTCTCTGGGAACAATGACCCGAGAAGAGGAGGAGGAGGAGGAGTAGAGATCTATGTGCTGGACATCGTCGTCGTGGTAGCCTCGGACGTCGCCGCGCTACTACCACCGGCCGAAGTAATCGACGAGTTGGCTGCTGCTTGCTGCTGCTGTTGGTCCAGCTTGCCGCTCTGCTGCTGCTGCTGCTGCTGACCACCGCTACTACTATTGCTATTGTTCGAGGTAGCAGCATCGCTTGAACCTACTGAAAATGGCCCTGTTTAGATCAACGATACAGCCACCGAGGTAGCGGAAGAAGAAGGCGGAGCGGGAGGAGGACGCGGCTTGCTTACCGAGCAGAGCAGCCTCCAAGTCGTGGAGTATCTCCGTCTCCTTGGCGTCGATCAGGTTGAAGCGCTGATTGAGAAGACTGAGATGGGCGAAGACGCAGTTGAGGTGCACGTGCAGCCCGAGCTGCGTCACCTCGCGAAAGTGATTGTGGTAGATGTGCGCTATCACGTGGTAAAGCAGTCGCAGGATCTTGCGCACTATCGACTCGAACGAGCTGGGAAATTCGTTGGCTGTGAAAACACACACGCAGAAATGATTTTGATGAGTGTTTTTTTTATTTTTTATAAGATGTATGTAGTAAATAAAAACTGATGAAAGTTTTTTTTTTTTTTTTTATAAAATGCGAGTACGCGTACCATATTTAGTGGGAAATTGGGCCTCGTCGCTGACGGTCCTCTGCGTGAACGTCATGACGTAGTCGATATATTGAGGCGCCGCCACTTTTGTCTTTTTGCCCTTCTCGTCGAACCACAGATACGTCCTGCAGGCGAGACGAATAATTATATATATAGCCAACGAGCTCTCGAGATAAAAGAAAAGAACGATCCAAAAATGTTCGTTCAATTTACCTGAAGCCGGGCCCCGTCATGTCCGGGCAGCCGACCGGCGTGCAGAACTCCGATATCGCCCCGTAGAGCAGATTGATGTTCTCGAAGAGTGCGATGGTGTGCGAGGCGAGCCACTCGTTGTAATCGATGCCCGACGGCAGGTCGACGAGCACCTTCATGTCCACGTCGGACAGCTGTCGCTCGAGGGCAGCCTCCTCGAGATACAGTTTCGGATCTTCCGTTGTTCCCGCATCTTTTTCCTTTCGTCGGGCTTTTCTGCAAATGGATAGATCGAAGATCATTACGGATGCGGAATACACTTTCACGTATACGATAATTTCCAAATCAGCTCTATGATAATCATTAATATTATATGCATTAAAAAAGAAAAGAAGAAGAAAAATAAGGAAATCGTGTGAATAAGTGTGTAAAGAGAGGGTTTGTGTATATATATTACGTCGTTATGAAATAGGTAGGGCACTTGTTGGTGTAAAAAAAAGGTACTACGAGTTTGCCCAGAAATTCCAGAAAATCGGCGGTGGTCTCCGGGGTCGGCACCCAGGACCAGGGCTTGCTCGGCGACTTCACCTCGCCCTTGGAATTCTTCGAAGTTTTCGAGTCGTTCGAGGCTACCGAGGCTTCCGAAGCTGCCGATGCTACCGAGACGTGTGAATTACTCGAGTCTTCCAAGTCGGTCGGTCGGTCCGTCGAACCGTTCAGATTCACTTGTTTCAATTGGTCCTCCATAGTTCTTATTTATGATTTAATATTTACGTGCGACTTAACGAATGGCGATCAAGATTACGACTATTGCCATTATCTATAGTTCACACAAAAAATAAATAATAAATAAAAATAAAATGATAAAGTAATAGAAACCCAACATATCGTGCGGTGTGTATAAAATACGAGAGATGGAGATATGGAGAGAGAGACAGAGCCAGAGAGAAAGAGAGAAAGATCCTTTTTCAGTGGTTAACTTCTAATGTAGGGACGTTTATTTGTCTGTGTATGTATAATCACATCTATATGGTATTAAAATTATGCAACATGCACAGCATTTCAGTTTTCGTTCGTAACAAGCAATTATAATGAAAAAAAGTAGAGTCAACTAAGCACTAAACTATTTGCGGCAACATCAAAGCTTTTTTTTTTTTAATTTGAATTTTCTTCTATATTATATATTCAGCGCACACCCAGGCGCATTCCGTCACGGCGCATCGCATCTAAATATATACGATACAAGATATATCACATAACAAAGCGCATCAGCAAACATCGAGATTCAACTAAGTCTTGCTTGGAATTTTGTACTTTTTGTTTTTTTTTCATTCATTTTATTTAATGGTATATCATTTGAAGAGAAACTCACGCGACGAGCTCGCTGAAGGCGCGTATTTTTCGATGGCAGGTGTCGAGGAGCGATAAGCGCGACGAGCCGCCGCTGCCGCTGCAGCCGCTCGCCGCGTGCTGGTGATGTGGATGATGGCCGTGGCCGTGGACCGGCGTCGCTGGGGCCGACGCCGACGAGGACGACGAGCTGTGCGACGACAGGATCGTCCCCCGGCCGCCCGACGATCTCAGCATGATCGTCGTATTTTGTAATATAAGTCTCGCCTCGCTCTCTTACTTATTTTTCAATTTATTTCTTTTTTTCTTTCTTTCTCGCAATTATTTATCCTCGATTTCCTATGACAATGAGTGATATCGACTTTCTCTCTGTGTATATATCCCCGTTTTATCCTGTCTCTATGTACTTTGGTCTATGGTAATTATCGGCACGGTCCGGCAGAGACGCCGCTGGCGGCTGTAGTAGCTGCTGCTGCTGCTGCTTCTGCCTCAACGTGTCTGGACATCGTACATGCTATACATTAACTTGTGCGGCAGATCGAGCGAGGCGCACTGAAACTGTAAAATTTTGATGCTGCTCGAGTGACATGATGGATAAATAGACCTCGAAGAAAATCACCGCTTCCTTTTTCCGAGGTGTCAATGTTTAATTGGAAAAGTCTATTTTTTTGGTTTTCTAATCGACGATGCGAATAAAACAAGGAGAGACGAGAGAGATAGAGAAGCGTTGTACATATATAGGAAACGTTAACCGAGTATTTATGTAATACATTTGCCTGGCCTGCGAGTATGACCTTCGTGTACAGGCACGTTATCCCCAAACAATCGATACGTCAGCTTATTAACGCGTTGACCCGTAGGGATTATACGTGTGTGTGTGTGTAACGGGGGAGAGGCAGACATATAGTAGAGATCGAAAATCGTTGACTTCGTTAGTCAATTTTTCATATCGAAACATTATCTGACGGACGGCATAATGCCCGCGCGATCGAGTAATTGAAAACCACCGAACGAACGAACACTGACGATGATGACGACGATGACGATCATTGGCATATAAGAACGAAGCTTTTAATTAATCGATCGAGCCGAGTCCCTCGTTATCATCATCCCCGGAGACAAAGGCTATTTCTCTCTCTCTCTCTCTCGCGTCTCTCTCCGTCTTTCCAGGCACGCACACGCGAAACTTGATCACTGGCACGATCTGATGCTGGCTCGCAACAACAAAAAAGGGAAAACCGAGAGTATAGTATACACCAGGCGTCTTAACCTACAGCCCTTCTCACATCACTGTACTACTCTGCTTTATATTTGCCGCACGCACACGCGAATACACTCGCTAGAAACAAAACGGAGAGAGAGAAAAAAAAAGAAACAACAAACTCCCCGCAGACGACGCGTATAAAGAATTCACGCGCGGCATGTGTATACCGCCGCGAGCTACTCCGTTTCTCTCTGCTGGGAGGGCGATTTTTCTCTCTTTCTCTGCCTATCTATCTTTCTCTCGCGAGATCTCTCTCCCTTGTATTGTACTATTAACGATATATATGTATTCGACTTACTGGTAACTGGCGACGGCGCAAACTGAGGGCAAAACAGAAAATTTTTGAAACGAAATCGTGTGTGCGCGAGACGTCGCTCTCTCGCGAGCTTACATGTGTGTGTGTGTGTGTGTGTCTGTGTGTATCGTGGATTTAAACTTATACATGTGTGTTTGTATATATACGATCGTATCTCCCTCTTTCTCTCTCTCACTCTTGAACTGGGTCAATACCACCTAGCGCGCGAGCTTGCGAAAGCACAAAGTGTGCGACCTTCGAATCAGTGAGCTTTTATTTATACGCTGGGCACGCGCGCGCGCGCGCGCGAGCAAGTAAAAAGATGATCGATTTTTTTCGGGGGCAGGTTTTCATACGTCACATTGAGTGTAAAATGATTCTCCTACACAGGAGATGAGAGGCAAAGTTTTCCGATGAGAATAAACAACAACAGCAACAACAAACACAGAAGTTGAAGTAGTAGAGAAGAAACTCGCGAAAGAAAGCGCGACGAGACTACGGCGCATAGGAGAACGCGGCTTGCGCGCGCGAGAAGGAGAAGAGAGGAGACACGAGCACTCGCTTATACTTGCTGAATCTGTACTTGTGTGTGTGCGTGTGTGTGGTTGAAGCGGCGCGCGCATATCGTGTAAATATATATATGTGTATACACAACGATATATGTATATATGCGGAGGATCCGATCAGCTGTTTTCCAGCAGCAGTAGCAGCAGGAGAATATATATATGCCGCACGTACACCGTCAGCTGATACTGATGTGCGCACCACACGCGTAATGCATATACCGTACATATATTCTCGTGCGTATGGGCTTTGTACTCTTTGAATGTATGTGTTCTATACTGGCATATACTCCATATTAATACATGCTCCACAGAGTGAGTCTGCGGATAAATTGTATCGTATGCGTGTATTATATACATTTGAATTCGCGTGCCGGGCCCCCCCCCCTCCCACTATATATTATACTCCCTTTTTTCTTTCTACTCGTCTCCTTTTTTACTCCTCTCTTTTCTACTTGAATAATGCACTCGTGTGTGCGCACACGCATCGTATATAGTTACAATTCGTATATACATACGTAGCGGAGAATAGTATGCGCGAGAATTGCGACAATCAATGCGCGCATATATGTAACGTTGAATTCGGTACATACGTTATGTAGCTCTTTCTGCTCTCTCTCTTTATCTTTCTCTCTTTTCTGCTGCTGCCGCCGCCGCCGCTACGTGCACAAGTGCGCAGTACACGCCAAACGCTCTGCTGCTGTGTGCCCATACACCTGTGTGTGCTTTACTGCCTGTACAACTCCCTGTGTATGTATAAAGCTCCCTCTTTGACGTGAATTTCTCGTATTATTATAACGACGTGAAAATCTCAAAAAAAGCTCGTTTTATCGATTTCTTTCTCTCTCTCTATTTCGTTCTCAGTTTTCCTGCTGTGAGAAGAGCCTGCGGAGAATGCGATAACAGCGCCTTGGCGCCTCGTCGACTCTGTCTCTCTCTCTCTACACGACGTTTACTTCTTTTCCCATTGTATTATGGGGATAGTAGTCTAGCTTTGAGCTGAACTGTCTCTCTTTCTATTAAAGCCGATTTGTAACAAAGGTAGTATAGTTGCGATGCGAAGGACAAAGATGTGAAATGTATCGAATTTCGTTAGTTTAATTATGTGCAAAATGAATGAAAAATAGAGATTGTTATGAGAAATCAAAATGTGTGAATACGAGCGTGTTGTTGACTCTACCGAAGTTTTCGCATGTAATAATATGCGCGCACACACAAATTTCGCAAGTGTATTGTATACTCTTTTCATCGTCCTCTGTCTCTCTTTCATTCTTGTCGTGTAACGACGACGACGACGGTTAATTGTGACGCGAAAACAATACACACGGCCATTGTTGTTTATTATCGTTGCAGTGCACAACGCGACTACGACGGCGACGACCCCTGACTGCGCGCCTAAAGAGCGTCCGAAGAGAGACGCGCGAGCTTTTATCGAGCTTGCAAGCTCGCAGCCCACGCGAAATTGAATTGTTTAAGCAGGCGTGCGCTATTTATATTGGGTGTATCCGTTATATAGTATACATCGAATCGGCTTCGAGCGAGCCGAGGATAAATACATCCGCAGTGCGCTCGAAGGAACTGGAAAGAAGAAAATAGCCCCTACGCCGCGATAGCAGAGTAATATACCCGAGAAGAAGCATAGTAAGAAACCGATGGTGGATCGTTGCCAACTTACGTTGTACTACGGGGTGCATCTCTCTCTCTCTCTCTCTTTCTTTGCGCTACTGTGCACGCACACATTCACATGCACACACACACACACACACACACAAACGGCGCATTTATTATATCATAGGCCCGAACGCCGCGGAGAGAAGTCGTAATAAATCTACTCGCGTGGTGCGGATCTTTAGATCTGGCCCGCGCCGTGTGAGCGCGCCTCTATAGTGCGCAGTGCAGTGTGCATCTAGCCGTGGAAAAAGGGGCTTCGTGTTGCAGCAGTACAGCACACTACTTACTGCCCGTTTATGTACACGTTTGTGTGCGAGTCGGTGTGTCTACGTGCCCCGCACTACTGCCGAAAAAGGATTATATTATACCAGTCGCGCGGCCAAGATTTCCTTTTAACGGTATATACGTATATATTGCCACGAAAAAAAAAAAGAAAAGGTTCGCGTTCGCTCGTATGCCGCTGCTCGCCTTTTGCGAATTATATATTCTCTCTCTCTCTCTCTCTGTCTCTTTCTATACATATATATTGCGGAATTATGAGCGCGAAGACCCACTTTTTTCACTCGCGCACGTGTGTGTGTGTGTGTGTGTATGCTGTAAGCACATACATCATGTTACGTGTGAGAGTGTGTGCGTTGTCTTGCTGCACTGGACATCGACTCGATGTGTGCCATATTTTCGCTTACACACACACGCGCTAGTGTTCGCCATTCAGTGGAAAACAATGCGATAGATAGAAGAAGAGGTCGAAAAAAAAAGAAAAAATAATATAGATTATACATATAGTGAGCCAAATACAAAACATAAAGTCGCGCGTATAGTATGTACGTATAGCCGCCGATCGACCGATACCAGAGACGCTCGGTGGTACTGGAGCATCGATTTTTCTCCTTTCTCCTCCTCCTCCTCCACCAACGTCACCTCCTTCTTTCGTCTATATACACCACGTATATATATTATTTATTCTTGCTTCGACTTGCGTACCTACCTATACATACCTCGAGCGCGAGCTTAAGAGTTCCGCCCGTGTACTGTATGCACACGTATTGCACATATAAAAGAGAAGGAGAGAGAAAAATTTTATTGCAAGTTGATATCCGACGGTGAACATGCGTTATAGTATAGGTACGTGAGACGAGCTTGTGCGGCGCATTCGTATATATTTTTTTCGGACGAACGACGTACGCGAGCAACGGCAGCAACATAACGGGAAACGCGGAAAGTAGGGGGCTTAAATTTAATATCCCCGATAATGCGTATATGGCTTTCTCTGAGAGAGTAAGAGACTTGGCATTCGAGTTGTTTTATATACACACACGGGTGCGTACTTGTCGTTGTTACACATCGAGCAACAATGAGATTTACCTCGACCTTCCAAAGTTATTTCGAAGCAGGTAATACCCAGCCGGCCCGCGCTGCACAATGAAAATCCAGAACTGCGAAATACGTCATCGTAATTCCGCTTAAATGGCCGCCGCAACGACCCCGACGTACTGTATATGTAATACGTTTGTGTGCGCGGCACAAGTCAATGATGGCTGAAGAATATAAGCCACCGCCTTCGTCACCGCCGCAACGCGAGAAAGAGAAAACGAGAATTTTCCGCGCGCGGTACTGTGTTTTTTTTTCTTTTATGCTCTTAGAGATAAGAAAGGAGGAATAAAAAGAAGGAGAGCGTGTATACTAGGGTTTTATACATATATGTATAAAAAATATGCATGAAAAAATGTGCGACCCCGAGAGAGAGTCTGCCGCGCTTCAAAGGATCGAAAGAAAACGTAATTATATTTATTCAGCGTGTCTTTGCCGCGCTTGCTAAAATTAAAGATGCAACGCGAGCAAAAAGGATGTTGCGATCTGTTTTGTGCGAGCGCATGAGCATATTATAAGCGTGTACAGCGATGCTCGCGCCCGTGTCTCGGTGTCGTCGTCGTCGTCGTCGTCGTAGTCGTCGTCGTGGGCAGGCGTGTAACACGTCGCTTTAATTAAGTCGAGTGCTGCACCTCTTCTTGCAGCTATAGCTCGCTACTCGCAGCAAAGCCGAGCTTGGACGGCCGCGCGTCATACCGTCACACCGCTTCTATATTTCTCATTGCACTTCTCGGTCTTGTATTTATTATTATCATTATTATTACGATATAGAAGGTGCTCTTGCGCGCGCGCGATACGAAATGGTTCGATTTTCTTAACGGACGACGGAGTATCTAGGTGTGCTTGCTGCTGCTGCTGCTGCAAGGCCTCGCATTAATCGCGAAAAAAATTTGTATTATAGAAGGATGGAGAAAAAAAAACCCACGCCCGGTGCGCACAATGCGCGATACAATTTTGTAGCCCAGCAATTATAAAACTTCTACGTGTTGGTGTGTTGATTTTTTTTTCTCCTACCTACGTTTTCTTTTATTGTTACGATCTGTAACTGCGAGAGAAATGAGTAAAAATGTGGAAAAAGCTTATCGCGTTTCAGTGAGCTGTGTCGTACGTTTATGCGTTTTTATGCGCTTGATTAATTGACGATAATTGGCACTCGGGATTTATATACTTTTTAATTTTTTTTTTTTTATAAACTTATCCATAAAAATAGCTTCGCAATTTGATATTTGATGATATCTGAGAATTTCTATATCGTAATAATAAGCACAAAGTTATATACTGCGGATTGTTACAACGTAGTAAGGTATTTCCGCTGTCCATAAAACGTTACAGATATATATTGTATTATATGTGAAAAAAAAACGAAGAAATAATGATAATAAAGTCACGCACAGGCGATTCTCTCTCTCTCTCTCTCTCTCTCTGCTTATGATTGGTAATACGAGTATTGCGCGAAGAAAGAGAGCGAGACACATTGGAGCGATGAAAAAAAAAAGAAATAAAATAAAAAGAAAAAAAAAATGAATCTATAAAATAAAACTCGAAACGATGTTTATATAAACACACATTGAAACGATGGCTCTCACTCTATAATATAAGCACATATGATGGACTTGCGAGCGTAAGCTCGATTATTATTTTTTTTTTCGCGTTTCGTATATCGCTTTTCACCAAGTCATACATATTATATATACACTGAGAAAAAAAAATCATTGAAACAATGAAAATTTCATTGATTCAACGAAATCATTTAATTAAATACAATCTATGAAATAATTTCATCGAAACAATATTTTTTTTTTATTACATGAATGAAATTATTTTGTTTGAGTTATTAAATTATTAATCTATTGAATCAAATCAATCAATAAGATTAATTAAATATACATAGAAGTGATAAAATATTTCATCAAATATATTTTTTATTTATTTCACTTTAATAAATAGTTTTATTATTTCAATGAAATATTGTTTGAAAATAATGAAATATTATATAAAACTAATATTTCAGTTATTGATATCAACAAATGGTGTCTTAGGTTTAATCAAATATATTATAAAATAAATAAAATATTACATGAAATTGATGATTCAGTTGTTCAATCAATGAAATATTTCATTCAAATAAGGGAAAATTTGTCAAAACTAATGTGTAAATATGAAAAATTATTCATTTGTTCGATATATCATACTAAGGGTGAGTCCGAGTATACTGATGGCATTGCATGTGTTAATTAACTCCTGTACCTGTAATTAAACATTGCTTATACAGAATTTAAATATATTCATTACATATTTTTTGAAATTATAAGTTTTTTGCCTACCTACATCTAGAAACAATGTTACATTACATTCATTTACAAACGCACGCACGCAACTCATACTTATATACGCTCAAATACATTGGGGATAAAAGATGAGAGCTTTCTTATATAGCAATCAAAAATTTGTTCAGCCACTTGCGAGTTTTGAAATGCGCCATCTAGGAAGTCGGGTGAACTATAAAAAATAAATCGTTTCATTGATGCAACAAAATATCTAATTATTATAAAAAAATATTTCATTATATCAATAAATTAAAAATAATTTAATTGAAATAGTAAATAATTTAGGTTGATTAAATGAAGCGTTCAAAAAGTGCATTTTGGTACGTGATTTATTAAAAAAAATTATACTTTTGTAGTTATCAACTTACATTGGGATACTTTTAATTACCATATAGGTATACATCTTTGAGAATTACTTATAAAATGATCTATTGTCGGTTTATAATTGGAAAGGTTTTCTCTTTCAACAAAACAATAAGAGTTAGTTAACAACTGCACTTCGTAAGCCGATAAATGTTCATTATGATAAGTAATTTTTAATTCTTCACATATGAATGAAACTCGGTTTTCCTTACTTACTAAGATATGACAAATTTTTCCTAACACAGCTGGTACACAATCAGTTGTACCACTATTCATATAAATTACTGATTGTTTTTTGTACAAAGTACCATTCACTCTTACCCATGTAACTACTGAAGGATCAGCGTTGAGCCAATCTATGGGCACTTTTTTTTTGAACTTTGAGAAGTCTAATAAATTCTTGATTGAACTAACTTCTTGTGAACCTACTTCCAATCTCGACTCAAACCCTCGATTAATCAATAGCCTATAAGAGAGCTGCAATTGATGTTTTACAGATAAACTTAATTCAGGATTTACCCTTGAGGTCATTGAATTCGCTACTTCTTTAAAAAATTTGTGTTTGCCTTCAAAACGAATGGTAGAGAATTGATTNTTATGAAATATAACGTTATTGGGACAAGATATTTTTTTGGTTCAATGAAATATTTCATTAGAATATTTCAGAATTTCAATGAAATTAATATTATTCATTTAATAGTATCATTTGATCGAAAGAATCAAATATTTTGTTAATAGAACTAAATATTTTGTTCATTGTTCTTCCAACGAAATATTGAATTGTTTTTACATAAATTTCATTGCTTCAATTGATCATATTCATCAAACTAATAGTGTATTAAATATTAAATTAAATTTCATTAAATCAATGAAATTTTTTTCTCAGTGTACAGTGCGAGGGATCGTATTTATCGAAGCGCAAGTCGAAAGATTCGAGACGTCGAGTGATGTATGTCATCATTATTGGCTCTGTGGGGCGTCATTCGACGACGTCGTTGATCGATTGGAAGACTCAAAAAGGATAAGAGTCATAATGTATATGGCGTGGAAAGAAGACGCACACTGCTTAAGCGTGCCAGACGCGCCAGTTGCGAAAAATTTGTCAACATGACCAAGAATCGATAAATTTGTTTTATCCTATAAAAGTAGCTGATAACGTTCAGGGTTCTTTTCTGTTGCATGCCCGGTGAAGAAATACATCGCGCGTTCGGAGACGGAGAATTTCTGAGATAAGACACAGAATATAATAATGCCGCGTGCACGAATAGCGCACCTGCCGAAGCGCTCGTCCATTTTCTCCGATTGGCAGGTCGCGAGAGTCTTTCGGAGCAGAACACAATATGCGCGTGTATCGCGAAAAAAAGAAACAAGCAACAAGCAGGCAAGATTGTATAACAGCTCGTTGCACGTATACACGCGCATTGCTCGATAGAGCGAACGAGAGAGAGAGAAAAAAAAAGAGACGCGCTTTTATCGCCGCGTCTAATCACCCTCGATTTTCTCGAAGTAGAACAGCACCGCAGTAGCAGCATGGCAGCGATCGTTACGGAGGCGCTACTCCGCGAGCCGCGCGTGCACACACACACACACACACACACACAAGACCTTTGCACGCGTTTTAACGTTTTTACATATATACAATATATGACTAATGCGGCTATAAAACCGGATACATGGCACGTACGCGTATATGCACGCGCCGCAGAAGCAACAGCAGAGCAAGCTGCGTTCAGAAGTTTTTTCCTTTCTTGGCTGAGCTATAACGCTTGCTGCAGTGCTCGCTCGCTCGAGCTCTCTTCACGCCGCTACACTATTGCGGTACTTTATGTGGTACTGCAACGTATACAGTACTTTGCGCGTTCTCTCTCTCTCTCGCTCACTCTCTTAAACGCCTAACGCTGTAAACTTTTGCTTGACTATCGCGACGACGCGGCTCACTTTTCGGAGAGGCTTGCTTAATTTTTGCAATAACGAAAAAAAAAACTGTTGTGCCACACGCTGTGTGTCACGTATTTTTCGCGTTACACATGCACACGCGCACACTCGTATACCCGTTGCGTTGTGCGCACTAGTATGTTGTTGAGAAAACAATAAAAGCCTTACCTGCGTTTGAACAAAAAAGCCGTCAAGCAATGCGACAGAGTAGTGGCTGCTTTGCTCTCCTCGGGCATAATAGTTAAACACATATTATCTCGTTTTTGTAAGAGAGAGAGAGAAGAAGCTCGAGAGATGTGTGGTCAAGCGATAAATAATAAAATTTAATAACAATCGCCACCGCAGCGCGCGTCCGAGTTCGACGATATCACGAGCTGCGCAGCAACGGCAGCGGCATCGACATCGAGGACGTAAACACTGGACACCGGCCACTGGAACTGTTACACATAAATTCGTAACAACGATCTAGCATCTTTCTCTCGATTTCTCACAAGCTCCGATATAGATGAACCAACGTCGACAAACACATTATAGATTTAATATTTATTATAGACACACACGCGCACGACGACTGCGGCAAAACGCGCGCGCCTAATGAATTATTATGCCGTACTACACCGGGCACTATACTCTTATAGCTCCCTCGAGTATACGATGCTGGTACTCGTCGTCGCTTCAAGCTTTAATAATGTATAATGTGCGCTCGAACCATCAAAAACTAATAACTAGCGGTTTGAGAGCGTCCGCGTGTGTATAAGTATAATATATATGTGCCGGATTTTTTGCCGCACATCTTGATGGTTGCGTTGGCAATGAGAGAGAGAGACGCCGCCGACGACGACGTCGTCGTCGTCGTACTGGTGCGGCGGCACATTGAGGCGGCACCACTACTACTACTACTTACTACTACTACTACTACTACATACATAACTGCTGCCGCCGCCACCGCGCCAAGAAGAGGTGGTTTGCTGTGCAGTGTATGGAGAGGAGGAGTAAGTCGTGCATTGGAAAAAAAGAAATAAAACGAAATAAAAGAAAGAAAGAAAGGAAGGAAGGAAGAGTAGCAGTAGCAGCAGCAGCAGTAGTAGTATAAGTAGTAGTAGTATATCTATATATCGCTCGCAAGGAGGAAAGGAATGAAATAAAAGGAGAGCGCCGCCGCTGCAGCGACGAGCGTTGCAGTGATTTTTAAACTTATATATATACAGCGGCAGGAGACAGCCGCTTTACGCCAGCGAACGAGCGCGAGAGAGTTGTAAGCTCTCTGGCGCGATGGCAGATCGCTCGCGAGGTGGGAGCATTACATCAACCGCGAGCTCGCGCGGTATCTATATAGCGAGGCAACAAACGGTATATAGTTGCGCGGGAGTAAGTACGAGGCGAGCGAACGACGTGAACTTTCTTATGTATACAGAAAGAGAGCGAGAGAGATAGAGAAAGAAAGAGCAATTATCTTACTCGGGCTGGCGAAATTGTGTGAGAGCCAGCAGATGATGCGCCTCTCTCTCTCTCTCTCTCTTTTCATAAATAATTATATACATCTGCGTGTGCCATATCGTGAGATATCTCTCTTTCTCTCTGATTCACTGGCACGCTCAATCTCGTATACTCTGTGTGTGTGTGTGTGTGTGTGTGCTGAGTGTGTGATTTTTAATCTCGACTCTGACTGACCTGCTGCAAAAGCACATGACCGTGTCCTCGGCATCGAGCGACAGTGCCGAGGCCGTGACGGCCGACGTGGCGACGACACTCGTGGACGTCGTCGTCGCCGTCGTCGCCGCCGCCGACGACGAGGACGACGAGCTACTGTTGTCGATCGCCGAGTAGCGGAAAAATCTCCGACTCGTCAGGCTGGAGAACATCGTGTCGTTGTATACGTTGTCTCGACCGCGACCTTTTATTTTTTTCTTATATTATTTCAAGCACAGACACCCGCACAGCTGTTCTCGCGCGCGAGAATTTCCCGCGCCTACCAATTGGTATAAAAATAATACCATCTATGATATTTCGTTATAAAATTAGAATTAATATACAATGTACAAAGCGTCGAATATGTAACGTCGGCGTCGGCCGTGTTGTCTCGCACAGATGACTGACTGACGCATGTGAGGCAGCCAGGCAGCAGGCCTCGTCGCGGCAGCGGCGCTTATAAAACACACAGGCTTACATCGTATAAGTAACGCGTATATAACAGCAGTGCGCCACACGCGCAGCCCAACAATAAGTCTCGTGTATTATTATATATATACACACAATTACAATGTATATGTACGTACTTCTTCGTTCGCGACGCGCATGTATACAATAAAAAAAAAAACGGAGCGCACACCAATAAGCTCTACTCTTTTCTTTCTCTCTCTATCCCTTATCGGCTTTTATTATAAGCGCGTGTCGTCGTCGTCGTCGTCAGTCGCGCTTATCATCATCGCCGATGTTCCTTATCAGCTCTCGCCGTCTCTCGACGACTGTCCTCCTCCTCCTCCTCCTCCTACTCCTTTCCTCCTCCGATGACGGATGCGCGATTTTTATCGGCCGATACAGCGACGACGACGATGATCGAGTCGGGCCGCATCGGTGACTAATAATTTTTCCACCGCGATGCATCGTCCTTTTTCTGCCTCTTGTTTCGTATAGCACACGACCAAGAGAGAGAGAAAGAGAGAGACACACTTACATAGTTGTAGATCGGAAATCGGGAAATAATAATAAGCAAGGAGAGAAACCGATCTTCGGATCTTACGCGCGCAACTACCTATCTGTCTATCTATATACGATGGCAGTCGGCGCGTGCAAGGCGCAGACCCGCGCCGCTGGGGAACACTGACTGATTGCATTGCGGCGCGGCGGAGCGAGCGGCTTTCGTGCTCTCTCCAAAGAGAGCCGCAGCAAGTGCGCTTACTCGGAGGGGCAATACAGGCGCATGTATATAGGATGTATCACACAAAGGTATATAGACACGAAGACGACGACGACGACGATGTGCTGCTGGTATACTCTCCCACCCACTTGCGCTGAAGGCTCGACGCGGCTCTCTTGCGAATATATCGTCGTGTATATAGTAGCACCTATATACAAGTACTTATAGATATACATGTAGACAGTCTCGTCGATATAGGCATATAGATATATTATATATGTAGTCATCTCTGGGCGCAGGAATAGTCCGAAAAGGGCTTCTTCTTCATTTTCGTCGTCGTCGTCGTCGTCGTCTCTTGTCTCGCGCGCGGACTTTTGTAAGATATCCCTGCTTGATGAGCTAAAAAAAAAAAAAAAAGAAAAATAGTAGGTAGTCGTCGCGCTTTTTTGCGTATCGAGTTGCGGTGGCGGCGACTCTCGCAGACAGATAGACAGTCCATCCATCCACCCATTGCTACGGACGACAGACAGATATCTAATATAGCCCATTATACCAGCTACAGTATGTACGAATATAATCGCGAGAGGCAGCGAGAGATTCACGCTCGAGCGAGCAATAAAACGCTTGCTACGGAGAGGCGGCAGCAGCTGTTCGCGACGTTCGGCCCGATATATTTTTGGCCTCCCTTGTCGGAGCTTTAATACGCAGTTCTCTCCGCTGTATGCCCTGACTCATCGGGAACTCTTTTTTTTCATATACCTGTGTGCGTGTGTTACCTCTTTGTCTCTAAGCCTATATATCTGCGCGTAAGTTGCCCAAGCTCGAGCGGAGATATCAATTCGATAACGTCCAATGTTGTTTTGTTTGCACGGTGTACATACATACACCGAGTTTTACATCACCTGCTGGCGTTGACTGCTGTGCCTCTCTTTCGGCACGTTGTATATATATAATACACGCGAAACCGCGGAACGTTGAACTTTATAGATTTCATCGATATAAATAAAACCGCGCGCGCGCGTTCGCGAGCGAGCGAGCGTCGATTTTCTCTATCTGGCTTTTCTGCTCTATTTATAGACACCACACCGTGAAAGGTACATACACACGTACACCGACTGGTTTGAATGAGAGGGAAAGAGAGAGAGAGAGAGAGAGAGAGATAGAAAATGCCAAATGAAAGAAACGAGACGTCATTCGTTGGGATCTATTTTGCTAACGGAGAGTATTTCTCTCGTCGTCTCCTTTTTTGTTTTTCTTTCCTCTCTTCGGGGGCGCGTCTATCTGTCTATCTCGCGCTCGTTTTGCTGTGTAACTTTTATATTCTTTTGCTTAATGATAATTGTAAGTAGCTATATCGACGGACATGCGGGTGGAAGGTGTACGTAGGTACGGAGAAGTTGAAACCCTCGGACTGTTTCGACGGGGTCGACGGACGGTGGATGGCGCATCATTATTTTTCTTCGGCAGGTCGAATTCGTCTCGAACAACATTCCAAGTTTCTGGGCGTAGTATAGGGTATCGTCTTACTTTTATCGACTTTTTCGCGTAAAAATCGTGAAAATTGCTCGGTACTTTTCCTCTCCACCGTTTCCGCCCTCGCGAGGCTTGGGAAAAACAGATTCTTGCGCCGAGAAAAGTTGTCTCGCACACGCCAAGCCACCACCACCGCAACGGCAATCGGTGTATAATTGTCCGTGGAAGGATTTGTACGGAGCTTTTTAGTTGTTTTTTCCGTTATTTGTTGTTGTTTTTTTTTTTAAAAAGCACCCAAGTTACACGATAGCGACAGGTTTTGCCAGACGTCGCAAGTGCATTTCACATACGGAAAAAACACATCCGCACGCATACACTACAGGGGCTCTCTTTCTCTCGACCTCCTTTATCTTCTGACGAACTTTTTTTTTCTTTTTTTTTTTTTTACTTTTTTTGACAAAGACACGGCGCGCGGTGACAACGACCTCGCTGCTACTGCTGCTGCACACTTGCATAGAGCAGTTTGTGTATACATACATACGTTCTTTCTTTTTGGCAACACATGCGACAAGCGCGTGACAAAAGCAAGGAGAGAAAGAGATAGAGAGAAAGAAAAAAAAAACGAAACAGAGTTGAAGCGCGAGCTTAATCGCACGCGCGCTCGAGTTAATGCTCCGAGTTTACTACTATAGTCTCGTGTACGCGTGTATGGGCTAATGCGCAAAATAGACATGCTATTCGCACATATACATACTTGCAGTGCAGCAGGAGAGTCAATCGAGATGAGGTTATAGCGCGACACGCTGACAGTATGGTGTATACACGTACACCACTAGGTGTAAAGCGCACAGGACTCGGAGGACTTTGGAACTGGAGCAGTTCCTTTTAATATACCGGTGCGTTGCTGCGCTTTCGAAGAAGCCCGCGCGATTCTTTCATGAGAGAGAGAGACACACACACATGCGTTTCCATCTCTATACCTACACGCACTCCATACACACGAGGGTATACCCTCTATATATGCAAAACACACACGCGGCCTGGCGGAGCAGAGGGTATAGATGTATATCAACTGCACAAGTGCGCGCGTAATTATGTACGCGATGCGCGCGAAAAGATGCGCGCGGCCTGTACTGCAGTGCAATCGTCCAAGCCGTCATCGTCGTCTTTATAGTGCCAGCAGCAGTTAGCATCGAAGCGTTGAAAAACATTTTCTTACGTCGTTTTTATAGATGCATAAACAGACGCACATATACACGCGCGCGCGTAGTATACACACACAAGAGAGGAGAAGAGGAGCAAAAGACTCGGAAGCACGACGACGATATGTCACACTTATACATATATACACAAAAACAGGGGGGGATTACGCAACGAGCGGACATGAAAATAATCGTATCGTTGATGTGTGTATAGAGGTGTATGTGCTGCTGTGTGTATGTGTTATGTCTCTCTCTCTCTCTCTCTCTTTGCCGCTGCTGCTGCTGCTGCTACTGCTTCAGTATGTATATTCGTGTAATGTATAGGTATATGCTTATGCGACGACTGTGTGTATCACGTATATGTTACACCATTCGCCACGACGATGGCGCATAGTACTTTGGAGAAGAAAAAGGCACGAGAAAGAGAGAGAGAAGGAAGAAAGAAAGAGAATGTTACATGTATAAATGATGAAAGTGAAAAAATGGGTAAAAAAAGAAAAAAGATGCGTTGAAACTATTTTTTTTTTTTTTTTTGCATGAAAGAGAGAGAGGGAGAGAGGTCTGTTGAGAGAAAGAAGAGAGGTATACGAGAGACGAAGCACGAAAACTCACCCCATAAACCAGTCGACGGTGTCGCGGAGATACTCGGGTAGTTTGTCCAGCTTGGCTGCTTTGTGTGGCGCGCGAGTGAGGAGGATAGATAGCGCGGGGGGCCCCTACTATGTTGCGAGCCACCGCGCTGCCTGACCTCGTCGTCGTCGTCGTCGTCAACGCTGCTGCGTGCCAACCGAACTCCCCTTCGTCTTCTTCGTCGCCGTCGTCGTCCTCGTCTTCCTCAACGTAGCGATCCACGTTGATTTCGGAGACTTGTTTCTCTCGGGTACACTCTCGACGGCACTGCGAGTTCACTACTACTGCCGATGAACTACCTACGAAACTATCAGCGGCAGCGGCAGTGCCGGAGCGAAGAACGAGTCCGAGTCCGAGACGTCGTCGTCTTCGTCGCCGCCGCAACAGCAGCGAGGCACCAAAGCTCGATCCGGCTGCACACGGGCTTCTCTCTTCTCTCTCTCTCTCTCTCTCGCTCGTTTCTTCTGCTACGATTGCAACACCAGCGGTAGCATGAGGCAGTAGAGTAGCACGTATATGTATATATACACTGGCACACACGCGCGACACGAGAGACTCGCAATATATACGAACGCACTAAAAACTGCACGAGCTGTAACTTAGATATCTACGGTTGCAGCTCCAAACTCCGTGTGTGTGTGTGTGTACGTATGAAACGTCGTCTGCACGACCTAACGCTGATCCGCGGATCGACTATATAACAGCATCCTACTCCTCGCTCGAGACGCTGCTGCTGCTGCTGCTGGCCTCGTCTCGTCTTTGTTGCTGACGACACAATGCGCACTAAGAATTAAATGCTTCTTTTGCGTAATAGGCGCCTCTCTATGTGTGTGCGACGACGACGACGATGATGTTGGTGTGCAGAGCTGCAGCAGTGGCAGCACAGCTGATCGCGTCGACGAGCGAGCCACTGCATGCGCGTCTCGATATACGATACAACGCGCGCACACGCACACAGACACACACACAAGCGCGAGATTCTTCTTCGTTGCTCTCTCAGCGAGGATGACTCGCTCCGAAGACACACGCTACATGGCAGCAGTAGCACATGTATTTGTAATGCCCAGCGGGGAGAGAGAGAGAGAGTATAATTGTCGTTCACAGGTATACAACAACAACAACAACAACAACCGCGAGGTCGCAAGCGCGAGTTTCAGGAATTAGAGGAGATGCGAGCTGCGCTGATGACGATGAAACAACGAGTCAGCCACTGAACGCACACGCGATGCTGCTCGCTGCGCTAGACACTCTATCTCGATTCGAGCAATAAATATCTCTATACGACCATACCTATGTATGTATACACACACGGACGCGCGCGCGCGCACGTTGTTGCTGATATATATCACGAGCTGCTGCTCTCGCGCATTCGCATTTCGCGGCTACACAATTTTCAGCGAGTTGCGAGAGATATTTAAATTTTCTATCGGAACACAAACGGAGTTCGTTAGTTACGCGAGTTATCGATCTCTCACTCGTTTCAATATGTACAATTAATTATCTTCCACGAGCTGTAGTAGTATATATCGGTGCGTGTGTCGACGACGCTCTGTTGCTGCTGCTGCTGATGATGCGCCATGCATGGCTCGCGACGCGCGCACAACAACACACATACGCACTCTGCCACTGTGTAGCGAGACTGCGTGAGCAGTTTCTACATTACACTGGCCAGTCCGCGGCCGCTGCTGCAAAAGGGGAGCTGCTTTTGCTTAACTTGCGGCCGCACGCACATATGAATACGCGTATATACATGAACAAGATCAGAGCGCCAGTGCTGCGAAATTCACACACTGCACCGCAGCCGTCACATAAGTGTGTGTGTGTTCGCTTTTATGCGAATCTGCAATTGCGCGCAGGTGTAGCTTGGACTTGGCTGCGCAAATCCACGTTCCTTAAATTTCGCGTGCCGATTTCATACACTATCTTAGCCACACACACACAATTTGCGGACGTTCCGTATGTGGGTTCCTTCTGTTCAGGTTTGCATTCTCTGCGATATCTGCATTATCGTTCATCGAGCGTTTCTGCTGCTCCGCGGGTATAGAAATTGGTTGAAACTCCACTAGGCGGCGATTTCGGTCGGACTTGTCGTTAAAAAATAAAAGTTCAGCTTTTAATTTAAAATTGATTGATAATATAAAGATTTATCGATTATGTTAAAATAAAAGTAATACCCGGAAAAAATCTTATGAAACTGAACAATTTCCATTTTTAAAATTAATTTATATGACGTAATCAAAAATCTTACAGTTAAGTTCATAGTATTAATGAACAATATTATTTTACTTTTACATTTTCGTGGAATGGCCGTAAAATGTGATAACTCTTGATCAGGTCGAAAAAACAATTCAAAACATTCGAACCAATTCAAAAAACAATCATGAATAAGGGTTTTTGCATCTAAAAGTTGGAATTTCTTGCATAACTTTAAAGATCTACACTGCCGTTCAATCACTTTTTCCATACCTGATAGAATAGTGAGTTAACTTCAAAGTTTTATAACTCAGCCAATATAGGTCGTATCAAGATTTTGAAACTGCCATTTGGAAGATCTTTTCAAGCCCTTTCTAACCATGTATATTTGTTTTAGGATTATTCATTTTTTAACTAATTGTCGTTAACAATTAACAAGTCGAAACAAAAAGTCTTTCTGGTCGTTGCTATTTCTGCTGTCAATTTAGTAAAAAGGCTCGCAGAAACACTCTGAGCCCATAGATTTGTAGGTTTTTTCAAGACCTTTATATCCTTTTTTTAACACGAGTGCTACGGGCTTTATTCACAAAGATACACCTTGCATTGCAAAACGACACTTTTTTTTCCTTCGTGTGTACACGGTTTTGTGAACGAGATGGAAAAACATTTTATTTACAAAAAAGTTTCGTTTTTATGAGTAAAATAAGAAAAAAGTACTATGGATTGGTTTTTTAGAAATTTTATTTTTTTCATTTTTCTGGATTTTCGAATCGATTTCGATTTTCTTCTTACTAAACTGACAGCAGAAATAGCAAAGACCAGAAAGACTTTTTGTTTCAACTTGTTAATTGTTAACGACAATTAGTTAAAAAAAGAATAATCGTAATAATAATATACATCGTTAGAAAGGGCTTAAAAATACCTTTCAAATGACAGTTTCAAAATCTTAATAAGACCTTTATTGGCTGAGTTATAAAACTTTGAAGTTAACTCACTTTTCGTTCAGGTATGGCAAAAGTGATTGAACGGCAGTGAATTTTGAAATGAGGACAATTTATTTTTTATTAGCAATATATACAAAAAAAAAAAAATAGAAACATTTCGATAATCTTTATTGTTGTATCAACAGCGATTCTTTCATCCTGATTCGTTTCAGCGTATTACGATACTTGATACTCTTAGATGTCTTCGTAACTATATCCGCGAGATGAAATGGTTTGGATATTTTGACGTTGCTTTGACACGATAATACTCACGGGATGGGATGTAAAAGCAACAAAATACGCGTTTGCAAAAAAATCATCAAAATATCAATAGCATATAAAGTGCATAACATAAATGATTTTCGAGCTTTACAAAATGTTACATTTTTTTCCTCTTATTTTTCAATAAATAAAAAATGAAGCACTAATGCCAGCTCTTCATACGTTCCGATGTACAAAAAGTCAATGAGAAATACGATACTCAACGTATGTTTGGTAAAAATAAGTTGTAATGTAAATAACATACTGAAATGAGTTTTAATTTCGTTAGCTGAATTTTTTTCGTTCAAGAACTTAAAATAATTGTGAGCTTTAGTTTGTTTCATAAAAAGCTCGACTAACTATTAAGTATGATAAATATTGTAACATTATTTGTAACGCTCAATAACTGTTAGATAAATTTCCTGCATTGGAAAAAGACTTTAGAAATATACTGCAGCACATTTTGAACGAACTTTAAAAATAATGACGTTGACTGACGTTAACTAAAACCCGTTGAAAATTTCGAACTGATATTAGAAAAGTAAACGATATATACACGGTTTATATATTTTCAACAATGTGATTTTTCTACTATAAAATTAAACGTCATACGAATTTACGAAAATTAGAGTCATGAATTAAAAATATTTCTTTGGCGCATCTTTGCAAATTCTAAGCATCCCAACACAATGCAAGTGGAGCGATCCAATAAAACAAATTTGTAAATTTGTTTTATTGCCCAGTGCGCTTATCTGCACTCGCAAATCTGAGCACACTAAAATATACCTCGCGAATGTCCCTTTATGCTTCGCGATTTTAAACAATGTCTCGCATATAGCCCGTATATGAAAAGAACATGCGAACGAGCGATTGTTTGCCGTGCAACAAAGGACACTAGGACCCGTACTCGTAGTACTTCAATCAAACCAATGTTCAATTAAATCGACGTAACTACACATGCACTCGTCGTCGTCGTCTCGGACAAAGTGTATAACAGCCAACGGAACGCTAAAAGCTATGAATGATGATTGTGCGCGACGGCGAGGAGCTTTTTGAGCAATAAATTCATTGTTGTTGACGGGTGACTTTTCCAAGTTTACTGTCAGTGACAATTTCCATCAACTTATCATTATTATATGGAAATAATAAGTGCCGCTGCATCAGAAGTTATATCGAAGTGCGTACGGATTTTCTGCCTCGAGTCGTCGCGCATAGTCGTGAAAGTTACCTTATACCATCCATAAAAGCTCAGTCGTACCTATTGTGTGTATACAGTTCGAATTCGTTATTATAAAATTAATAACTTGCACCTATACTTTAAAAGACGTCGGTACTTTTTGATATTTCTCTGTGAATGCACATCAGTCATGAATTAATAAACTTTTTGAAGGACTGTAACATTTAACTGTAAGTTAAATGAATATAAAACGTTGCTGCGCTGCTTAGCACGTTCGAGCGAATTAATGTAATCTAACGCTTTTATTTCAGCACTGTTCATTGTTTTCAAACCTTGAATTTTCATAATCTTATACCGTTCGAAGCTATAAAGTTTAATTATTATTTACACAATACAAATAGAACAAAGACATCAGCGAAATTCACTCTCGATTAAAATGTTCACCATTATAGAACAAAGCATAATTTTTTCTCGTTCGGAATTAATTAAGTACGAAACTATAATAATGGAACTGACAATACTTTAACGTATTGACTTTGTCAGGTAAGTCTAGTTTTTGAAATATGATTTCAACACCAGATCGAAATATCCCCACGAAAACGACATTCCCGGACGACACGCAATTACTTTAGACAGGTCAGTAATGCATTTGATGGAGTTTAAGCATCCAAAGATGACGATAATCCATCGTTACAGGTTGACATCACTCTAATATGTATGGAATATCGTCGTAACGAGGTAAACTCTCAGATATCTCGTCGACGATCGAGCTTTGAATTATCCCACTGTTTGATCTACGAATGCACATTGGATTAAAGGGATGAGTCGAATGCGATTATTATTATAATGTTGGAGTTGATTGATTTTGGCAAGGGCAAAGGAGTACATTGATTGAACCCTATTTGTTCTCTTGAACAAGAAAACTTTTATTTAACACAAACTTTACTTCACTGTGCACTCTGAACTTCAAAAGAATAAATAAACGACAAATGTCGAACTCCCAGAATGTAAGAAAGGAAACAAAGGTATAATCGAAATTCGCAAGATGCGCTCTGTTCATCTAAAAGTGGGTCGCGATAGAGTGATATCGGCAGAGGCACGCGTGTGCTCGTGCGGTGGGCAGATATATAGACTCGTGCGTGATAGTGTCGCACTGTCGCTTTGTCCGGCACAGGCTATAGTCTATATACTATATAGATATATAGTGGGTATACCCACTCATACACTCGCACATACGGCTCACACAGACTCTGGCTGATACACGGCCATCTATGCATCGCCGACATATAAAATTATTAATCGAGCGTGTACGTAGAGCTAAGGAGCCAAGCTAGACCGCGGAGAGCTTCGATCTCGAACTCATTCGGTGTAACCGCGCGCGTCGCAACAAACTGCAAGACGCCGAAAGCGATTACAGCTAACCAGATATTGCAGCAGCAGCAGATGAGCAGCAGTGTATGGGATGCCAGCAAACACGCTATCTCTGACATTTTGGAAAATAAGGACTTTGAAAGTAAAGTGAGACGAAGAGGAGCAAGAAGAGAAGAGGAGAAATCCGATTTACTCGGAGTTTTAATAATAAAATTTATTAATGAACAGCGAACTCCGTGAATTACATCGATCGATTTACGTTCTGTGTCTTGGGAAGTTGCGTAGATTAGACTGATGAAGTTTTTAGAAATAACTTTATAATAAAATTGATCTAGTGGAAAATGTTTAGGCAAAACATTTGTACATACACGATACACAATTCTTCATTAATTTATGTAAATGTAAATGAAATATGATTACTTGATGTAGATATATTTTTCTGCCGACTACATGCTTTTTTTCATAATTTCGCTATAATTTTACTTCTAACAGCAGCTTATTAATTTTCAAAAATGAATATTTTTTTTGTAAGAAAATGTAAAAATTAATATTGTAGAACTCGTTTTGTGCAATAACAAGATCTGTCGAGATCATAAGTGTCATGTTCGATTATGAACTTTTTGATTCCTTCATTTCGAAAGGTATAAGTAAAAAATTTGTAATATTTATGTTATTGTGTCCTTAAAATGTGGATCAATTTACTATATAGCAGCAAATTTGTTGGTCCCTTGAGACTCAAACGAAGATTCGTCCTGATTTTAAAGACGTTCCGTTAAAAATTAAATTTTGATTTCGCTTTAATGCACTCTGAAGTTAGGTTGATCATAGATCGGTTATTCGTCTGCTAGAGCGATTATCTGACATCGTCGTGCGCACTAACCAATTATTGGTTAGTTAATCGCATCGTATCAGATTATTCATGATATCCTATTTTCATCATTACAAGTTCATCATTTGTGATTTTTCCGATGTAGCTTCGTTAGAATTTGTTTTACTCGAAAAAAATATATATTTTTTTTTATTACATCGACGATGCCCTAATCGACAGTAAATAAGCAATAAATTATTTTCGATCATCTTGCAGATAAATAAATATTCGAAAAAAGAAAAACATACACGATGGAGCCAGATACCATCGGTGACACCGTCAAGCGCAAAAAAAGACGAAGTTATTACTCCGAGCTCGTTACCGGTGAGGTGCTCATATTCATTAAAACGTTACGTGCTACTAGGCACGAGACGTACATGATTTTTTTTTAATTTGAATAAAACATTTTTGCATTCGTGTAAATATAACAATTACAACAACGACAGGTGCACGCAGTCACGGCGATGGGACAAACGAGGCGATGGCGTCGATGTTCGCTTATGCGGGCCCGGAAAAAACAGCCTGGAACGTCTTTAAAAAGGCCGCCTCGCCGATGGTCAATTTGACGTCGAGACGCGTCACCGGTGGCTTGGCGCCCGATCCCAGCCGATGGCTGACTTTTCCCCAGGATCCCTCGACCGTTAGTCGATCGAAGAATAATCGTCACGAAGCTCACTCATGCATGATTTTTACACTCTCCAGACATTCCCCGTGCAAAGCCTCAATCCAAAAGTACAAATGACCATCGAGGCCGAGCCTCGCCACCTGGTGCTGAACGTCGAGCGCGAACGGCGCCGTCGACAGTACGAACACTTCAAGCTCGCGCGCATATTGGACGAGAAAGGCATGCAGATCGAGGACATCATTCGCGACAGCTATCTGGGCCTCGAGCTGTTCGACGACGAGGAGTACGACTGCCGTACGCCCCAAGAGTGGCTGCGATTGGGACAGATCGACGGCAAGCAGTATCCGCTTCCGGCCGAGGCTCTTCTACCTTTGTCCAGCGAGGACGAGGCCGTTGCCGACGAGCATCGCCAGGCCTCGTACGATTGGCAATTGGTCGCCGTCGAGGCTTACGAGCCCGACACGAGGCTCTGGAGCTTGAAGATCTTGTGCGAGAAGCCGCGATACTATCGACTGCCGCGCATCTATCTGCGCTTTCTCGCCGAGGATCCGCGCGTGTTCGCTTCGAGGGTCGAGGCGGCGTTGCTCGCGCGAATCGACGCCGAGCTCGAGATACTGTACAATTTGCAGCTCGACTGCACTAGTCTGGACGAGATGCAGGCCATGAGTCCCGACGACGAAACGGCGATATTAGAGCGACTGGCAGATAGCAGTGGGTACTCGCACGAGGCGATGGGAGAAAGAGCTTCGATGGTAAATTTTAATTTTTTTTCTTTGGCGTAAAGTTAAAATATAAAATGAATAAATCCCGATTAAACAGGCGATGAAGGAGGTCGATCGTAATTACCGACGAACCATGTGCGACCTGATCTATCGCGATTCATTCAAAAGCGAGCACCCGAACTTTCGTCCCGAGCCCGAGCAATCTTATTGCAAAGCCATCGTCATCAAGAGAATTCCGCATTTCAACGTACGTACATATATATGGCCCTCATCGCTCATAACATACGAGACGTACTATACGCGAAATCGATAGTCAAACGTTCCGTGCACTGATCGTCTCCATTTGCATACAGCGGGTCAAAGAGCTTTACCACTGGACGACCCTCTATGTTTACCCGGAAGTCTATCAAGCTCTGCTGCTCATACTCGACGAGTGTCGCAACGTCAGCGCTAAATCTCTCTTCGACGTCGACGACGAGCCCGTCGCCGTAGCAGCTGATTCAGCAGCAGCAGCGATGGAGGAAACAACGAACGTCGCGGCGGCGGCAGCCCTGCCTTTGGAGGCGTACGAGGCCAAACAGTTGGAGCGCACCCGCGAGACGATCGATTATCTGACCCGGGACTGGATCAACAATACGGTGCAGATACTGGAGGATCGAGTCGGGGCCTGTGGCAAGGGCTGGTTCGATCTCAATCAGAGCCATCACGACGTTTACGAGTTCATGAAGCTCAAACGATTGATGGAGCTCGTCAAGCAGTGCATGGAGGTGACGACGAGTCGTCGACACTTTTTTAGGAAATATTTTTGGAAATTTTCATTTTTTATCGCTATCGACTCGAAAACAGACGGCCCTGCAAACGCTGATCGACGCCTCGTCCCTGCGATACGTCACGAGTCTGGAATCGCCGACTCTGTGCCTGCAGCACCTCAACGACGAGTCTCACGCTTGGGAGGAGGCTGATCTGAAAAGCCCGCGGCTCACCTCGGATTACCCCGCGATATTCGAAATCGAGCTCTACATGGACAAGGACAAGCCCCATTACACCACGGATTTGGATTTGTTTAGAGTAAGCGTGTAAACGCACACACACACACACAGCCCTTGGGGCAATTTATATCGCGTGATCCCGTGTAAATTGAAAAAAATGCCATCGATCAACAAGCACAACAACAACAACAACAACAGCAACATCTCTTTCTCCCTTTCCTCCTCCCCTGGGCAGGAAAAATTGAGCGGCATTTATTCGAACGCCCTCAAGCTGTGCCAATCCATCCGCCAAGTTCATCCGTTGGTGCTGAAAAATTTGAAATTTCCCCAAAATCTATTCGTCAAGCCGCTGAACCTGGTCGATCAGACCGAGCTCATCGAGGAGGTCTATCGCAGGCTGGATCGAGCTTACGCCAAGGCCGTGATCCCGCTGCGCGCCTACATCAAGAGATACGAGAAATATCGCGAGCTCTATTTGCTGAACGTAGACGAGTACATCGAGTGAGCGAACGATATTTTTTTACTCTTATTGATTTATCTATTTTTGACACTAAAGCCAGTTGTTATTTTGTTGCCGCCACCGTCGTCGTCGTCGTCGCAGTAACTTTTTCAACGAGGAATTTACAGTCTCGCAATTCAAGGAGGAGATCTCGCGTCAGCGCGAGCTGCGCGCCAAGATTGCCGAGCAGATACCCGAGCGGCTCGGCATCGGGCCCTTCGTCGTGGACGTGCGCAAGCTGCGAGCCGAGCTGCAGAAAAAGCACGAGGACATCGTCGACGGGCTTCTGGTGGCCTACGTCGAGCGTCTCGCCGTCCAGGTCGGACAAATATTGGCCGAGTTCGAGGGGATGATGGACCGGCTGAGCGAGCAGCCGATCGACATTGAGCAGCTGTTCGAGATGAGGGAGTACATGAACGCGGTGCCGTTGGCCGTGGCGAATCTCACGGAGCAGCTGCAGAGGCTGAAGATCGAGTACGACGTGTTGGAGCATTTTTGTTACAATTTGTCGGACGACGATTTCAATGCCTTTTGGTCAGCGAGGAGATATCCAACGAGGATACTCAGAATAGTATGCTTGCTTTTTTTCACGTTTTAAATTTTGAATGCAATATCAAACAATTGTCATTTTAATGAAACAATTTAATGTTTAATTAAATTAACTGATAAGTCTTCGTATTCAATTAAATATTTAATTGATTCTGTAGAACACGCAGTAGATTGAACCAAGTTGTCTTTTCTAATGATTCATACAAATTTATTAACTGTTCAATTGAATCGATGAAAATATCGTCGAAATTAAATCAAGTTATCGATTCAATTAAACTACTGGTAGAGTAAATTAAATATTATTTTAATGTAAGGGTTATACTTGATGTGTTTTTTTTTCTTTCACGATGTTTTATAGATCGACGAGACGAGCAAAGTCCTTCTCGAGCTTGAAAAAGAAGTATTCTACAAAGTCCAACTCGAGGATCAGATACAGATCAACGACCGTATCGACTTCGTGATGGGCGCGATGACCGGTATCGCCATCCAAAACGATCTGGCCAAGGTCTACGAGATCGCCAAGGAGGTGAAAAACGTCGGCAAGCTCATCCGCGAGGTGCAGGAGTTCGGCCTGATGCTCAACGCGAGACAAAAACTGTTCGGCATGCCCGTGGTGCCTTTCGAAAAAATCACGATGCTCGTCAAGAGCTTCGAGCCTTATCAGAATTTCTGGCTGACGGCCGACGACTGGACGAAGCGTCACGACGAGTGGATGAACAAGCCGATGGTGAAGATCGACGGTGCCGAGATCGAGGGTGTGGTGAACGAGATGTACAAGACAATCGTCAAGTGTACGAAGATGTTTCCCGAGCAACCGGAAATGACGGATTTGGCCCTGGAAGTTAAGCAGCAGATCGAGAAATTCAGACCGTATATCGGTATCATACAGGCCTTGACGAATCCGGGCATGAAACCGAGACATTTCGAGGAGTTGTCCAGAATCGCCGAGACGGACATGAGCATGAGTCCCGAGCTGACGTTTCAAGATCTGCTGGAAAACGATATATTGAGCCTGGAAGAGACGATCAAGGAGATCTCCGAAACGGCGGCGAGAGAATTCGCGATCGAGAGATCGCTGGAAAAGATGAGGACAGCCTGGGAGACGCTGCAGATGGACGTGGTGCCTTACAAGGACACGGGCACTTACATCATGAAAATAGCCGACGAGACGATGCTGCTCTTGGACGATCACATCCTGAGCACGCAGCAGATCAGCTTCAGCCCGTTCAAGGGCGCCTTCGAGGAGGACATAGACGTGTGGACGGCCTCGCTGAAGCTCACTCAGCAGGTGACTCTGCTGTGGGGCGAGGTGCAAAAGTACGAATCGATGATTTATTTTTTGAAACGATATTTTCTTTCGACTAAATGAAATTTTATCGATATTAATATATAAGGATATGGATGTATTTGGAGCCGATTTTCGCCTCGGAGGATATAAGCCGTCAATTGCCGGTCGAGTCGAAAAAGTACAACACCATGGAGCGCAACTGGCGCAGAATCATGCTGCAGGCGTTTGAAAATCCACTCGTAAGCACGCGCCATCGATCGATTTTACTCGCAGTCGCATCGATACACCGTCGCTCAATTTTTTCCTGTAGATCATGGAAATATGCCCCGACCAAATGCTGCTCGAGAGCTTGCGCGAATGCATGAACCTGCTCGAGGTAGTGCAAAAAGGCCTGGCCGATTATCTCGAGAGCCGTCGCATGATATTCCCTCGCTTCTTCTTCCTGAGCGACGACGAACTGCTGGAGATCCTGGCTCAAGCCAAGAACGTCAAGGCCGTGCAACCGCACCTGAAAAAATGCTTCGAGAACATGCACGGGCTGCGCTTCGAGAAGAGCCTCTGGATCACGCGCATGTACTCGGCCGAGGGCGAGGAGGTCGCCCTGCAGGCCCGCATCTATCCGGACGGCGGCGTCGAGCACTGGCTCGGCAAAGTCGAGGAGGCGATGCGCAACACCGTCCGATACAAGATCAGTCAGGCCGTGAAAAACGTGGAGAAGCTGCCGAGAAAGAAGTGGGTGTTTCTGTGGCCGGGCCAGGTGTCGCTGTGCGTGGGCCAGATGTCCTGGACGGCTCACGTGGAGAAAGCCATCGGCGACAGAAATCTCGCGGGTTACTTCAAGATCATGATGCAACAGGTATTGCGCAATGTACCACTGTGCGGGGAATGGAAACGAACGTCGATATTTAGCGCGGGCGCGTAATTGAAATATTTAATCCAGTTCAACTTCGACGTTGCTTTCTTGCAACAGCGAGCTTCGCGCGCGTGGGTATGCGAAAATTAATAACGCGCGCGTATATTACAAAGTTCGTTATACGCGGGGGCTTAATTAATATATACTCCCCTCCTCCCATCTCTTCGTCTCTTTCGTACAGCTCGCGTTAAACAATGTAATAACAAAGGCGGCGCTCGTGTGTATGCGCGAAATGCGCGTGAGTATTTCGTTCAATTTCTATAACGAACTCTACCGCACGTATACAGCTCGACGATCTGAGAAATTTGGTGCGCGAAATGCGCGTGAGTATTTCGTTCAATTTCTATAACGAACTCTACCGCACGTATACAGCTCGACGATCTGAGAAATTTGGTGCGCGAGCAGCGTACCGACATCGAGCGCATGATGCTCGAGGCCATCATCACGATCGAGGTGCACGCCCGGGACGTGACGCAGAAGCTCGTGGAGACCCGCGTGAGGAGCGTCAACGACTTCGACTGGATCTCGCAGCTGCGTTACTACTGGGTGGACGATGCCCACTTGAAGGTGCGAGCCGTCAATGCCGAGTTTCAATACGGGTTCGTGGCGTACAATTATTTTACGATTTCACGTTAAAGAAAGAGAATGATGATGATGCGTTTGAGCCTGCGTTCGAGCCCCAATTCATAAACAAAGCTTCTAATTTGGTTGATGAATTATGACGTTTATTTACGTCCCCGTTGATGGAAGTATCGAAGTGGCGATTCATGGGGAACTTGATACACAACATTTTTCATATTCAGGAAAAACTATGGTTATCCAGGGTTCTTTGGCGTTTCATTTACAATTTTCAAATTCCGTATACGAAAATGAAAAACTTAGTACGTTTACGATTTTTGAGTAGCCAGTCCACGAAATTTTCATGTAAATTTACTTCTCTAATTCGTAATTACATTGTCAAATCTCTTTAATTAATAATTATATTTGACACGCTTATTAACAACAATGTAAAACTTATTTATATGGAATCATGAATTCCATAATATATTCTATAAATAATTCAATCATCAGTTCAGTTTTGACAAGGTATTCTGTGCAAATTAGTATCGTAATTATAAGTTACTAATAACTTGTATAATCATGATGATTAATAATGAAATATTTATGTAAATAAACCTTCGTAAGTCAAATTAAATTCATTTGAAACCTCTCCTAATACATAATTATAATGCAGCCTCATGAAACTCGAGTTATGGCGATTATACCGCAATAAAAATAAATAACGCACGTGCAGTTACGAGTACCTGGGAAACAACGGCCGACTCGTGATCACTCCCCTGACGGATCGCTGCTATCTCACTCTCACCGGTGCTCTGCATCTGAAATTCGGCGGCGCCCCCGCAGGGCCCGCCGGTACCGGCAAGACCGAGACCACCAAGGATCTGGCCAAGGCCTTCGCCATTCAGTGCGTCGTGTTCAATTGCTCGGACCAACTGGACTTCATGTCGATGGGCAAGTTCTTCAAGGGCCTCGCCTCTTCCGGCGCCTGGGCTTGCTTCGACGAGTTCAATCGTATCGACATCGAGGTGCTCTCGGTCATTGCCCAACAAATAATGACGATTCAACGGGCACAGATGGTTGGCGCCGATAGGTAAGCAACAATTCAATTTTTTTCGCTTCACTCGAATCATTCCTCAAAGAAATTCATTTATCTAAAAAATTATTTTACGTCTTACCAGTCTTGTACTGGCAATGGGCAAATCAAATGTCGAGGAAAGAATTTATTTAATTATATGATTTTCCGCGAAGAATGATTTTATGTTATTTTTTCCAGTCATTATCTTTACCGACATAATTTAATAGAATAAATGAAAATAAAGAACCAATCGGTGAATCGTTTAAAGGTTTTACTTCGAAGGAACCGAGCTGAGCTTGCGAGCTTCTTGCGCCGTCTTCATCACCATGAATCCGGGCTACGCCGGTCGCACGGAACTGCCGGACAATCTCAAAGCTCTGTTTCGGCCTGTCGCCATGATGGTGCCGAATTACGCTCTCATCGCCGAGATCTCGCTGTTCTCGTGCGGCTTCGGCGAGGCCAAGTCTCTGGCGGCCAAGATCACGGCCACGTTCAAATTGAGCTCCGAGCAGCTGAGCTCTCAAGATCATTACGATTTCGGCATGAGGTCCGTGAAAACGGTGATTCTAACCGCGGGTATTTTGAAGCGAGAGCAAAAGGACATGGCCGAGCAGCAGATCTGTTTGAGAGCTCTGAGAGACGTCAACGTGCCCAAGTTCTTGAAGGACGACTTGATATTGTTCAACGGTATCACGTCCGATCTGTTCCCGAGAGTCGAGGAAAAAGTCATCGATTACGACGAGCTCATCGGAGCTATTCACAAGTCTATCAAGGAAATGAAATTGGCCGTAGTTGGAGGTATTTAACAATTGATTGAATAACTCGGATATACGGTTTCAAAATTTACGTAAACAATCTCTTTATTGGTAAAAACAAAAAAGATAAAACATCGTCTTTTTATTCCCATACATAGAATTTGTACACAAAGTCATTCAACTCTACGAGACAACAATTGTACGCCACGGATTAATGTTAGTCGGGCCTACAGGCGCTGGTAAGACTCGGGTAAGTACATACACATACTGCACACTATTTGACGTAGCATATTGTATATACTATATGATGATATATATTTTAAAAATTTCGTTAACGAGTATATCTACGACGATTCCGAAGGTCCTCGCGAAAGCTCATTGATTGACAGAAATGACTCTATTTGTTTTTTTTTTTCACATCGACGTGCTTCGGCAAATTGATTTGCAAAATAATGATCGATTTGGCCTGATTGTGTATTAGCAGTTTTGACATTGAAATTACACGATCTTTGCACAAATTGCTTTCAGCAATTTATTTTGTCTTTGCTATAGTACTGAAAAGATTTCGAACAGTCTTTCGAGAAATAAGACGGATTATTTATTCAATCGTGTTGTTCACGCTCCATCAGGGGAATCTAGTATAGTGTAATGCGTAAAGCATTCGTTACATTATCGACGAAATGTAGGGTCCGATATATTGACTATTGAAGAATCTTGATGAAATCGCATTAGTGTGTCGTGCAGTAGTATATGGCGGCGGCGCTTCGAATTGGAATTCATAAAATTTTATATTGCTTTTTAACGATTAATAGAGTTTTTCACACTTAAAACATTCTTAAATGCATTTTTTTATCAGAAAATCGATTACTCTATCTATTTTTCGGCATTTTATCGAGTTTTTTTTTTAATTTTTCCTTTTTGTTAAAAAAGCTGTAAAAAATGTTTCTTCTCTAAAAGTCTCCTTACTAGAGATAGTTTTAACAAAAACCGTTGGCATCATTAAAGCAAGAGTTGACACGAGGAAGAATCTCAGCATCTCCTCGTGGATCTTAATTAGCATCCGAGTTAATTTTCAAGTTACGGAATAATCTTCTCCTACCATATACATATAATAGGGACAAATGAGTATATATTATCAAGCTTTCCTCAAGAGCCATTGATTTAGATTAGCTGCAGGTCGTGGTTTACTTGGTAATTTTGATATGGAAGATCTTCAGACACGTGCATGTCTCTTGATTAAATATTAACGTCTCACTCGACTTATGCCCATTTTTTATTCGCTCGCGAGCACGCCTTAATTAAAAGTTAAAGTAAGAGTCATTATCTTTTACTTTGGAAAAGGAAAGGGTACATCTACTATCGAATTAAAATTTTAATTTTATCATTAATTCATCACGTTATGCATATATTCTGGGATGCTTCGCTGGTACGCACATTTTCTCATCTATTTATACATTATATATATCTATCTTGAGGGCTCGGAGGTACATTAAGAATCGAATGAAAAATTTATTGAATAAATTTTCGGGGCGCGCGCTACGCACGCGTGCATTTTTATGCTCGATTAATGATCGTTTTGGCTGCGGTAGATATCATTTTTTATAATGATAAAAACGCTTTGCATTTCTCGGTGGCACGAGAATAATATTGTCGATTTATTTTGTTTTTTTATCCACTAATATATATTAGCTGCTTGTCGATTTCAAAGTTCACCCTCGAGCCCTCAAAAAGCACAAATACTAAATTCGTAAAATATGATGCTTATTATTAGACGTACACACACACACATTTACCCTGCCGGAATCAATAAATTTTTTACGTCATCGTATAAGTACGCGCAGAGAGAGAGAGAGAGAACGTCTATGATACGACCTAAATATACACGACTAAATATTTAAAAAGCTTTCGATTTCTTTCTCGACTCCTCTCTCTATATGTGTATTCAGACGTAGGAGCTGCTGTCGTCTTGATAATAAATCACAGTGTTTCTTTCCTGGCGATTGCACAGACAACAGCCCGTGCAGCTCGCCGTTAGCTACGTGAATCGTTGGGGATTGCAGTGGTACCTCGTCAGGCTCTTCAAGCACTTCCTGAGCAGCTGCACCAAGCAGCGTCTGAACGCGCTGCCGCACATGGCGTAGAGCAAAAAGTTGATGCTGAAGTTCGTGTAGTACAGCAGCATGAACGATTGCTGGATGCACCAGAGCGACATGGGCGGGAACTCGTTCCTGAAGGCCGTGTAGTAGAAGACCACGAGACGAATGGCGTAGCTAGATATGAGAAAAAAAATAATGAAACAAACGAACGAACGAAACAAAGTTTACGAATATGAAAAAACAGGAAAATAATCAACGTAGAGAGTTGTTGCAGACAGCTTGCCGCCGATTAGTAGTAGTTATGCTGGTATTTACCTTGGTAAATTCAACGAAACGAAAACCGAGCTAATTATTAGGAGCAACTTTGTCGTGTTCTGTTGAGTACGAGTTGCGGCTTGACTCCGATTTGTCGTTCGTACATCTGTAAAAGAGGATTTTGAATGATTGATCGATCGCAAATGTCACTCGTAACAGTGAAAATGCATACAACCCTCGAAGCGGCTATTCAGGAAGGAAGCTATTCATACATGGAATTTTGAAATTTTGTAGGGAAGTACCGAGCTTACCTCAGAATATTAGGTAGATAAGTTTAAAACAAAAATTTCATGTACGAAATTCCCTTCAAGAGCAGCATCATTTAAATTTCATCTAATATTGCATTTTACCTTGTTTTTCCACAAATTCTTTTGAATGTGCAGTGCGCTTACATATAGCGTAAATGAGGTAATGCATAATTAATTTTGAGAATTTAAAGCATCCTCTGATTGTTATATAATGAGTTTTATACGAGACGTGTAGTTTCAGTCAGATGATTTTTAATTTTGAAAATAGACCATGTAGAGACATACATGTTAAACGGACTGCAGCAATATATTCGTCTTGAAAATCTCATTAACGTGTCTGTCATCGTGCGTGTGTTTGTTAAACTTCCAATAAGTTGTCTATATCATATTTAATAGTATTTCAAAAATAAATTCACCGTTTATTATAATAATAAACAAATGGAGGGGGGACAGCTGCCCCTCCGACACGTAGACTCATGGTCCATTGTGTCAAGAATCACCGTTTATTAATAAATGCACAAAAATCTCATTTAGCTAAAATTTTATGATTTATTCTTCAAAATGATTGATGGTCAAATTTAAATGACATGAAATTTTCATCAAGGATTCGCGAATTTAATTCAAGAGTTATATTTCGGATTGATTCGATTTTTTCGGATGTTAATTAATGTCACCAACATTTCCCAAATAGTAATACCCATAAGAAAAGTTCGCGTCATTATTAATATTTAAAGTAAATAAAAGCTACTGCGTTTCTTGAATAGTCAATATCCCCTCACCAATAAAACGTTTATCTCCGTTAAATATATAAATGTTATCGACAGAAATGAAATACACTGCTTTCAATAATAATAACAACAACATAAACAGCCCGATATCGACCTATTTTTTTAATATCTAAAATACTAAAGAGCAAATATTTTTAATAAAAATTTCCCTCGCTGCGCGAAACTTACGCATGCGAGTTGTTATTTCTGGCATGAGGACATTTTTCGGAGTCAATGGAGTCTCGACGGTGAACAGCGTTTGCTGCACCGGCTGCGACGTCGTCGAGCGCGAGTGATGCGACTCGTCGTTTTTCGACGAGCTGTTGAACGACTGCTGCGACGGGTTCTTGCGTCCCTCCACCGTCGAACCCATCGCGATCCCGTTGACTTTGTTGTTGGAGCTGCTACTTTTACTCTGAAAAACAACAACAGTCATTGAGATTTCAACAGAATTTTCCTACGATTGATTTTAGATAATTGTTGTTTGTCAATTGTTTGGTCAAAACTTAAAATACGAATAATTCGTATGCGCGCGGCGGAATTTTCCTCTCTCGTATATCAGCCCGAGCTATTAACGCCTAACGTTTGTTTGTTTGTTTATCTGTTAATATATATCGCACCTGTATAAACTGTCGGTGATTGCCATTCGTGCGGAAGTATTTTCATTCATTATGATTGGCGATAAATTTAGACGATAACTACCGAAAATAGCTTTGAGGTGCATTTCGTGTATTATGTATGGTTGATAATATTTTGATGCGGAGATTCGAGCCAAAACATTTAATCCGACAGTATGCAAGATCGTTTTCGTTTTCGGAAGACTGCTAAGGATCGGATAGGAAAGTGTACCTTTGATTTAGTTCCATTGATGCGAATCTTTCTCTGCTGAAAATGCTCAACATTTTGTGGCCGTATGATGTACTACGTTTATTTAATGATCATTTATTGTCAGTATAAAATTCGTGCGAATCATCGTATTTACACATTTTCAATGGTTATTTTTAATTTTCTTCATTTGAATTGTAAAACATGGAGCAAATTGGATTTGTTAAATTGAAATAATTTACGATATCATTATTTTAGTACCCTCGGATTGAACCGTATTGGGTGTATCTTACAAAATCGTGTTTTTAGGGGTAGAGAATAGTAATACATTTCAAAACATATCGAATTGTGATTTTTCGATCATTAGGTTACTCTTATTATTAGCATTTTTATCAGGGGTTACGTGCAATTTTTGTAAATTTGTGAGAGTAGCATGGAATAGCGTTTTTATAATTTTGAAATTTTCATTCTGTATGGTTCAAAAAATTAAAATGAAAACCCTGAAACTATATAGTTATACGGCCTTTTCATAGTATCATTTCACGGCGCCTAACATTCAAAAGAACATTTTAAAAATTCAAAAAGTCTTCACAAATATTTGTAAATATTTACACATATTCTTTGACGAAAATTCTAATAATTGAAAACCCAAGCAAAGAGAAGTAATCACGAAACGGCATTTGAAAATTCCGCAGGGAGCTCGTGGTTTCACGCAAATCGAGGAAATTGCGGGACAGTCTAATAAGCAACAAAAGTAAAACATACAAGTATCTCGTTGTAATTCCAAAGGTTAAATTGAAATCGATCCTTGTTTTCTCATCCTGTGTCTCTCCTATTTGCCGATTAAAAGTCCTTGGCTTTATACAATTTGCAATACGTTTTTTAATGATACGTCGAAAAGTTGAAAGTTACAGCCCCCTGGGTGTCGCGCGAAGCGCTGGGAATCGATATCGAGATTAGAGTACGCACTCTCTCGGCATTACACATTCCTTTCATTTAAGCGAGTGCTCGATACAGATACTTATGATTGGGTTACTTTGATGCATTAGGTATTCCAGTGCTTTTTCATTTACAAAATTCGTACGTGTAGGCGATCCTGATTGTCTTATTCGCATCACGAGTGGGTTATTTGATAGCGACATCACCTTGGCCCTGAAGAGAGCTTAACTAGATCAACTGCACGAGATTAGGAAAAAATCACTTATAAAAATTGCAATATAAGCATCGAAAAGATCGCACGCTCTGTTTTTGTGAGTTGAATTTCGAAATAAATTATGACAATTATGGAATTTTAATTCATTAAAAACTCACATTCTAATGAAGGTAAATCAAAAGAAAATTCCCGTTTGTCTCTTTGTAAATACGACAAATTTCCTGACATATTTGGAGGGATTAAACGACAAAGGAGCAATTATCTTGAATGTCTATTAAGATAATGTAATTCAACATTGTATTAAAAAATGCTAAGTAGTGAAGTAATGAAAAATTAAGTAATGAAAAATGCTCGTAGCAAATTCATTTTATTTATTTGTTAAAAGGTCGCATTCAAAATTTGTAATGAAAATAATGAAGTAAACGTCACTGCAAAGGGTTGCATCGATCGAAGTAATCATAAAACTAATGAAAAGTACTCGTTCGATTTATAAAGAAAAACAATTGTATCCCCTTTTATTTTGATCTTAATCGCTCCATTTAATTTATTTCAATATATATTTCTAATATTTTATTATGGCAATGCATCCGCATTTATTGAAAAAAAAATGAATTAAGCGAAGCCGCTCCGAGCCTTCATAACGTGTGTGTAACGGCGATTGTCTAGTCAAAAAGGCTGATAGCGCATAACGCGCGTTATCTAATATTAGACTCGTCGCGAGAATAGATCGTCACGAATCGATAATACACTAGTTTTACAGGACGGAGTACGCGCTCGCGTCTGATTGTAACATCGGCTAAACGATAGCTGACACTTCGTAGAAAACAATCGCACGCGTCTATGATTTATCGATGATTTTATTTCTCTTCTTCTTCTATCTTTTTTTATTTTTTCAATTAAGGTTTAGATGGAGATTTTGTGTGACGGGGCCTAAGTTTCTTCGAAACAATCGAGTCAGGAAATAAATGAAAGGATTTACGAAGTTAAAAATTAATTGAGAAAATAGTGCGGGTACTTTTTGAAGCAGTAGGATTAAATAAAATTTTAACGAAAAACGCGACCGATATACATCGTCAGAGAGCTTCAAGTTAGTTAGCTTCTAGTTCAATCGAAGTTAGTTTTTTTCAAGTTTATTTCGCGATTAAATCGTTATAGAAGTGCAAAATAGTATTTCTGTAGCATCGATATATCATTAGAGAAAACGAACTGTTCGAAGAAAAAAAGTAATATAAAACAAAGAAAAGAAAACACCTAAAAATGATCGATATAATATCATATGTGAATAATGGTCATGATATCCAATTACGCTGACATCATGATTCAAAATTAAAGACATTCGCACAAACACATTACCCATCAGGATCTATAGTAACATGGAAAATCGTATGAGCAATAGTTCGAAAAATAAAGGGAAGACTATACACCTCATTTTCATGTTACCGCAAAAGTAGTTAAAAAATATTTTATTTCGAACCTATCCGATTAGCTATTCGATTAGCCTAGTTCGCTTTCATCAGATTTCGCGGCGATACGTTGTCGATAATTCGTCGGTGACACGTAACACGGCCTTTAAATTAAACGTCGCGAAAATGAAAATCCAATCGCTGATGTTTGCCACGAACGAGCTCACATTCACACGGCTCACCGGCACGATGTAATTGAGATCGAGAGCCGGCCTGGCGGCGGCGTCGTCGGGCGTGCACGACGCGGCCATCACCATGGTCGAGCCCGTATAATTGGCCGGCTGGAATCGCTGATTGAACTTGACGAGATTCTTCACGATCATCGAGTTCATGAAGACGATGAGCACCAGCGGCACTATGAGACTGACGAGGCTGTCGATGCTGTTGACGATCCTCATCACCTCCATCCAGTCGTCCTTCATCTGGCAGTACTCGTTGCCGTCGAAGCCCAGCTTGATGCCGGCCGTGAAGAAGGCGTAGGTGTGCGACAACATGGCCAGGGCCAGCAGGCCCAGCACGGTTCTCTTGGCTCGCGAGACGGTGCACATGTTCGGTCGGCGCAGCGGGTACTGCACGGCGATGTAGCGCTCGACGGTGAACGCGACTATGAGCCAGACGCTGAGCGAGCTCGCGACCGAGCTCACGTAGACGAGGGCCTGGCACCAGCCGTCTTTGTTGAAGACCTGCCAGCCGATCGTGCCGTTGAGCCAGACGAGCAGCAGGGTCACCAGGAAGGTAAAGTCGGTGGTCGAGAGCGCGGCGAGGTAGTAGCTCGACGAGCGCAGCTTCAGATGGGTATTGAGAAATACCACGCAGCTCAGTAGATTGCCCATGAGACCGAGCAGGATGATGCTCGGCACGTAGTAGAGCTGGGCAAAGTCCAGCAGGGCGTAGAGAAACGACTGGCAATGATCCTCGTCGCTGATTTCACCGTTACCGACAAAGTCCTCGGCTTGTTCGGCCGTCCAATTGGACGGCTCGTAGATGCCACCCCCCGTGACGGCCGCCGCGGCGGACTGTGCCTGGGACCGCTTGAATCGGTAATAACGCGTGTGGCCGGTCGTCGTAGTCGGCGAGCCACTGAGGTAGAGCAGCGAGGTCGAGCAGCCGAGACGCTGCAACGCCACCAGACTGCCGAGCATCCACAGCATCGTAAACAAAACAACAAACGATAACAATAACAACCACGATCACTGATGACACGCGACGATCAGAAACAATGGGATCACATGTGTACGACGGCTGGTGCAATTATTTTCCATTGGCCCGCGTGATGAAGAGAGCCATTTAATGTTTGAATTAATGAGAGCTTTATTATATCTAATGAAATACGTGCACTTCTCTCTCTCTCTCTCACTCTGTATATGTGCTCGATGTGTAAGCGCGCACATGCAACTGACGTTCGACTCTCTCACGGACTGTTTGAACGTCGAGAGGCTGCTCTTCTTTCGTCGGCGACTGACGGCGTCGATGCTCTCGCATGCGCGTTGCTGCGTAACATTCCCAACTATATACTCGCTCTATTCGCACGCACACTACATCCCTTTGCCCTATCTAACCCCCGCTTTGGTGCTTCTATTTCTTCCCTGTTTCGTCGAAACACCCCTCGATTTATTACACCCCCCGCACCAGGGCTGTAACTAGAAAATTTTTTCGGGGGGAGTTACATATGTAGCTTCGGTTGCCATTAGTAGGAGGTAAAATCAAAAATTTGGGGGGGGGGG